>NC_063183.1:3987661-4312001 GCF_023159225.1 Perognathus longimembris pacificus | reverse complement strand
CCCGTAATTTATTATTGGTTATTGTTAGGGGCTGGAGGCATGGTTCAAGTGGCAGAGTGACAACCTCATAAGCGCAAGGCCCTGAATTCAAACCCCAGTACTACCAAAAACAAAGAGTGTATCATTCATCATTCTCAAGTCAGCTAATTCGTCCATGAAATGGTGACCATGGTGATAATAGTAAACACTGTTTTGGTATTTGTTGTGAGCTTGAAATCATAGTCTAAAGCATTCAACCCAGTTCCAGACACACAGGAAGTAAAACTCTGATACCTTATTAGTCATTGATGGTAATGGCTTAATCTCAATAGGCCAGAAAATAATGCTCAATCGTCATGCTTCACGAAGCATTGTCATCCTTGAGCTTACACTTGTGTTGAAATTTCATCTTGTCCTGTCTTTTAACTGAGATATGTCTGACATACTTTAGCTTCTCAACCAATGTTAAATGAATAATGACTGAACACTAACAATCAGAGCTACCATTTAACAAAAACCTATTCCATTCAAAGCATGTCATGTATTTTATGTAATCATCAAAATGCCCCTCCAAAGTGGGGAGCACTCTTCCATTTGGAAGATGAGGAAAATTACAAATCAGAAAGGTTAAACAATTTGCTCAAATGCAAACCGCAGGTGACCTTTCCCATTAGATCTGTTTTTTTGAATCTCTTTTTGAAACATGCAATAAATTACAATTATTGTAGGACCATCAGGATTTTCTTAACCATTTCAGCATTGACAAATAAGAAATTTCTTTTTTTTAATGTTCTAACCCTGTACTATTAAATAGTATGCTTAAAGATTATGTTACAAGGCTTAGTAATATTAAGATGTGTGTGTGTGTGTGTGTGTGTGTGTGTGTGTGTGTGTGTGTGTGTGTGTGTGTGTGCTGGTCCTAGGGCTTTCGCTCAGGCCTGAGCACTGTCCCTGAGCTTTTTGTTTTTCTTAGGCTAGTGCTCTACCACTTGAGCCACATCTCCGGCTCTAGCTTTTTAGGTAGAGATAGGATTGTTTTGTTTTGTTTTGTTTAGATAAGCGTCTCATGGACTTTCCTGTCCAGGCTGGCTTTGAACCAAAATCCTCAGATCTTAAAATCTCCTAAGTAGCTAGATTACAGGTATGAGCCACTGGCTCCCAGTTTTCAAACAAATGTTTTACTTGTCCTCATTTAACATGCAATGTAAAGCTGGTAGATTAAGTTTCAACTATTTATGAAAGAAAAAAGTGTGAGTTGATTTCTAGGCTGAGTTTTTACTAAGTTATAAGACATCAAAAAAAGACAAAGACAAAACCTCCTTTAGTGAGCTGATGTTTGGAATTCTAAATTTTGCGCTAATTTCTTTACATATAATTGTTCTAAATGTTAAGATGCAAAAGAAGGTTTCTAGATGATATTTGCAAGCACTTCCTTACAAATAACACTTTGCAGGTGTGAGAGTCATTATTCTCAATAAATGAAAAGCCAAATTGAATATAATTGTCACTTTATTTTCTATTTTTAACCTTGGCGTGGAGGGCTATTTCCGCATACCGTGGACGTTTTAATCAGTGGAGTGTAACTTTGGAATCTGGTGAAGGTCAGCCTGAAGTGGATGTTCAGGCTCATCTGGGTACTTTTGTTCTTCTGGAACTCTGCATTTGAATATCACTGTGCTGTATGTGTCCTGCTGTCCACCGTGGCCTCCGAGGGCTGTGCATTTATGATTGTCACATAAACAGCCCACACAGAGTCAAAAACACCCCAGGCATTCCCTCTGCATTGCTGAGATGAACAGAGGACTGAGGCCAATCTTCTCCACTCCCAGTGAGAGGAACCATGGTACTTTGCGATCAAGGACATCTTCCCAGCCCTAGCTGAATGTACAGCCGCTTCCTGTGTATGTACCCACTCCCTCCAACCCCCCAACCCCACTTCATCTCCAAGGGCTGACAGCTGGCCCAGGCAAACTCCTGGCAACAGCTAGCGTAACCCCGGTCTGACATGTCTGCCTTATATAAAGAGAAGTGATGGGGGATGGGGATGGATCCCCCCACCCCCAACATAAACTCATGTGACATGTTCTAGAACTCTCCACAAAGTATGCTTACCCGAGTTCTGTAAACAGCCTAGATGCCTTCTAGATGCCCGCATGGATCAAAAACATGTGAGATAGATAGATAGACAGACAGACAGAGATACAGAATTATATACAGCCATCCAAAAGAATGAAAATTATGTTCTTTGCAGGGAACTGGATGTATCTGGGAAATACACTGAGTGAATTAGCCAGGTGTAAAAAGACAAAGGGAGTATGTTTTCTCTCATGTCAATTTCAGACTCAAAATACAATCACCCATGTAAACATACAGAGACATTCACACATACACATATACATATACGTATATATAATATATATGTGTATAGTTTAACTAAAATATTGTCTATACAGGAGTGAACCTCCATAGAGTAAAGTTTTTGAGCAATTAACAGCGAGTTAACAAAACGATTATCAGGAAGTTGACATGAGATTGTAAGGGGAAGGACTAGCTGGGGGGTGAATGAGAAACAAATTCAGTGAGAATACTCGATGCCCACATGTGATAAAGATGTGGGAAGCGCCACCTAAGTCTGGGGGAAAGGGGATAGGCAGGATTGGGGAGAATGAGTGGGTGATCCTGAACAGAAAGCACTGAACATGCAGATGGACACATTAAGTTGTAACCTCTTTCATAACCCTTGGAAGTTCAGAAAATGAAACCAATTTTTTAAGTATGCTTATTGTTTAAGAGAAGTCAAATCCTTCAGATCAACTCAAACCTTCTGCAAAAGTCAGGTTGGGAAGAGAAAGACCTGAAGCTGTACATGTATCCAAAATGCAGATTTAGGATAATACATAGTATCATCGTTGGAAGCATATAGGAAGAAAGTCACCAAGCAGAGAGCCTGGAAAGAGTAAGCCAATTAGGGCCAGGCAAAAGATGGCGGGAAGGGGCTAGGAATATGGCCTAGTGGCAAGAGTACTTGCCTCGTATACATGAGGTCCTGGGTTCGATTCCCCAGCACCACATATACAGAAAATGGCCAGAAGTGGCGCTGTGGCTCAAGTGGCAGAGTGCTAGCCTTAAGCAAGAAGAAGCCAGGGACAGTGCTCAGGCCCTGAGACCAAGCCCCAGGACTGGCCAAAAAAAAAAAAAAAAAAAAGATGGCGGGTAGAAAGAGGCTGAGGGGAGAACTACGGCATTTAAGTACAAAGCTAGCTGTCAGAAGTGGTCAGTGACAAGGAATAGCAGAAGAAATGGGAACTGAAGCTGGACAGAGAGCCACTGAGTGAGCTGGGACACAAGGAAAGATGAAAGTTCCAAGAGCCTCAGGAGAGGGGCGATGGTGCTGTCCCTGCCTAGGGCAGCACAAGCCAGAGGGTGCTGTGTGTGGAAGCCTCCTTTAATCTCCTGTCATGTCCCTTTGGGACGCAGCTGGGTCTCTGACAGCTCCTACAGAATAGACTAGAGGCTCCTCTCAGGATGAAGACAGGTCAGGAAGAGCTCATGTTTTGACTTCTGACTTTCTCCAAAAGAGAAAGAAAAATGCAATAGAATGGGACAGACTTTATTTTAATTTGATCTCTATGCTAGAGACTTTCCCAGAGTCCCAAGACTCCATTTCTCCCTTTCTCCATCTGTGATTGCTAAGTGCTAAGGTGTACAGACTCACCACCCAGACTCCATTCCCGTTGCTGAGATGGGGAGTTGCCCAGGATGCTCCATTTAGGGAAACTCACTCTCAGAACTATCCAAGTGCTCCAACCTTAATTCTGGGAAGGACAGCATCTCCTTAAGATGCTTTGCTGTACTTCTTACTCCCAGCCCAACTTAGGCCTCCAGATTCTGACTGATCCTTCCTTTGCAATCTCTGACAGGCAGTCAGAGAGAGGGTAGGCCATGAAATAGGGTCCTTTCCCCTGGCTCCTGCCCTTTGAGGCGCCATCACCAGCTGTAGCTTCTGACAGGTCAATGGTATACCCAGCACACTTGCTCTACACAACTCACTCCCTCCTTCTACTTGTCCCTTGAAGACTCAAGGTAGTAACAATTCCTTCTACCTGGGCCTAGAAGGCTCAGGATGATAACCATTCATTGGCTGGCTGATACCAGCCCAGATAATTGCATAGTCATCTTTTATGGGCACACTGCTCTACACCTCCTTTGAAGATAAACTTCCCTTCTGTCATCCTATCCTGAGGACAGGAGACTCCATCTTCTGGCTGAGACTCACACATTCCTCATCCAGGCTCTGCTTAGCTGTATGTACTATGAATTAATAGTTCATGAATCTAGTAATTACCTTGTAGATAGCCCAACTACATTGCATTGCACCTTTTTTACATTAAAAGCATTAATTATGTAAATGGAAACATTCCTTTTTAAATAGCTCATTTGTGGATGGGGGAGGTAGGCTATTTCGGCCTCCATCAATAAAAATTGTCCTGGTCTTTCTTAATTCCTGTGAGACTGTGATGTCCAGGAGATTTCATCGAGCAAGAGTGATGCAATGCGGTTTTTTTAAAAAATGGACTTGGCAAATGCACTAGTGGTACTCACTAGACACTGTGTTAAAAATGAATGACATGGCCTGGGAATACTCTTAGTGGTAGAGGGCTTGGCTAGCATGCAGGAAGCCCTGGGTTCAGTTCCTCAGCACCACATAAACAGAAAAACCCAGAAGTGGCACTGTGGCTCAAGTGGTAGAGCTCTAGTGAGCAAAAGCTCTATTAAGTTCTGAACAAAAGAAGCTCAGGCCCTGAGTTCAAGCTCCAGCACTGGCAAAAATAAAAAATAAAACACAGTTGTGGGTTGGGGATGGAAGGGGAAAACTGGGAGAGAGAAAAGGAATGGGTGACATTGTCCAAAAAGAATTGTACCCATTACCTGACTTATGTAACTGTGACTACTCTGTACACTACCTTTAGAATAATAATAAAATGTTTTAAATAAACAGCTCTAGATTAAGAAAATGAACTTGGAAGTCAGAAAGACTTCAGGGTAAACCCCAGCCCACTGTCTTCTGGCTATATGACTTAGGGCAAGTCACATACTTGAGTGGATGCAGAGCTGGTGCACATTTTTAGGCCCTTTCAAAATTGGATTCTTTCCTCAAAAAAGTATTTCCTATGTCAGTATCTGTGATCAACATGGGTATTGTGATGTGACCCTAATTAAGACAGCACCCCTCTACTCCCTTGAAATATGCCAAGTGTTTTGTGTGTTTGTGTGTGTGTGTGTGTGTGTGTGTGTGTGTTAGTAGTAGAGCTTGAACTCACTACCTCTTAGCTTTTTCCCTCCAGGCTGGTGTTTTACCACTTGAACCACAGCTCCATTTCTGATCTTTCTGGTGGTTGATTGGAGACAAGGGTCTTGTAGACTTTGCTACCCAAGCTGGCTTCAAACTGAGATCCTCAGATGTTACAGCCTTCTGAGTCACTAGAATAACAGGCGTGAGCCACCAGTGCCCAGCCAAGCAATGTCTCTTTAAATTGAAGCCTAGGAAAATCAAACACACCATCAGCTCCCCTGTTCTCCAATTCACACCTCTCCTTGCCAACTGAGAGCAAACGGTGTACACCTGAAGGAAACAAAGTTGGAGACCAACTCCACGGGGGCACGATGTCTGAGACAACAAAGCATGCACTATTTTTGAAATGTTTCCTCTTCAAGTCCTCCCACTCCTTATAATATCTGGCTGAGGTGTGAAGGGTTGACTCCAGCAGGTATCAGAAACAGATGGAACCAGCTAATTATGTCTCTCCTACATGGGAGGGGAGATAAAGCTGTTAATTGCTAATTGTACACTTCTCCTGCTTCGCACTGCAGGGTGCTGGGCAGAGGCCACTTCTCAAGCCAAAACACAAACATGGTCTGTGCTCCTGGCTGAAGAAAAGCATGGAAAGTAGCTGGATGGATGGATCCCCGAGATGCTAGCCCTCCTCCAGGCTCATCAACAAGCCAAGTCTGCCATGAGAACATTCTTGGGGCTGGCTCTACCTCTCCAAGCTCTGAGCTGATGAAACCCCAGCATGCAAAGAGCAAAAGACCACTTTCCTACCAGGAAATGACATCTAGTGCTACTCTCCACAGTGCTTCTGAGTGAATTTAGGTCCTCAGACTCCATGTAAGACACCAATATCGCTGAGCACCAGGCAGTAGGCATCTCCCAAGAGGACACTAGGAAGTACTGCCATCCAGAACTTTCCCTTAGTTTCTGAGCCCTAAGCATCTGTCTCAGGGTCCTCACAGGATTTTCAACTCAGCATCATTTTATGGAACCATTCCTGCCCCTCATCCCCAGCCAATGGATTCTCATTGGATGAATGGGAGAGATGACCCAGTCACACACTGTGATGTAATCAGACACTCTGTTCCCAGAGCCACCGTGATTGGCGCAAGGGCAGTCACACTGACATACTTTCACCCAATCAGAGACACTTTGCAGGCTTGGTCTGAATTCTTTTTTTTTTTGCCAGTTCTGCGCTTGGACTCAGGGCCTGAGCACTGTCTCTGGCTTCTCCTTGCTCAAAGCTAGCACTCTGCCACTTGAGCCACAGCGCCACTTCTGGTCATTTTCTATATATGTGGTGCTGGGGAATCGAACCCTGGGCTTCAGGTATAAGAGGCAGGAATTCTTGCCACTAGGCCATGTTCCCAGCCCGTGATCTGAATTCTTTTTTTTTTTTTTTTGGCCAGTCCTGGGGCTTGGACTCTGGGCCTGAGCACTGTCCCTGGCTTCTTTTTTGCTCAAGGCTAGCACTCTGCCACTTGAGCCACAGCGACACTTCTGGCCATTTTCTGTATATGTGGTGCTGGGGAATCGAACCCAGGGCCTCATGTGTATGAGGCAGGCACTCTTGCCACTAGGCCATATCCCCAGCCCGTGATCTGAATTCTTGACAAACAATATTCCTTAGCCTGATCGGCATGGTGGCATCTATAATCTCAGTGACTTGGAAACTGGCAATAGGAGAATTACAGTTAGAGCCTAACTCTAGCAAAAGAAAAAAAAAATGTTAGCAAGACTGTTTCTCAGAGAACAGGCCAGGTATGGTGGCATATGCCTATAACAGCACATCCCAGCTGTGCAGAAGCATCGAGGAGAATTGCAATCCAAGGCCAGGCCGGTAAAAGCATTAAGACTGTATCTGAAAAGTAAACTAAAGCAAGAACAGCTGGGAGTGTGGTTGGCTCAAGAGGATTAGCACTTGCTTACATAAGTATAAGATCCTGAGTTCAAACCATAGTACCACCAAAGAACATTCCTTGAAATTGCTCTCCTAGAGAAATTATAAGCTACCAGTAGCTAAGCATTCTCTCTGTGTGTCTCTTTCCTCTCCCCACCCCCCAGCCTCACTGCAGGTCATAGAGGTGCTGGGCACAACAGCCCCTTGGCCCAGAGTTATAATATAAGCATTTACTTATTCTTATGCATATGCTTATTCTCTTACTCTTGACCTGGAGGTTTTCACTGGTACCCTACGACCCTTCTCAGTAACCATTAATGTGAGACAGTTGATGCACTTAGGAATCTTCAGCCAATAGGAAATGAAACCAGGAAATGAATTTGTCAGTATCTTTGTCCTTGGATGGGACAATCCTGACCCTTACGCGTGTCTCCTGAGGTCCCCTCCTGTGTTAGCTGGATGAGAGTAGAAAAGTGTGAGCTTCACCAAAGTAATACATGCAGGAAGACAGAAGAGAAGGAAGTAGAAAAGATGGGAAGAGCCCCAGATCACAGTACAGGTCTGTGAGAAGGATGGAGAAAAGGAGGGATGGCAGGAAGACACAGCCTGCAGTACAATCTGGGGGCTCATCTGTCAGTCCTCCGACATCCTGCAGGAATGCACCCGCCCGATGGCCTCATGTGCTCAGTCATCTTGAACATGGCGATACATCTAGAAGAGAAAGAGCGGGGTCATCTGTTAATTGTGCTAACCGCAACAGGACACCTGAGCATTGCATTTTCGAGAGGCCCTCATCTCCCGCTCCCATTACTATACACAGGACCTGCTTTGAGTGTGGGATGGTGATGGTGATGGTGCGGTGGTGGTAGTGGAGGTGGTGGCTGTGGCCATTATGGAAGAAATTGTTGGTGAACCCAAACTAAGTTGAAAAGAAAACCTAATGAATCGTATGGCAAAGAAAGCAAAGCCGAAGGCTATCTCCCAGCGCTTGCCTCAAGCCATTCCTGATGCCAGAGAACCCAATTCAAGCAGAGATAAATAAGTCCATACATTTCTTCTTTCTGCGTACGAGCCTTCTGTCTTTTGAGTGGATAGTTAAGCTAGCACTGGGTTTCTGTCTGTGACCAGGGAACACTTCCCAATGAATGCAGCCACCCATGATACCAGCGGTGACTAGTGCATTTGGCTTCCTTTGGAACTAAGAGGCCAGGCCATTGTTCTCTCTAGGGCTTTATGATGATGACCCTTGACCTTTCTTGTCCTCCTTGACTAGATTATCCAGAATGCTACCTACCTCTGTGGGTCTGTGGCACAGATGTCTATCCAACTAGCCAGCTTCTGACTAAATCGCTCATCCCATCCTTAATCATTGGCAACACTGGTGCTAAGTATTAAGTGCCCTTCACATATCTGTCTCCTCAGCAGCATCAGCCAAGAAGAATCAAGATGCCTAGAAGACAGCCTTGTCAAGGATGAGCTATGTAAGGAACTGCAAACCGCTTTCAATGATCCTTCCAGGAATCAGCTAAAAGGGCTGGCTAAGTGAGACATCAAAGAAAAAGGCAACTGACTTAAAGACCAAAGGAATTTTTTTAAAAAGGACTCTGAAAAACAGAAATTCCTTTAGCAGGGATTGCATATGGTAGCTGCCATTGTAGATAGACAAATGTTTCTTCTTTCTTCCTTTAGGTATGACCTACATAAAATCTTCCTCATTGGGTCCCACTACCAGAAAAGATCACCTTTACATTTACAGAAAACTAGCCAAGTGCCAAGGGTTCATGTCTGTAATACCAGCAGCCCAAGAAGCTGAGGAACACTGTTCAAAGCCAGACTGGCAGGAAAGTCCTGAGACTTCTTATCTCCAATTTACCACCAAAAAGCCAGAAGTGGAGCTGTGGCTCAAGTGGCAGAGTGCCAGCCCTGAGTGAAGAAGCTAAGAGACAGTACCCAAGCCCTGAGTTCAAGCCTTAGTACTAGCAAACACACACCCCTCACACACACACACACACACACACACACACACACACACACACACAAGAATATTTTCAGAGAACAACAAACAGTAATAAGGAAAGAAATCTATCCTCTGTCAACAAGAGGACCAGAAATGGAAAATAAAGGCATATCATTTGGCGGGGAGTTTGAAGGGCACAAATACCAGATGGTTGTGAGGAACTAAAGTACATTTCTTTTAGTGCCCAGCCAGAATGGGAGACAGAAGCCATGTGCTCCTTGTACACAGTGCCATTCTGCTTTGAAACGTGTGCTTCTTATTTTATTTTTAAATGAGACATATGCTTTTCAATTTATGTCTGGCTTTGGAAAACAGGCTGGCTTATTTTGAACTGTAAGTCATTAGTGTTTGCATCCAAATGGGTATTTGTTTGTCCGTTGCCTCAGGGTTGCATAGTTAGTGGTAGAGTTGAAACCCACAGGCCTGGGGCTTCCTTCCTCCCTTCAGTGAGACTAAGATGAAGCTGGCTGGAAGCTTCCGAGGAGGCAGGAGCTTTGGCACAACCTTGCTCTCTGTGGTAGAGAAGACTGGTTGGGAGGAAAGGCCTAACTGTCCCTTCTACATTTCCAGGAAGTACATATCACAGGAGGCCTTATGATTCTTTGACTAGAAGCAACTTTTCCAGCTGCTGGGCCAGTTACTAATCTAAAAACACTTCTGCAAATGAGTCCAGAGCCCAGGGTCATGAAGCCTGATGGCCTCGGAATTACCACTGGATGAATGGGCTGCACTGCCATTAGCCCACACAGGCAGGGTCAGGAACAATTCAGAGCGAGTGGCATGGAAACGATGTCACTCAACTCAATCAGTATTTGCTGAACCAGTAAGCAAAATTCCAGGCAACACAAGAGAGGGGACCAAACTGAGGATTAAATAAAAGGGATTTGAGGCCAACTCTGCCAAATGCAAGTTACACAACAATGGGGAAAATCTCTTTGTATCTCTGACCTTAATTTCCCCATCCATAAAATGAATGGGGTGTATTCTTCAATTCTTTTTTTTGGGGGGGGGGGCTTTTTGTTTATTTGTTTGTTTTAGTGGTACTAGGCAGGTGCTAGGCCGATGCTCTACCTCTTGAGCAACTCCCTAAGCCCTTTTTCTGCATTAGTTATTTTTCACACACACAGGTCCTAGGGCTAGAACTTAAGGCCTGGATACTGTCCCTGAGCTTCCTTTTGCTCAAGACTAGTGCTCTACCACTTGAGCCACAGCCCACTCCCGGCTTTTTCCTGAATAGTTAATTGGAGATAAGAGTCACCCGGACTTTCTTGCCTGATGCCTGAGCTGGCTTCAAACAGCAATCCTCAGATCTCATCCTCCTGAGTATCTAGGATTATAGGAGTGGGCCACCAGAACCCAGCTCTAAGATCTCATTTTTATTTTCAAAGCTGCCCCTCAGATCCTCCTAACTATGCCTCCAATGTAGCTGGAACTACAGATGTGATCTACCACATGCACTTGTTGTAAAGGGGGCGGGGGGGGGGGCGAGGCTCATTAAATTTTTCCTAGGCTGGCTTTGAACTACAATCCTTCCAGTAGCTCCCAATAGCTCCCCAATAGCTGGGATTACATTCAGTTCTAAATGAATCTATATTTTCTTTGAAAATTGAAGTGTAAAAGAAGATAAGGCAGGGTCTGGGAATGTGGCTTAGTGGTACAATGCTTGCCTAGCATGCATGAAGCCCCGGGTTCAATTCTTCAGCACCACAGACACAGATAAAGCCAGAAGTGGTGCTGTGGCTCAAGTGGTAGAGTGCTAGCCTTGAGCAAAAGAAGCTCAAGGACAATGCCCAGACCCTGAGTTCAGCTCCCAGCACTGGCCAACAAAAAAGAAGAAGAAGAAGAAGCTAAGGCAGACGCATACACTAAGCTCCTTAATTCCATGACATATTTAGCCACAACTATTTATTGATCAGTTCCTGCTGGTGATGTAGAGTGTCACTCCCAGGCACTGTACAAAAGATGATAAGAATAGCTTATTTGAAGGAAAAGAGTGAAAAATGCAGCAGTGGACGCACTGGAAATTGATGAAAGTGAACTGCACAACTTGTGTGGAGATGGGAGGGAGGGAATGGGAGAGAGGGAGAGAACAGATGACGCTGTACAAAAGGAAATGTACTTATCACCTAACTCATGTAACTCTAGACTTCCATCTCCATTTAACCAGCAAAAGGCATATCTGAAGGTATGGCTCAAGGGGTACAGTGCCAGCCAAGGAAGTGTGAGGCCCCAAGTTCAAGCCCCAGTACCAGCGTACTGCCCCCCACATACACAAATTTTTGCTTTCACATCTAAAAATAGCTCTTTTTCTCATTTGAAATCAATTGACTATTCTGAGTGACATCAATCACCCTATGACATTTTAGAAATGCTGTCATTTTGTTTAAAAATACCATACCTAGGCTTAATCTAAACTTTCACTAAAACTAAACGTTATTTGTAATTTTTGTCAAATAAAACAACAAAAAAGGACAACTTATGAAAGAAAAGTCTTCCATCCTTCCTTTACTCAAAGTCTTGAACAAGTTTCTATTAGCTTCTTCTCTATGTGTCCTGTGCTACTTTTCTCAATGCTTCTCTGGGCTTTCTTTAGCTTCCTAGACATAAATCTACATATCTACACATTGACATGTCTTGATTTATAACTGTATGGGTGTGTGTATGTTTGTCTCTCTGTGTATGCATATATATCTCAGCACAGGAGCCGAGAAAGCACCAATGGATGCTTGTTGAGTTAACTTTTATAAGAGTACAATTTTTTTTAAAGACTACAACTCACAGAAGGAAAATAAAATATTACTCAAAAAGGAGGCTTGAGAACAGAGCATTTAGAGTGGGAGAGATAAAAACATAAACTAAGATGGAATTTCCTAAAAGCTTACAGTGAGCTGTCCAATTGGAAGAGACTAGGGAAGGCGTTGAGAAAACACATTTTACCTTAATGTAAGCCTTAGACAGAGAGGAAAATTGCTTGGAGATGTTAGAGGAAAAGGTGCAATTCTAGTAACAAAGTGAAAGAAATCTGGCTTTGAAACAAGGGATCCAAAGGGAAAGAAGAGTTAAAATATTTATATGGATAAAAGCAAATGTTATATTCTATAGTAACCAACAGGCCTGGCAGTCTTTGAGGAAATCTCTGGAGCCAGACTTTTGAAGTTCACTCTGAAGAGACAGAATGAATGCATCCATGGGTTGATGTACAATCTCTCTCTCTTCTTCTCTCTCTCTCCAGCAAAACTGAAAACTCTCCTCTGTCGTTGTACATATTTGTCCTTGCTGTCTCCAGCAAATCCTTTGTCTGTGGAGCTTTAAAAAAAAGAAAAAGAACAAAAAGAAAGTAAGAAATAGGAATACAAAATCCTATTTAACCAACTTTCAGAGGTTAGCTCCTGATAATTGAGCTTGGAATGAGGCAAGCTGCCGTCTCTTTGTCAAGGTCACGGGTGACTCCTGGCTGGCTGTGGGCTGAGAGGGCAGGAGTAGCATGTAGGGTAAGTGGCTTTCCTCAATCATGGCTGCTTCAGAACCATTTTCAAGAGACTGCTTTCTGGGTGGAATGCTTAATAATCTTCAGAGCCAAGCAGATGACAGCTAAGATTACAAACTCAAAAAAGAATCCAAGAAAAAAAAAAAAAAAAAGAACCCAACCTGCTCTAGCCAGAGCAATGCTATAGCCATTAATCGCAGAGAAACCACCTTAGGGGAAGGGGAAGAAAAGCTGATGTTCAATGTAACTGAAAAGAGAAAAACCAGGCACAGGGGTAGTTTGTTGGGAGGATAGATGCATGTAAATGAAGCAGATCTGAGCTATAATTGCAGAAGAGCTGGCCCAATGGTCTGGTACATTCCTTGCAGTGCAACCTTTATTCCCCACCCACAGATGAACTAGCATGAAAAGAAGAAAAATAATGTCCTTTCAGTGTTTACAATGTCCCAGGGGGGCTCTCACATATTTTATTTCACTTCATTCTCACAATAACCCTGTCAAAGAAGCATGGCTCTCTTCAGTCTCTAGTTGAGGAAACTTAAGTCTCACAAAAGTTCCCTGGCTCAGGAAGTAGGGGAGCTAGATTCATACACAGACTTCTCCATGAAGGAGCTTTTTCTTTCAATTTACTCTACACTGTCTACATCCTGGATTCGATGGTGAAGATTAAGAAGCAAAATGATATCAGGAGAATGCCTCAGCCAGCTTAACAGGCTGGAAGAGAGAGAGGCAAATGCACAAAGAATTACTTTACAACCTAGTCCATTGGTTTAAAATTAAAAGCAGTACTAAGAACCAAAGAATGAGCCTGTCTTCTGAAGTCATGTTGCAGTGCAATGTCACTACCCTCCATGAAGTTTCTGTTGTGTTTTGTTGTTTTGTTCTGTTCGTGTTGTTCTGTTTTATCACCATCTCTCACTATGCAGCTCAGGCTGTCTTGGAACCCAAGATCCTCCTGTCTCAGCTTCTTGAGTGCTGAGATTACAAGTGAGGGCAACCAGATTCCATGGAGTTAAATTCTATCTAAACTTCAGCCTAGTATGAAGAAATGAAGACAAAAATGAGCACACACTCTTGGAGGGTTTACTCTATTAAGAAGACTCAAACCCAAAACTAAGAGAAAGAAGCAGGACAGTAACAGTGAGATTCCCTTCTTCCCTCTCGAGTGTGGAACTTGGATCTTCATTAGAAGAGAGAATAGTCGAGGGCATGTTTTAGAATGGCCACGCCCACTAAGACTAGTCATCCCACCATGTGGCAAGTGCTAATGAATATTCATGATTACAATGGACGTCCATGTCTCTCTGAAGGTTGAAAAGCACGAGGTAAATAGTAAACTTTCCATCTCCTAAATCACTCCCAGAAATGAACCTAAAAGAGGTGTTGTGGAAGTGAAAGCTTCAGACTAGTTGGGAAATGTGTTGAAGGTGGGAGACGAAGTTTCTATAATTCTACCAAGGAATGATCCAGAGTTTCCCAGGCCACTTCTTGGCCTCTGACAAGACCCCTGCACCTTCCTTTTTGCCTGACACCTGTCTGTACACTATACTTGAGCCTAAATATGAATGCTAACTCCCTGTGAAACCTCCCTCTTACTTGATTTTTTTTTTCTTTTGGCCAGTCCTGGGGCTTGGACTCAGGGCCTGAGCGCTGTCCCTGGCTTTTTGCTCAAGGCTAGCACTCTGCCACTTGAGCCACAGCGCCACCTCTGGCCGTTTTATGTATATGTGGTGCTGGGGAATTGAACCCAGGGCCTCATGTATATGAGGCAAGCACTCTTGCCACTAGGCCATACTCCCAGCCCCCCTCCCTCTTATTTGAAAGACATTCCACTTAGAAGAGAAGAAAGGAAGAAAAATGGAGCTGAAAACTCACTTGCCACAGCTGTTCTCAACCCCATGTGAAACTTACCCCAGTGATTGTGATCTCTGTCCTTAGTTTACTCCATGACCTTCTTTACCCCCAAGTATGTTTCCCGGGTGTATGCTGGTGCTGTGTGCATTCTGGAGTTTTTCAGCTTATTCTCCAGCTCTGCCTTTGTGATCAGAGGGACTTTGAACCTCTTTGAGCCCACGTGTCTTCATTTGGAAAAGGGGAACTATTTCAGGTCGCTTCTTCTGTATCCTCAAGAAAACACTCCCAGGGCTGGGAATTTGGCCTAGTGGTAGAGTGCTTGCCTAGCATGCATGAAGCCCTGGGTTCCATTCCTCAGCCCCATATATATATATAGAAAAAACCCAGAAGTGGTGCTGTGGCTCAAGTGGTACAGTGAGCAAAAAGAAGCCAGGGACAATGCTCAGGCCCTGGGTTCAAGCCCCAGGACTGGCAGAAAGAAAGAAAGAGAGAAAGAGAGAAAGAAAGAAAGAGAGAAAGAAAGAAAGAAAGAAAGAAAGAAAGAAAGAAAGAAGGAAGGAAGGAAGGAAGGAAGGAAGGAAGGAAGGAAGGAAAGAAAGAGAAAACACTCCCCCAAACAGGATGACTAGAGTCAACCATCACGAATTAATAAATTCATGATCCTGGGTTGCCAAGCGAGTCTGAGCTCATCTTGGAAGTTCTTCTGGCCTTTGAGTCAGCTGCTGGTTGTCTGGGATTGGCTGGCCATCAACAAGAACCATGATTATTCAGCAGGCTGGCCTGGGCTTATTCACAAGGCAGCTCAGCTTTCCAAAAGCAGCAAGAAGACAAGTCGCTGCCCACAGTCCTTTCCAAGTTTCTGTCTATTGGCAAGAACAGGTCACACAACCAGGCCCAGAGTCACCAGGGGAGGGAAAGAATATGGGGCAAATAAATATACACAAAGCATGAGACGTGATCAAATGTGGACCATTTCCAAAATCATTAACCAACCAGCATAGTGACAGGATTTTTGTATGCAATCTGAAATCTACACGTGGAAAAAAGTTCGGCGCTGTTCCTGATACATGGAGAAGAATCCATAATTGTTTCCTATCACTGCTGTTATGGGGGCAGGTGGCAAGGTGGGATGGGGGGAGTGAGAACATTGTTCAATTGTTCCGCTTCCATCCATGAGAGAGGATCTCCATTCCACCCAGAGATGTAAAGAGTGTGACAGAAATGATTCCTGGCCCCTTCCTACTGGAGGAAGAAGAGTATTGCCAGCTGCTAAGTCTCCTTTCTCTGATGCAGGAGGTCTCTGTGACATCATCCAACTCAGCAGGGAATTGTAAACCTCCTTTCCCTCACTGGAAGAATGGTGGTAAGGACCTTGTGTAAATGCCAGCCATGGCACAAGGTAAAGTGTCAGTACATTAAGACAGCATGGTATGATCATCCCAGCTATTATTGACTTAATACTTACACGCTCATGTCCTCTGAGTGCCTCGTTTTAGTTTATCCTCTTGCTCTGTTTGCATACACCTTCTGCATTGGAGGAAACTGAGCCTTGAGCGTTACATAATTTGATTCAATTTGGTCACACAAATGGCAAGTGGCTGAAGCAAACTTAAACCAACATTGCTCCCTTTCCCATTAACCTTGGGGATGTTTGAAGACATCCTGGCTTATCTCATCTGGGGTGGAGGTAGGGGTGCTGGTACTGTAACCTAATGGGTAGAGCTTGGGGATGCTTTTTAAACACACAACAATCTCCAAGACAGCCTCCCCTATGATGAAGAGTCATCCAGCCTCAAGAGATCAGAACTACTGAGCCAGAGAACGCTAATGAGGATTACAGATGCTGCCTCCTATAATGGTTAGGTGCAGAGGCTCCCAGGTTACAGTGCTTGCCTCCACAAACCAGCTACATGGCCCTGGGCAAGTCATTCAACATTCCCAGGCTCCCAGCTCCTCCCCTGTGAGGCAGGATGAGAATTAAATCCCTTCTTGTGGTGTTATTGTGAAGGTGCAATAGATGACTACATGTGAAGTAGTTAGAACAGGGTTGGCATTTAGTGAAAGCCCGGCCATAGTTGGTCACTGATATATGAAAAAGCCATGCACTTTTCACTTAATGTAATTTTTCCCAGGCCCATTCCTTTCTTTGCAAATGACGTAACATCAGTCTTCCCAACAGATGAGTAAAATTCCATTGTGTATATATGCCACTTTTTCTTGATCCTGAGGGGCATCTAGGCTGTTTCCATAGCTTGGCTATGGTGAATAGTGTAGCAATGAACATGGTTGTGCATGTGGTTTTACTGTATCTTCACCGAAGAGACAAAGGATGTACATTCTCTCTCATAGGTGGAAGCTAGAACTACCTTATAAATGTGCGAGTAAACATATATGGGGGCACACACATATGTACTCAAACACATTAACCAAAATATGGTATTTGCAGGGGAGCATTCAAATGGTATCATTCCTTAGAAAAATGAACTCACAGTGTAACAAAACAAAATAACTACCAAGAAATCGGCACTTGAAATGTGGGGGGAGGGTAGACAAAGAGAGGAAGGGGGAGAGAATCCCGTCATCTTATTCAGCATATATCCAATGAAATGAGGAAAATTGAAGGGAAGGGTTGGGTGAAGAGGGATGGGGAGAATGATTAAATGGTAACATCAATCAAGATCTTTTGAACGGTCACTCCTTTGTACAACTACTTAGAGATAATAAAAATATAATTTCTAAAAAATGAAAGAAAAAAATCCCTCTCTCCAACCTGCTGTCTGCATCAACTCTCCCAGTTCTGCTTCTACATGCATGTGGTAACTAAGCATTCTGAGGCCTGTCACATTGATGGTTCTGGTAGGAATCCTTACTGCTAATTTGCCAGGTTAGGGGTTACTAACTGGCCAAGAGGAGATGAGCTGTGTCTTCTCAGGAAATGCTTGGAACAGCCCTAGGAGACTGGGGAGGCTGTTTCACTGAGAAGGCTCTGGGGGGCTAACTCACTCCCAGACAATAAGTCAAAAGTTACGATTTGAACCAAATGCCCATGCCAGCCAGTGCCAGCCTTTCACTTCCATCACACATGACTGACCTAGTCAAGTCCCACTCTTCTGCCGGGGACAAAGTAAATTTATAGGCAGGAGTTAAATGCCAGTGCTGTCATTGAGCACTGACCAGACTTCAAAAAAGTAACATTAATCTCTCCAAGATGGTGTTTACCAAAGGAATTCAACTTGGACAATTGTTGATATGAGACAACAACTTAAAGCCACACAACATTAAGAAGCTGCTGGACCTCCTCCTGTACACAGAGCTCTCCTTGGAAAGAATGAGAACTCGGTGGCTTTGAAAAAGGTATAATGGTCTTAAACCTATCGTTGAAATCCCTCCATCCCTAACCTGACCTTGCTCAGTGATGAGGGCTTATGGAGCAGGGTAGATGGGCAGGTGTGTATCTGCAGAACCCTTAGTGGACATCCAAGAACAATCCCCACGCTCAATGTCTTCAGGTCAGAGCCCATGAGCAAGAGAGGAGAGGAGAGGTCATTTAATAGGGCTCTTATCCTCCTAACTTCACCGGCTCAATAACTCCTCAACACTCTCAAGAAACTAATATTCCCCAGCTTGCTCTCTGCACTGACCTCCTTCAGAGGTTCTGACCTCTGAGCTGCTTTTTAGAGGCTGCAAGTGAGCGTTACTTATTTCTGCCATCTTCCTGGGGAGCCTCTACATTCGCCATGGTTCTTCACATCATGCCAATGCAGATGAAGTCAGAATCCCTGAGCAGAGATAAACTCTGGTGGGGTGACTCTTGAGAAACTGCTGGAGTTATCTGAAAAATGATCATTGTCCTTTACAAAAAAAAAAAAAAGATGCTAACTAGGGGCTGGTAGCTCACACCTGTAATACTTGCTACTCAAGAGGCCAAGATCTGAGGATGGTGGTTCAAAGTCAGCCTAGGCAGAAAAATCCATATGACTCTCATCTCCAATTCACCAACAAAAAGCCCGAAGTAGAGCTGTAGCTCAAGTGGTAGGGTGCCAGGTGTACGCAAATAAGCTAAGGGACAAAAAGGTTAAACCATTTTCCCCAAGCTAGCAAACATCAGAACTAATACTTGAGCTTGACATTGTCCAAGCCCCAGCTCTTACACTATGATATAGAGAAGCTCTGCTTCTTTCCGAAACAGAGAAGGGGACAGGGGGAAGGAGCTAAGGTTTATTAGTACTGAAGCAACTGTTATTTCTATTGGGCTTTAGAAAAATGATAGATAGGGAAGCAGACAGCTAATGTGTACAGTCCAATAAGCCACAAACCTATTTATAATCCTCACAGCAGCCCTATGAGGTAAATATTTTATCCCCTTTTGACAGATTGGAAAGTTGAGGCTCAGGAGCCAAAGAGCTATGCTTCCAAATCACAGAGCCAGTAAATCACAGAAACGAGACTCGGGCCGGAGTACCCTGGGACCAATTCCTGCCATCTTTCCGCTATTCCAGTTGGATTTGAAGCTTGACTTTGCCATTTATCAGCTGTGTGATAAGTGGGTGAGTTACTTAACCTCTCCCAGGCTCAATGCCCTCATAGATAAAGAAAAGACATCCGAGATGATTAGGAAAGAAGATAAAATGACTTGCGTCTAAAGTTCCTGACTGTGGCAAGTCCTCAACAAATAGGAGTTGGGTATGTTATACTGTGAGTGACTAACACATCATTTTGTAGCATGATTAACTCATTGTACATTGTGTGGCTATAAATTATTTCAGTAGCCCTGTAAAACAAGCAAGAATTACACTCTTTTGGATTTTGACATCAGGGTAGGGGAGAATAGTAACACCTTCCAAAAAAATTACACATGTAAAATCAGGTCCATGCTTGTAATCCTAGCATTCAAAAGGCTGAGGCAGAAGAATTGCAAATCCAAGTTCAACCTAGCCTATATAATGAGTCCAAGGCCAGCATGGGCTACAAAGGGAGACCCTGTTTCAACTAAAAATTAATTGTGCCATGCACTGGTGGCTCATACCTGTAATCCTAACTACTCAGGAGGCTGAGATCTGAGGATCAAGGTTCAAAGCCAACCTGGGCAGGTAAGTCCATGAGACTCTAATCTCCATTAATCTCCAGAAAACCAGAAGTATCACTGTGGCTCAAAGTGGTAGAATGAAAAAGCTCAGAGACTGCACCTAGGCCCTGAGTTCAAGACCTGTGACTGACATAAATACATACATACATACATACATAAAAAGATCAATCACAGAAAGGAAGGAAGCAGAAGATCTGGCCAGATATGTCTCAGCAATTACACTTCTGTAAATTTACCCAATAGACCACAAACAAGGCTGCCCAAAAGCTACCAACACAACCATGTTCACTCTAGCTTTATTTACCATAGCCAAGGGATGGAATCAACCCAGATACCCCCTCTGTGGATGAATGCATCTAGAAAATGTGGCATATACATACAATGGAACTCTTCTCTCCCATAAGAATGATATTGCACCATTCATAACAAAATGGAAAGACTTGGGGGAAAAAAAGCATATTACATAAAGTAAACCAGACTAAAAGAAACATAGGTTGCATGGTTTCTCTCATTTGTGGTAACTAGAATGCACTTTTAAATCCACAAGTAAACACACTGGAAGGTAAAAGACAAAAAAAAAATACAGTGGAACATGATAAAGTATAAAGGACTCGGGGCTGGGGATATAGCCTAGTGGCAAAAGCGCTTGCCTCGTATATTTGAAGCCCTGGGTTTGATTCCCCAGCACCACATATACAGAAAATGGCCAGAAGGGGCGCTATGACTCAAGTGGCAGAGTGCTAGCCTTGAGCAAAAAGAAGCCAGGGACAGTGCTCAGGCCCTGAGTCCAAGGCCCAGGACTGGCAAAAAAAAAAAAAAAAAAAAGTATAAAGGACTCTAGACATTCATACAGAATGAGGCGAAAGGAGGATATTCTCAGGAGAGGATGATACGGCTGTGTGCACTTGACCATATAAAATAATACTTATCAAAATGAACTCCAAGAAATAGAAATGAGAGGGTTTTTTTCTTTGTTGTTGTTTTTGTTTTCTTTACGTTTTGCCTTGTTAGTTTGTCTGTGGTTGGGAGGGTAAGAGGAGCACAGAAAGGATGGAACTATGCATAAGCAAATGCAGCAGTGGTACTCACTAGACACTATGTTGGAAAGCAACTATACAACTTGTGGGTGGGGACTGGAGGGAAAAACTGGAAGAGAGTGAAGGAAAGGGTGACATTGTTCAAAAAGAACATTACCTGACTTATATAACTGCAACCCTTTTGTATAGTGGGGGGCAGGGGTATAAAGTCAGGCTAGAAAAGAAAGCTGGAGAGGAGGGATGTCTGATGCATTTAATAAGCTTTACCAAGGAACATACTTTTATCTGAAGTCCCTTGGAGAACAATGAAGGCTTAAAAAAACAATGAGTAACTAAATCAGGTGACGGATGAACTTACTTCTATTTCAGAAATATCACTGGCTGACCTAATAAATGGACCAAAAAAAGGGGGGAAGGGTAGTCACAGCAAGACCAATTGCAGTGTTAGCTGCACAATCCAGCTGACAGCTGATGGGTGGAGTAAGGATGATGGAGAAAAAAAGGACAATGGCCACATTCTTATCTCTATCCTAATACTTTTGCTGGGCAGTTGTATGGAGCTTCTCTCCACCAAGAGCTTGCCTGGAGTTTGAAGCAACACCAGAGAAGGGCCTAGGGGTCAACTCTGAGGCCCCTGAAAGAAGAAAGTGAATTTTGACTACTGAGCATTTTTTCCCCAAACATACAGATACATCTCCTAGAGCAGCAGGCAGCGCCCCAAAAAGCATATAATGGGCAGGAAGGTCTCTATACAAGTATGGCAGTTGACACATTAGCACTGTGGTAACCACAGCCAGTAATGGCCCACAGAATACTCCAGGAGCCTGAGAGTGGCTAAATTGGACTGCTGACAGCTTCAAACTCAAGAGGCAGAGCCTGCATCTTCAACAGAAGAGGGAGAATTGTCTAAATGCTTCGATTCTTGTAATTGAAGCAATTGCACGTCATTTTACATGCCAGCTTCCTGACAGGATAACCAGTTTGAGCTGAGTGTAGGAATTCAATTATGTATCTTCTGTCTGCATCTTTGAAAGAAAACAACCCAACCGGCCTGTCAAATACCCAGCATGTTTGCCTGTTGGAAATTGCTATCTCCTCCTGACATAAGAAATGTCTCTGCTGAAGAGAAACCTATTATATTTCACACAACTCGCATAACCTTATTACAAAACTTGACAAAGAAAAACACAGAAAGGAGAGAACTACAGACCAATTTCAACTATGAATATAAATGCAGAAGCCCTAAATAAAATATAAGCAATATGAAATAGATCAGTGAAACACTAGAGACTTGCACATTAAAAATTGAAGTGAAACCAGTGTGCCCGCTTACAAAGCCTAATTATTTAACGTTGCTCTGAAGTGGCTGGCCAATGCAATAAGACAAGAAACATAAATAAATAAAGGGCATAATTATTGAAAAGGAAGTGGCATCTTTTCTCATTTGCATATGTGATTATCTATAAGCAATGGAACTGAAAAAAATCTTAGCACTTAAAATTTACTCATTGATTCCTCACCTAGGAATTTAATCTGGAGAAATATTCAGAAAATCAAAGATTTATGACAGAAAGAGTATTATCCAACATGATTTTTTTTATTAGTGAAGAGAAACTGGGGCTAATCTATCAATAATAAGACAAACACACTGCTTTAAATACAGAGGTTGAAATACGCAGCCATTAAAACATTTTTGCCAGGTACCAGTGTCTGACACCTATAATCCTAGATATTCAGAAGGCTGAGATCTGCGGATTGAGGTTCAAAGCCAGCCTGGGCAATACAGTTGATGAGCTCTTACCTCCAATGATCCACTCAAAAATCTGGAAGTGGAGCTGTGGCTCAAGTGATAGAGCACTAGCCTTAAGCCGGTCAGCTTTTTTGGGGTGAGGGGGGAAGGACCACTCCTGGGGCTTGAACTCAGGGCCTGGGCACTGTCCCTGAGCTTCTTTTTGCTCAAGACTAACACTTTACCACTTGAACCACTGGAAGCGCCACTTCCAGCCTTTTCTGTTTATGTGGCATTGAGGAATCAAACCCAGTGCTAGGCAAGCACTCTACCACTAAACCACATTCCCAGGCCAAGTTAATTCTTTGCTTTCCTTTACTTTTTTTTTTCCAGTCTTGGGGCTTGAACTCAGGGCCTGAACACTATCCTTGGCTTCTTTTTGCTCCCAGCCCCCCTGATCAGCTTTTAAAATTCCCTACTTAGCCCACCTTTCCCAGTACACATTGCTCAATATGTGTGATTTGCCTCCACAGCCTTAGAACGCTCTCGTGGATCTTCAGAAGTACAGAGCATGTACCTAAAGGATTTGAGGATCAGAAGGTTTTTCTCCCCCCACCCCCCAGACAAGGTCTCTATGTGACCCAAGCTACCTTTTGAGCAAATGATCCTCCTGCCCAGGAGGCTGGGGCTTCAAGTGTGTACCCCCACACCTGGTCCATGTGTTAGGTCATAGTCAGCCTCTTCTTGACCATTGCTGCTCTGATCTCCTTTTCTCCTTAGGGAATTTCATGCATTCTCTACCTATATGTAAGTGAAGGAAATCATAAAACTCAAACCCTTGAGTTGACTTCAGTTACAGGAAATAGAAAGGAATGTATGATACCCCTGCATAGGCACTTTCATGTAGCAGAGGCCTCTCCACAAGTTACCATGACCTAAACTGTAACCAACCAGACAGCTATCCCTCCTCCACCTGGGAAAGAATCAAGGGTGAATGTTTAGAGAGAAGTGTACAACATAATGGGCCAGCTAGGTAAGAGGTCAAAGAGGCTGACTTTAAAAGTAGTAACTAAAACTCTGTACTCATAAAAGACTACTTTGCTAGCTGTGTGTTGGTGACTGTAATCCTAGCTCTTCAGGAGGCTGAAATCTGAGGTTGAGGTTCCAAGCTAGCCTGGGCAAGAAAGTCCATGAGACTCTTACCTCCAATGAACCACCAGAAAACTGGAAGTGGTGCTGTGGCTCAATTGGTAGAGCCTTAGCCTTGAGCTGAAGAGCTCAGGAACAGTAACCACACCCAGAGTTCAAGCCCCAGGACTGACAAAAGAGAAGCAATTGGCTATAAGCTGAGACTCCTTCCTCTTTGGATCTCCTCTTGGCATCTTTCCTGAAATACAGGACAGTTGCCTCAATATCCTGACAGCAGACTACCGCAGAGCAGTAGTCTCTCTGATAAGCAATGCACTATTGGAATGAATTGGAATAAGAGACAGACAAAGAGAGTTCAAAGCTCAGTCAATCATGAAGGCACGTATCTAGACTTAGGAATTAGCCTTCAGACTTCTTTCACATTGGAGAAAAATAAACTTCTCTTTTTAAGTTCTTTTGACTTTTACTTTTCTGATACCTGCAGTGAAACCTGATCCCACCTGATAGAGAAATTATATCAAGTGTACGTTTGATTCAGCTATCAATGTCCCTCAAGCAATTGTAATCCTTTAAGAAGCACATTTCTAAATAAATCCCCTTGGAAGACCCATGATATGTGGAGCTAAAATCGCCTGATAAAAGAAATGATCACAGACATACACAACGTATGTGCATTCTCTTCTGTGAATGCCAGGTCTGTGGCAAAGGGGACTGAAGTCAGGAAAGTTTGGGGCAAGCAAAGAATGGAGGAATTTCTCTTCAGGTGGGTGGAAGACAAGATAAAAATGCTGCTGACACAGTAAGAGAAGAGATGCTGCATTCTGCACACACAGCAGCAATCCCAGTTTTCTTTCTCTTGGAAAAACAAAAAGATTAGCAAAGGAAGGACAGAGAGTGCACATGCTGGAGATCTGCTGAATGAGCAACAAAGTTTGAAGTAAGGGGGAAAACCTCAACAGTCTGTTCAATAATGAGAACAACTGACAGCGAAAAATAAACCTGAGAAGTGAGCGGTAAGTGAGAGGTAAGACTCTTGTGAGGCTTTGGTGATGAGCTTGCCTGTTTGATGAAAACTGAGTTCGTCCTGGGAAGTTTGGGTTCCAAGTTGGGACTCAGTGAATGACAAAATTAAGTTTTCACCAGGAGAAGGTCTAGGCTCAGATCCAAGGAGCCCAGCGCACTATCACCACCTGCTGGAAATGCATAAAATTACAGGATCAAAACTGCTGGGAAGGTAGAACAAACAGAAAGCACTTTCTTTTTTTTCTTTTTTTTTTCAAATTTTTATTATCAAACTGATGTACAGAGAGATTACAGTTTCATACGTTAGGCATTGGATACATTTGTTGTACTGTTTATTACCTTGTCCCTCATACCCCCCCTCCCCCTTACCCTTTCCCCCCCGAGGTGTTCAGTTCACTTACACCAAACAGTTTTGCAAGTATTGCTTTTGTAGTTGTTTGTCTTTTTTACCCTGTGTCTCTCAATTTTGGTATTCCCTTTCAATTTCCTAGTTCCAATACCAGTATACACGGTTTCCAATATACTCAGATAAGATTACAGAGATAGTGTAGGTACAACCACAGGAAGGTGATACAAGAACATCATCAATAGTAGAAGCTACAGATACACATGGGATGTTGAAAGTAGTTACAACTGTGATATAACAATTGTCTCCATAACATGGAGTTCATTTCACTTAGCATCATCTTAGGTGTTCATAAGGGTATAGCTATTGGGCCTTGTGATGCTCTGCTATGAGTTGCCTAAACCTGTACTAATTATTCCCAATAAGGGAGACCATAGAGTCCATGTTTCTTTGGGTCTGGCTCACTTCACTTAGTATAATTTTTTCCAAGTCCTTCCATTTGCTTACAAATGGGACAATGTCATTCTTTCTGATAGAGGCATAAAATTCCATTGTGTATATGTACCACATTTTCCTGATCCATTCGTCTACTGAGGGGCATCTGGGTTGGTTCCAGATTCTCGCTATGACAAATTGTGCTGCGATGAACATTGTTGTGCTGGTAGCATTACTGTGATTTTGTTTGTGGTCTTTTGGATAGATACCCAAAAGTGGGGCTGCTGGGTCATAGGGGAGTTCTATATTTAGCCTTCTGAGGAATCTCCATACTGCTTGCCAGAGTTTCTTTTTCTCTCCTGGTTAGCATATCCGGGACACTGAGCAGTGTGGCAACGAAACTATTATAACCTATCAACATAAGGCTATTCATTTTATATGGAGTTTTAACTATTGTGTATATGTTTTTCTGGTCACCGCCTACAAAGAGCTTTTACACATAGTATCTTCAATTGATCTGTTATCCAATTAACATATCTATGTTGTCCAATTTGCATGTCTATGCTTATCAACTAATTAGCCTGGACAGGAAAGTCCCTGAGACTCTTATCTCTTATCAAGCACCAAAAACAAAGCCAGTAGTGAAGGAATGGCTCAAGTGGTAGAGTGCTAAGTGTCTTTGAGCAAGAAATCTCAGAGACAGCACCCTGGCCCAGAGTTCAATCCCAGAACCAGCATGTACCACATGCACGTGCATACACACACACACACACACACACACACACACACACACACACACACAAAAGGTACATGTTGTATCCTAAAATTTCTTGATTTACAATGCTGACCTATTAGTAAATGTAGGGCTAAGTGTGATGGCCCCTGGCTAAAAGCCTAGCTACTAGAAAGGTGAAGATAAGGAGGATACAGCTAGAGGCCAGTCTGGGAGGAAAGTTAACAAGACTATTTCATAAAAAACAAGCAGGTATGGTGGTGCTCACTTATGATGCTAGCTAATTGGGGGGTCAGAGGTCCAACCCTGACCAAGCAAAAGCATGAGACCCATGTGAAAACAAACTAACAAAGCAAAAGGGGAGGGAGATGGGACTCAAATGGTAGAGTACTTGCCTAGCAAGCACAAGGCCCTGAGTTCAAATCCCAATACCACCAAAAAAATTAGTAAACATGGATGGTTTTAATTGTTTCATTGAGCTGAAATTAATTTTATTCCAAATTCTACAGAGATAATCCAAGAAATAAACTCAACCCCATCAAACATGACTCTCGAGGACATTAGTAACTAAGCACAAACTTTGTTACTGAGAGACCAGTACTGCCTAAGAAGTGGGGTCTGGCTTTCCATCATGAACTCTCCCCACAGAAATATATCCATAATATTAGTTGTGCCCTTAGAACATCATCTTCCTGAACCATTAAGTTTAAAATCATGACTTTTATAGAACTGGGAAATGAGTGAGGCACTTGCTTTTGCCTGTAATCCTAGCTAAGCAGAAGGCTGAGATCTGAGGATCTCCAAAAGTCCATGAGACACTTACCTCCAATTAACCAGCAAAAAGCAGAAAGTGGAGCTGTGGCTCGAGTGGTTCAGTGCTAGCTTTGAGGGGAAAAAAACTCAAAGACAATGTCCAAGCCCCCCTGAGTTCAAACACCAGGACAAGAATACACACACACACACACACACACACACACACACACACACACACACACACAGAAATGAGAAATGCTATTTCTATCACTGCTCAGAGAAACTACTGAATTTCTACTCATTTTGAAACCATTTGTCTATAGCTGGCATCTAAGTCAAGGATCTCAGGAGTCCTAACAGCCGATGTCGGTGTTAGGGGACCAACCAGAAAGCTTAGACTTAGAGCAGGTTGTATACATAACTTCACCCTCATAGTTTCTGTAGAATTTTAGTGTAGCATGTGTACTCGATCCTTGAGGGGAAACAAAAGCAGCCAGGAGCATTATCCTGTTTGTACCTAAGAAAATTGAGAGTTAAATGCCCTACTCAAAATAAAAAGCGGTGGTGCTGGGAATTCAAACCAAGAATTTTAATTTAACTCCAAACTGCAAGTTTATGTGTGACACCACACTGAATTAAAATTTCTAAGTGGTTTTTGATTTTTACACAAAGTCAGAGGCGGAACAGATAGCCCGCTCACAGCAAAGAAGATAAGAGATAAATTTATGGAGCTATAAAGGTAATTTTACAGAGAAAAAAATCACAACTTTCCTAAGTCTCCAAGCCTTGGCTGAAAGTTTAGTGAAGCAGTTTGTGAAGAGGAAAAGGGTACAATCACACAAGACACTAAACTATTTCATCGGTAAAGGGTTAAGTCTAGAGAATATTTATCTTTGCCATGAAGATTCTAAAGATATAAAAATTTAACTGGTGCAAGTTCCTTGTCCATAACCTTAGGTTCAGTCTGCACCCTAGGGTCATAAATTGTGTCCTACCAAGTTTTGTTGATACTATGTGTCACTGGAGACACCATGATTGCAAAGGTAAACCCCTAAATCCAGAGGTAATGCATAGGTTTGATTTGAGAAATGTTTATGTTGAGATGTTTACAATAATAAAGGATTTCTGTTTACTCAGAAGTTATCATGCATGTACCAGCTTTATCATAGTCAACTTATTTCCTGTGCCTACATTTGCCTTGTTTGAAAAAAAATCACTTGATTTAAGTAATTTGACTTCATTTCTAAATCAGGAAACTCCTTGTGTTTACTATTTTACCAACAGACTTAGTTGTGAAGAGATAAAGGGAGAGGGGAGATAGAGATAAAGAGAGATTCTCACAGATTTATTTCTAGAAAAGGCAAATTCATTCAAGTTTTTAGAGCAACTAATTTGATGTTTGGGATCTTTCTGGGTGGGAAAAAGATTTACTTGTAGTCATTAGAAGACAATTTTAGAAAATGTTCATCAACCTGAAAGAAGCCAGGAATGCAAGATTGGGTCTGTGCAAAAAAATCACAAGTAGCCAGATACACAGGTGGTACGATGCCAATCCATGAAAACATAGAGGAAACAGCAAACACATCTGTGTCCTCTACAGGACATTGACACAAAAGTTCAATCCACTGTAGTATAACCAAACAAGTGTGGTAGAACCAAGGTAAAGGTCAGCCAAGATGAATGGTCACCAAAGACCTGCTACAATGTGGAATTTTCTTTGGACCTCCCCACTTTCTCATTACTAAACCACCTCCCATTACTGTGGAAATTCTCACATGAACATACAGCAGTGAGGTAAACCATCATTTGTGACCACTTGTCTTAAGTTGTAACAATGAGAATATTACTGACCTTAAGATAATATCAGTAATTGATATTAATATAATACTAATATAAGGGTTTTGCCTTTGATAATGAGGGTATCCTGGGCTACATGGCAAAATCTGTCTGAAAACGAAACAAGCCAGGCACCAGTGGCTCATGCCTGTCATCCTAGCTACTCAGGAGGCTGAGATCTGAGTATTGCAGTTCAAAGCCAGCCCAGGCAGAAAAGTTCATGAGACTCTTACCTCCAATGAACCACTCAAAAACTAGAAGTGGCACTGTGGCTCAAGTGGTAGAGTGCTAGCCTTGGGCACAAAGAGGCTCAGGGACAAGGCCCAGGCCTTGCATTCAAGCCCCAAAATCCACCTAAAAAAAAAAAAAAGAATATTACCTCTTACAAATTAGGAATAACACTAAGATTCCTAGAGGATGGCTAATGGATACAGAAGTTGAGTTGAAACAGTTGGATAGAAGAAATACCTGCTAGTGTTTTAGACCATAATAGCATGAAAACGCTATTACATCAATGCTGAATACATCAAAATAGCTAGCAGTAAGGATCTGGAACCCTAGTTTCATCCCTCACATACACAAACACACACACACACACACACACACACACACACACACACACAGCTACATTATACTCCCTAAATTACTGTGAGTTTCTTTTAGTTACTTCCCTTGATCATAAATAATCTGTCACTAGATTGATTCTTCCAATTTAAAGTGTCAGCTCTCTCAATTCCATTTCGTTCATATTGCTAATGGAGGCTTGGCCACTGAATTTTACATTCTATGCCTCTAAATTATGTATTTCTCTCCCAGATGCTCTTACCTAGTAAAAACCACAGACGCCCTGCTATTTTTCCTTCCAGACCTTCCTTGTCCAGTTCTGGCCCTTGCTGAACAACCAGAAGCTTGTGTCTCACACCTGTCATCCTAGCTACTCAGAGGCCCAGGCAGGAAAGTTGGTGAGACTCTCCAATTAACCACCCAAAAAGCTGGAAGTGGAGGTGTGGCTCAAGTGGCTCAGGAATAGTGCCCAGGCCCTGAGTTCAAGCCACAGGATTGGCACACAAAAAGAAAAATGCAAAGGCATTGAAAATATTTCTCCAGGGGGAAGGAGAGGAGAGGAAAGAAAGGAGCTGATATTTGTCAGCCCCCCGTGGTTTGGCTGGTAGCATAAGAAGTACATCTACAATCCCCACAAACCCATGGGGCATATACTTGGAGTGGACACTGGGAGGCCTTCCCCAGGTCTCTTGTTCAAAGCCAACGTACCACAGCTACTGGGGCATGGGCTGCTGGAAGCTCACAGAGGTGCCATCCCTAGAAAATGCCTCCTTATGAGGAGCTACACTGTCCGCTGTCAATCATCTTCCCAGGGATGGTCCCTGGACATTGATTGGCTGGTGTGAGGGCTGGATGGCTCTGCCCCACTCTTGCCATTGCAGACAACTCTAAAAGGCCTTCCCAGCCCCTCATAGGCTGTCCAGGCTGCAGAGGCCTTCCAAATCAGCTGATCCCTCTGTCCAGTCCTGCAAGTCTCACATTGGGCCTAGTCTACTCCCCGGTAAGCCTCTGCAGTAGATCTCTACCTCAGACTTGGTTTCTAAGGATCTAGTCTAAATCTGTTCTATCCTCTCCATCACCTTCAGTGTTACATAGGGGTCACATAACTGACAGTAGGTGTCTCCCATAAAACAGGGAATCTCTCCTTCCAAAGTGGTTTCCTAATTAAGCCTCTTCCCTATCTTGTTGCCATTTTCCAATTTTCTTTTTTTAAATATTTTATTGTTATTGTAGAGGTAATATACAGAGGGGTTACCATTACATGGGTTAGGTAATGAGTACATTTTTTTTGGAACCATGTCTCCCCTTCCCTCCATGTCTCCCAGCTTTTCCCTCCTGTCCCCACCCACAAGACATGCAGTTCATTTTCCACAGTGTCCAGTGAGTACCGCTGTTGTGTTTGTTCATCCTTTGTTCCACCTTTTCATGCCCACCCCCCTTACTCTCCTAAAGACAAACTGTCTTCATACCTACAAGGCAGCCTGAGAAATCAGGCCCCAGAATTCTAACCATGGCCCTGTTCTTCAGCCCTCCTGATAGCACAAATTCACTTCATGGGTGGAGAGATGTGCGTCTGTCCCTAAAGGGATCCCACTTTAGGGAAATGGATGGAATGTGTTCTGTCCTTCAGTATCGGTTCAGCCTGAGAGCCATCACTCTGGTACCATTTGCTTGGTATCCAATGACACAGGTCTTCCATTCTCCCCCGGGGACCAAGGCAAACCTCTCCCTGTGTTTTCCATCCCAATAAGTTATCTCTGGTGACCGCAGGCAGCCCTGGGGGGTGAGGGGCGGCAGATTGGACAGCTTAAGAGGGGACTGGAGAAGCAGGCCCAGCACATCCAAGTGTGAGCCAGAGGGATCAATGCCCAGTGTCTGGGGAGCCATGGACACAAGGAAGGCTTGTGTCTCCAGGCTCTGAATTTCTAGTGCAGGAAGTGGAGGAGTGATTTATTAGACTGACCTCACAGATCTATAGCAGACAAATCTCACCTTCACATTAGTATCAATAACCCCAGAAACTGCTTTCCTATTAGAGGAGAAAAATATATATATATATATACACTTTTTATGACTACTTTTGTGAACCTCTACAACTGATGACTTTAGAAAAATAATAAGGTTTCTAGAAAGAAATTGGAAAGGGATTCTCTGGTTGGTCTTAGCTCTAGTCTTAAAGTCCGTTGATTCTTTTCGGTTACTTTTATTCTTTTTCAAATCACAAAAATGAGGTGCCAATGGTAAGTTTTCAGACAAAAGAATATAAGATGATAAATCAAATTTGACTTTTAACAATTCCCCAAATCCAACTCTCTGAGATGGAATAAGTGGTTGGCAGGTTGGGGCATGTTCCTATGGACTGGTGTCCATGTGATCTCAAATGTACACACAGATATGGATAGATAGGTAGAGATATAGATACAAGATAGATACCTGATAGACAGGCAGATAGAAGGGTAGATAGATGATGATGCACAGATAATAGATAGATAGATAGATAGATAGATAGATAGATAGATAGATAGATAGATAGATAGTTAAATAGATAGATCTATAGGTAAATAGATTCATTCATAGATAGGTACATACATACAAAGATAAATGATACAATGGTGCACAGATACATGATAAATAGATACTAGATCAATAGATAAGTAGAAAGACAGATGATGGAGATAGATAAGATAGATAGAGAGAGAGAGAGAGAGATGCAGACAGACAGACAGACAGATATACATACATACTTGGCTGCATATACCTATACACATATACAAACACATTCATACACACACATAATATAAATGGGATTGCATGACACAGATTGTTTTAACTCTTCTGTTATATATATAATATATAATATATATATGATATATATATAATATATATATAATAATACATGGACTCCCTATGTAGTCAGTGGAACCCACACCCCAAATTCACCAACAACAATAGCAGTAATACTGATAATGAAGCATACCGTGGACAGATATTTCCATTGCCTTCCATCCATGAACACATCTCTTCATGTTTGATTTATGGATGAGGAAGTTGAATCCTCTGGAAATGTCATTAAACTTACACAGTATAGGGCAAAAGCTTGGATTTGAACTTGGGCAGTTTGACTCCAGATTCTTGTGCTTATAGAGAGGGGAACATCTCTAATCAATCATACCATGGAATTGGGAGGAGATACTCCAGCTGCTCCTGGGGCTAAAAAGCAGTCTGCTATAGTGGGTGCTGGTGGCTCACACCTGTAATCTCAGCTGCTCCAGTGGCTGAAGTCTGAGGATCGGGATTTGAAGCCAGCTGGGACAGGAAGTCTGCAAGGCTCCATCCAATTAACCAGCACTATGCTAAACAAAAGGTGGAGCTCAAATGGTAGAGTGCCAGCCATGACTGAGCAAGTCTAACAAGCATGAGGCCCTGAGTTCAAGTTCTGGTACAGGTGTGCATACGTGTGTGCACGCACACACACATACACACACACTCAGATGCCCCTTGCAGAGAACAAGAAGCATGAATGGCGGCTGGATTCCCCTGGGTGGAGCAGCCCCCACCACACACTGCATGCAAGAGGAGTCATCTGTGAGAGTTAGGGTCAGAAATAAAAGCTGAAGAAAGGACGGGTGACTTCACTGCTTATCATCTTTAGAGACAAGTGCATGAAACTTTGGATTTTATTATGATATGGAAGAAGAGCAGATCCTAAGAAAGATTTTTAAAAATGAGAAGCCCAGTACACACTTAGCAAATGATGGGTGGATGATGTGTGATGGACCGAGGATGCTGCCAGGAATGGGTGCTTGGACACATGGCTGCTTGCATGAAGAAAAGACCCAAATGAGTGACTGAAGCAAAGGTAAGCCCCCAACAGGTATGTCCAAAGACTGCGCCCAAGCCTTAACCAATGAATGACGGCTACCCTGGCCCCCATCCAACATGGCCCCTCAATGTCAATAACTCAGTTTCCTGATTTGGAACTTTGATGACCTCCTGAACTCCAGGCACCTATGGATCACTTTTCTGTCACTCACTTCTCTATGGAACCGTATTTTCCTCTTTCCTGTTAGAGGTCTTTCTGGTTTACCTCTACCTTTTAATGTCCCTTCACTAATGAGGCAAGGTCTTCTTCCTTAAATTAACAACACAGTCTTTATTCAAATATGCAGGTGGAATAATGCACAGATGTGCAAAGGAAATCCTTCCTCATGCCCTTTTTATTTCTGTCTTCCTGACACAACTAGCAACAGCCTGGTATGAGTTTCTCTACTGCTTTCTCCAATGCACAGAAACCCATACAAAACAAAATCCGATGCAGAAAGAGTTTGGGGTGTGTGTGTGTGTGTGTGTGTGTGTGTGTGTGTGTGTGTGTGTTTGTGTGTGTGTGTGTTTGTGTGTGTGTGTGTGTGTGTTAGTCCTGGGGCTTGAATTCAGAGCCTGGCTGCTGTCCCTGAGCTGTTTTTGCTCAAGGCTAGCGCTCTACCACTTGAGCCATACTTCCACTTCTGACTTCTTAGTGGAGATAAGATTGCACAGACTTTCCTACCTCAGCTGTCTTCGAACCATGATCCTCAGATCTCAGCCTCCTGATTAGCTAGGATTGCAGTCTTGAGCCCACCAGCACCCCGCTTGCTTACTTAAAAAAGAAAAAAATAGGACCCTATGATGCTTTCCTTTTTATTGCTCAGTAGTTTTTCACTCTATCAATGTGCCACTGGTTACTTCTACTTTTTTTGTGTTTTTTTTTAAATTCAGGGTCTGGGTGCTGTCCCTGAGCTCTTTCACTCAAGGCTGGCGCTCTACCACTTGAGCCACAGCACCAGTCTCACAGACTTTCCTGCCTGGGCTGGTTTTGAGCCTTGATCCTCAGATCTCAGTCGCTAGGATTCCAGGTGCCCAGATATTTCTACTTTTCTCTTTGTTGTTTTTCTTCTTGTCTACTTATTCCTTTTGTCGTTTTGTCTTGTTTTAGGCAGGTTCTCAGTAAGTATCACTGGCTCTCCTCAAACTCCTGATCCTCCACGCTCAGCTTCTCTAGTGCTGAGGGTACAGGCATGAGACACTGCACTTGGTTTCTTTATTCTTTACTGTAACATTTTTCATAGTAGGAATACAGCTTGCCTTATAATAAGGAACATTCAGACTGGTTTCCAATTTTCCCCACAAAGAATTAAGTTTATAATAAACATCCTTGAGAGGATGTCTTCATGCAGAGCTGCTTTTATTTACATGAGCTGATTCTTAAGTGTAGGGTTGCTAGGTAAGAAATGTATGTGGTTTATTTTTAACATATTTAAATTTTCCCCCAGTATTACTTATTGTCACATTTCGTTTTCCTACCAGCAATATATGAAGGCATTTATTTTCTAACATTTTTGTCAGTTTGAGATAGCTTCCCTTTTTAGCTCTTTTTCCCAGTCTAATGGATAAAAATTGGCATCTCATTTTAGCTTTAATTTGCATTTCTCTGAGCATCCTTTTGGATGCCCATTGGCCATTTGGACGTCCATTTTGGTGAGGGGCCCACTCATTAGCCGATGCTCATTTTAATATTGGGTTTATCTATTTCTACTCAGTTTACGAGAAACTTCTCTGCACTAGGAATATGACTATTTGTCTAGCATACAAATTACAAAAGTATCCCCAGTTGGTTTTTTTTGGGGGGTGGCTATTTGTTCGTGTGTGTGTGTGTGTGTGTGTGTGTGTGTGTGTGTGTGTGTGTGTTGGCTATACATTTTTTTTCATTTGTTTTTATTTGAGAAAATATATATATAGTGATTTACAATGTGATGTTTGGTTTTGATTTCATTTTGTTCTTTTTCATATGCCTGGTAGTTTTGTTGTTGTTGGTGGTGGTGGTGGTGGTGGTAGTGTTTTTTTTGTGCCAGGATTAAGGCTTAAACTCTAGCTTAGCTTTTGCTGCTCAAGGCTGGCGCTCTACCACTTGAGCCACATCTCCACTTCTGACATTTTTTTTGCTGGGTAATTGGAGATAACAGTCTCATCGACTTTTCTGCCCTGGCTAGCTTCAAACTTTGATCTTCAGATCTTGGCCTCCTGAGTAGCTGGGATTATAGGTGTGAGCCACCCTCCCCCAGCAAGTTGGTTTTGTATTAAATACAATCATGTGTGTCTATCTTTTTCTCTCTGGGTTCAGGGTTTACAGTCTCATTTCGTTGGAAAGTCATTCCTTACCAAAAGTTTAAAAACCAATGGTCTAATATTTATTTTCCTTGACATGTGCCAACATGCTAAGAGTTATTGTCATTTCTATCTCTCTGTTATAGTTGAGGAGACTAAGGCCTCGAAGGAGCCGAGAACCAGACCAAAGATGTAGATCAAGGTGTCTCCAGAGTGAAGCTTCAGGGGCTGGGAATATAGCCTAGTGGCAAGAGTGCTTGCCTCATATACATGAAGCCCTGGGTTTGATTCCTCAGCACCATATATATAGAAAATGGCCAGAAGTGGCGCTGTGGCTCAAGTGGCAGAGTGCTAGCCTTGAGCAAAAAGAAGCCAGGGACAGTGCTCAGGCCCTGAGTCCAAGGCCCAGGACTGGCAAAAAAAAAAAAAAAAAAATCCCATTAAGACAGAGTGAAGCTTCAAACCCAGGAAGTCCTGCAGACTCGCCACCAAGCTGTGTTCTATCCTCTGCCCACTCCCAGTCAGACGCCATGCTGTCCTTCTGGGACAGCATTCCTGCCCCTTGACCCCTGTACACAGATGGAAGGGGCGAGGGGCAGAAGCTTCCTGTAACAGTTCTGAAGCAAAGAAGTAGAAATAAGCACTCACTGCTGCTCAGGGATAGCTTGGCACAGATGCCAGGGCCACAGCTTCAGATGGTAACAGGGAGCCAGCACCCAAGGAGAGAGGAAGGAGGGTGGCTCACATGGTATGCAGTGTAAATGGCACAGGCTTTGCAGTCAGGCCCTGGGACAATGGCAATTCTGCCTGACGAGCTGAGTGACTAGGTTAAGTTACTTAACCTCTCTGAGCTCTAGCTCTCTCACATGGTAAGCTAACAGTAAAAACTGACTTTCAGAGATGCTGTTGGGCCCTTCAAAGAAATGTCATGATGCTTGGTACATAGTAGGTAGTGTGTGTGTGTGTGCACGCGCGTGCGTGCACACACGCCTGTGTCCTCAGGTACTGGGGCTTGTACTCAGAGCCTTGTGCGCTCACTTGGCTTTTTTGCTCTACCACTTGAGCAATGCCTCTGTTTTTGGCTTTTTTCCCACTGGTTAGTTGAAGGTAAGAGTCTCACGGACTTTTCTGCCCGGGCTGGCTTCCCCGACCCCGCCCCTCCCTTGCATATACTCAACCAGGCCCAAGACAGGACAGCTGATCTTGAGCTCCATGCTTTCTATGAGGCTAAGGAAGCACAATTCAGAATCCAAAATGCACAAGGACCTAGAGTCCTGGTCTACAGATGCTGGTTTATGTAAACATAATATAGATATTACTTGGGCTGGGGATATAGCCTAGTGGCAAGAGTGCCTGCCTCGGATACACGAGGCCCTAGGTTCGATTCCCCAGCACCACATATACAGAAAACGGCCAGAAGCGGCGCTGTGGCTCAAGTGGCAGAGTACTAGCCTTGAGCGGGAAGAAGCCAGGGACAGTGCTCAGGCCCTGAGTCCAAGGCCCAGGACTGGTCAAAAAAACAAACAAACAAACAAAAATATATAGATAGATAGATATTACTTTTATCCACACAGTTCAAAGAACCTCAGTTACAGAGATTAAGCCATTAAAAATCAGTCCATAGGGGGGCACTGGTGGCTCACACCTGTAATCTTAGCTACTCAGGATACTGAGAACTGAGGATGGTGGTTCAAAGCCAGCCCAGGCAGAAAAGTCCCCATGAGACTCTTATTTCCAATTAACTACTTAAAAACTAGAAGTGGCACTGTGGCTCAAAGTGGCAGAGCACTAGCCTGTGCACAAAGTGGTTAGGGACAGGAGACAGGCCCTGAGTTAAAGCCCACAACTGGAAAAAAAAAAAAAAAAAAAAAAAAAGAATCAGTCAGTCGATGTCAGAGCTGGAATTTGAACTCACGTAATCTGGATCCAGCATCCTTGTTTTTAGCTGCCCTGACTCACTATGTTCTATACCATTACTTCATAGCACAGCCCAGCTCAGAGAAAACAGAGAAACCAAGTGGTTGTGAACTGGGCCAAGAAGTAGTGACAAGTCACTCTAAGACACATACACACATGTACACATACACATACATGCACACACACACATAGAGGTGAACCATTTCCAGACATTTCCCACCCCTGTTCCACTCTTGCTAAGACTCCAGAAAGAGGCCATGTGATCAGACCAGCCTCAAGCTTGTGCCCACACTTCAACTAGAGGACTGATATGGAACAAATGACATTAGTAGCCCATATCCTCTTGGCTCACCTGAGTTTGCCTGTGATTTGGGTGGAGAGGCAGATGCCAGCACACCAACAGCTTCTCACCTCCGGGCCTTGAATCTCTCTCTTCTACTCTCAGAGGCAGGAGTTGGTAAATTTCCCATTTCCTTCTCTTCCAACAGAGTGACTCTGAGGAGCCACCAGGTACCTGCTCAGAAACTTCCCAGAAACTTCTCTGGGGCTGGCCATTAACCATAGCAGGAAGCCACTTAGAAGCACTTCCCATGTTGAAATATTTCCTTTCCTGTCCTCACTTTCTCACTGTGATTTTGAAATCACATCTGAAACAAACTACTTGCACTTGACTTTGGTGTTCGTTATTGTATGGCCAAGGCGTGCCCCTTAAAGTTTCATGTGGCAGGGGTAACAGGACTGAAAGATGGCAGGACCTTCAGGAGGTAAGACCTAGTGGGGGTAGGTGGGTTTGGGTCTCTTAGAGAAGGTTGGGTATCACGGGGCTGGATTTGTTCACACACAAGCCTAGCACCAGTGGCTCACACTTGTCATCCTAGCTACTCAAGAGGTTGAGATCTGAGAACCACAGTTCAAAGCCAGCCTGGGCAGGATTAATCCTCCCACAAAAGAAAGGAATGAAAGAAAGGGAGGCAAGGAGGGAGGAAAGGAAGGAAGAAAGGAAAAAGGGAGGGTGGGAGGGAGGGAGGGAGAGAGGGAGGGAGGGAGGTAAGGGAGGAAGGGAAGGGAAAGGAAGGGAAGGGAGAGAGGGAGGGAGGAGAGGGAGGAAGGGAAGTGAAGGGAGAGAGAAAGGGAGGGAGGGAAGAAGAAAGGAAGACAGGAAGGAAGAAAGGAAGGAAGGAAGGAAGGAAAGAGCTGTTACTCAAGTGGTAGAGTGCTAGCCTTGAGCAAAAAAGCTAAGGGACAGTGACCAAGCCCTAAGTTCAAGCCCCAGGACTGGCATGAAAAAAACCCAAACAAACAAGCAAAACCAGAAACAGGTTGTTACAACAGAGTGACCCTACCCCCCATCCCCACCCCACTCTGGCTTCCTCTTCTACTCTTTGCCTTTCCTTTCTATGTCTCTGCCAGAAAGTCCTCACTAGATTCTAGTCAGATGCAACAACTCTATCTGGGACTTTCAGCTCCAAAACTGTGAGCTTATTATATAAGCCTCTTTTCTTTTCGTTCGTGTGTGTGTGTGTGTGTGTGTGTGTGTGTGTGTATACACACATCAGTCCTGGGGCTTGAACTCAGGGCTTGGGCACTGTCCCTGAGCTCCTTTTGCTCAAGGCTAGCGCTCTACTACCTGCGCCACAGCACCACTTCCAGCTTTTTCTGAGTCATTTATTGGAGATAAGGGTCACACAGACTGTCCTATCCTAGTTGGCTCCTAACAGTGACCCTCAAATCTCAGGAGTGAGCCACCAGCAACCGACTCTAAACCTCATTTCTTTATAAAGTACCCAGCCTTTGTTACTTCATTATAACCACATAAAACAAAGAAAGACAGCCTGCAAATGCAGACAAGTACCATAGTTGATGGTTTCACCAATATAGTACCCACTTGGGAAAGTTCTTTTTCCAAAGGAAAAAAAAAATAAGCAGAATGCTATTTCCAAAAGAAAAGAAAAGAAAAATATGTTGGGTGGAGGAGAAAGGATTTGCCTCCTCTAGGTAGGTCTTAGCTTTCTCTGTCTAGAAACTCCACTCTCATCCCCTAAAGCTTTATCTGTCCAACAAAGTCAATGGGAATTAATTGTTCTTTTAAATCCTCAAGGCCAGAGCTGAGGCCATTCAGACAAAGTCAAGTGTGAAAAAAGACACTTTAGTGCGCCGTGGGAGGGCGGCGGGGAGGCTGTAAATCACTGGGCATTACCACTGTCGTTGACAACAAGCTGGAATGGACAGGCGCCTCGCATCCCGACAAGGCCCAGACATCGCATTACAGCTCATCGCCATGCACCCCTCCGACCACCCTGCCGCAGCTCCCAGCTGCGGAGGAGCCCCGATAAAGCCTGAGGCCCCGCCAGAGGAGGAAAGGGCCATAAAATCAGGACCCCAGGGGAGCCAACTCTGACATCCATAAGAATTCAGCGGGAGTCTCCCCAGACTCCTGCTGAATATTCAAAGCCTGCAAGCAGAGGCTGCTAAGAGACCCTGAAGTCTCATATCTAACCCCAAATGTATTCCCAGTGCCCTTTTGCATTCCTAGATCATCACTGGCCCTTGACACACACCACTGTTAACACCTTTGCCCCCAAGAAGCTCACAAAGACATGGTCACGGCCTCTCTATCTGTGGGCTCCCCACCTGCCCACTTGTCAACATGATGGGATCCTATGTTAAAACAGCATGCAGTCTGGAAGTGAGGTGTGGGTGGGCCCTGCCCCCTGCCCTCCCTCCTTTCACAGATCCCACACACCCCCAATCTCCCTCCAGTGCTTGCTGACAGGTGCTCACCTAGTGTCTCCTGTACTACATGTGGAGGCTGCAGAGCAGTGTCACAATATTTACATAGCATTTGCATAGACATCCAAGGTTGATTTAACGTACATGGTGGGGGGGGGGGCGCAGCATAGGCATAGGTTGCATGCAAATAATACACTGTTTTATGAGAGAGACTTGCACAGCACAGATTTGGGTGTCTGTGGGGAGATTCTAGAAGCAAACCCTCGCAAACACAGAAGACACCTGTGGAAGCCACCTGCATTCATCCAGAAGCAGGTGCAGAGACATCTCCTGTGGCGTGTACATTCACTTAGGTGGGTCCCAGTGCAGTGCACTTGTCTATTCCTGCTCCACGGGGTCCTGGCACCTCAGGTATTTCTGTCCTGCCATAATGGCACCAACGCAAGAGAGCCAGCCCCACTTCACGTCTCTGCATGAATCAGCTCCACTTACATCCTCACAGAGTAATGGTGAGCAGGCAGGAAATACACTCCACCTACCAGGGGCATGACAAATGAATAGATAAGACTATTACAAGGGAGAAAACGGGCCTATGATTCAATCCGCTGAGCCTGAATAATAGGAAATAGCCTTGAGACATCAAAGAGAAAAAGCATTCCACACCCAGGTATGGTAGGGAGACAGAACTAAGAGGACGGAGGTCTACAGGGGCTAGCATTGCTCATGAAATTTCCTCCTAGCCAGGCACCAGTGGCTCACACCTGTAATCCCAGCTACTCAGGAGGCTGAGATCTGAAGGTCACAGTTCAAAACCAGCCCAGACAGAAAAAGTCTGTGAGACTCTTATCTCCAAGTAGCCACCAAAATGTCAGAAGTGGAAGGGTGACTCAAGTGGTAGAGTGCTAGCTTTGAGAAAAAAAAAAAAGCTCAGGGACAGTGACCTGAGTTCAAGCCCCAGGATCAACATACACACACACACACACACACACACACACACACACACACGTATAGACACACACGCACAAAGTCTCCCCTACAATTGGCATCACGGTAGAGACTTGCTCCCACACAAAAAGAGGCAGAACTGCAGGTGTCCAATTCCTGAGCCGAAGAACCTCAGGGCTAACACACTGTTTCTTACTCCTTGTTCTCAGGTCACTGTCAGACTTCGAATGATGCCAGTGACCAGCACGAGAACAGTGTGAGCGCAGAAGGCAGTAGTGGAAACCAAGTCATGGGGAGCAGGGCATTGAGATTCTCACAGCACAAATGCCCCAGTGTGATTTGTTCAGTGCGCAGTTTACTGAAGATGATGAATAGGAATAAAAGAAGGTAGAAGAAGAATGCTACCCTCCAACCTCAGGATATTTGTGTCTGATTTCCTTCCACCTGGAATTTTTCCCCAACAGAATTGTTCCTTCACAGAACAGACACACTCCCTTGGTCATTTGGGTCTCAAGGTAGCCATCAGCAAGTCTTTCCCTGACATCCGCTGCCTCGAGATGGCATTCCTGCAGACCCCACACTGCCCCGTGGTTGTGCTGTGTACTGAATACCAAGCTGGATCCACACAAAGTCCCGAAGTAACAAGCAGTATTGTGAGCGTTGCATTGATTAGTATTTACATTTTTTCCTCCTTTCCATTTACATGCTTATCCTCTGTGCCCTCCCCAGAATGAGTTTGTAACTTGTGGTTGGTCTCATTTACTGCATTCCCCCAGTGCCTTCACTCAGGCCTGGAACATGTCAGGAGTTCAAAATAATGGTTGGAGGGGAGAAAGGGCGGATGGTTCAATGAGTAAAGCTAAGAAAATTTCAGGAAGGGTGAAAGTGGCAGAACCTGAAGAGAAGAATATAGAAAGGAGAAGTGAGGGGAGTAGTCTAAAAACAGGGAAAAAAATATTAAAGTTCTAAGGAGGAAAAAAAGGAAAAGAGGGAGAGGAGTAAGGAGAGAGAAGGAAGGGAAAGGGGGAGGGGAGAAAAGAGAGAAAGGAGGGAGGGAACGAAAGAGATGAGGAAGAAAGGGAGGAAGGAAGGAAGAGAGGGAGGTGGGGAAGGGACAGGTAGCAAGCAAGCAAAGACCTTCAGACCTGCATTGCACCAGGAGCCAAAGGGTTAAGCTGGGCGGGGGCGGGGCTGAGGCTGTGGGATCTGAACTGGACCCACAGAAGTGTGTGTAACCAGAGCCCAGCGTCTCATTTGCATTCCTTTATCCATCAAAACCTGACCGGGAGGCACTGGCACTGCGTTGGAAATGGCTTCCCACTTGGTATTCCTCCTCTGCGCTGGAAACTATTAGGACAATAGCTCAGAACTAGCCCTGCAGGAATAGAAAGGTCAAAAGACAATCTGTTGCTTGTAAATAAATAATAATAAATTACCATGTTTGAATCTACTCAGGCTCCCTGGGAGAATTGCTATGCCACGCTGGATTAGGGCTCCTGGTGACAGGCTGTGAGCTCCAGAACCTTCAAGGTCCTGACCGCTTGCCTCTACACACCTCCCATATCAGTTCTAGTAAGTTCTGGCCCATACTCCAGCTCCAGCTTTTCTTTCTTTCCTCCCACAGCAAGTGTTGGAATCCTCATTCCTAACTTTGCTTCTGAAGATGTATCACTCCCCAGTGCTTTCTGGGAGAATTTGTTGACTCTTTCCATTTGCTAATTTGTTCTTTGGTTCTGGCTCATTCTGTTGCTCCAGGAACAATATATTTGTCATTAAAACAGCATGACTTTTTTTTGTGTCCTAAATTTCCGAAGAGTTCAAATTTCCTATTCCTGTTTCATGCACCTAGGGTCTATTTCTTTCAGGATAGTGGCGGGTGTTTTTGTTCATTGTTGTTGTTGTTAAGTTCTTTCTAATTCATTGTTTCTACTTCTTGTGCCATCTATTCTTTATGCTTAGGCTACCATGTGTTCAAAGACACATGCATATATACTGAAGGACTTACCTCACCCCTCTTGGCCCAATCTTCTTCTGTATCTAAAGATGGAATGTGAAGGATTTACTCCCAGGCAAAGCCCCAGGTATGCACGGACATGCTTGATGTGCAGGCAGGACAATCTGACCTAAGCCTGGCCCTAAACATTCCATGTGGGCCTAACCCAAAATCTCGGCCTGCTCCAGCCCCAATAGCCTCTTCCATATCCTCTCCTAGCCTTTTTAATAACCTCAGTCTCCTTGCTCGGGTCCCATAAAAGCCCTACTCCAGCTGTATAACCTTCATCTCCCACAAAGGTTGCCTATCTCTCGCTGTGCCTCAATTAACAGCCCTTGCCTGTTGAAATCAAGTCCAGCTTGTTCCTTTCTCCTTCAGTTTCCTAACATAACACACACACACACACACACACACACACACACACACACACAATAAAGCATAATATTTGGGATTCTGTGTAGCCCATTTGCAGAATGAATTTCCTTGCAATTTCTGCAGCAAGGGATATGCCCATTTTAAACTTTGATAGAAATTGTTCCAAGTGCCCTTCCAATGTTATCAATTTACTCTGCCAATCTCAGTGCCAATTACCCTACAAAAACTGTATATATGAGCTATTACCAAACATTTCAATGTTTACCTCCAAAAAAATGTACAGAGGAAAAAAATGACACTGTTCTTTCCATTTGCAATCATTTAGTTAGGAAGAAGATCGGATATCTTTTCATAGGCATGGGTAGCATTTCTTAGCATAGTTTGAAAGAGTGGGCTTGACTTAAATATTTATCATCAAAAAATAATCTGTTAAGTCATTGTAGAATATTCAGGTTACAGAAAACAATTAACATGATTAAGACATACAAAGAAGTCAACTATAATTTTTTAAATGTGAATTAAAACAGCAAAGGAAGAGCCATGGTCTTTGACCTCATACAGCTGGCAAACATTGTTTTTTAATTGAATAGTTTACCACAGTTGGCAAACCCTCATTTCCAAGCTGTTAGCATTTGCTCCAGAATTTAAATACCAGAGATGGCCTCTATTAGATGACTTCATGCCAAATCTTGCCCCCTCCCCCATTTTAGGACAGGGTCTCACTATGAAACCCAGGCTAGCCTTGATCTAAGGATCCTCCTGCCTCAGCCTCTGACTTCAGTTGAAGTTCTGTCAAGATTCCAAATACATGACTCCACAACTGGGGCAACTTCCTGTGAGTACAAAGTAAGATGCTGAAGGGTGCTGTACTCATGTTTAAAAAGCCCAGGGGGTCCAGACACAGTAAACGCAACTAACTGCTTCCAGGAACTGAGCTTGGTGCCCAGGGCCCCCACTCTGTGTCCTCCAGCTGTAGCCCCAATGTGAATGGGTGAGACTTCCCAGCTAGCCCTCTACTCGGGGACATTGTATCCTACCACTCGTGCACTTCCCTCCCACTGTAAACTCGAATAACTGGAGGAAAAGACACAAGAGGGAGAAGACAGTTCTACTTATGGAGCATCACATGCTGGTTCCTTTTACAAATCTTGACCCTGAGACTGTCATGATCAAGATTTCCCTCACTTTGTTCCAGGGAGCTGGAGGAGAATAGAGGAGGCTGCCTGATTTCTACAAAGCGTGGGGGTGGGGGGGCGGGAGGGCTGTGGGGAGGAGAATGCTGGTCTTTGGTCTGCTTGTGAGCAGATAGGTCCCAGAGAGGAAAGAAAGGGAGAAAGATAGTAAATAAGAGGGAGGGACCCATGGAAGAGAGGCCTCCTAGGAAAACAGGTTAGATGGAGAGGGAGGGACCCATGGAAGAGAGGCCCCCTGGGAAAATAGTTGAGGAATAAGCCAAGCCCTGCCCAGGTGGGTCATCTCCTTCTCACACTCCTGAGAACGCAGAAGACTGACCTGTCTTCCTCTAAGCATCAAAGCAAGCAAGAAAATAAGGTTGCCCCTAATTTCCAGACTGTGGACCTATGGCAGATTTTAGAAAAGAGGACATTTTTGTAGAAGTGTGTGTGTGTGTGTGTGTGTGTGTGTGTGTGTGTAACTAGGGTTTGAACTCGAGGCCTGAGTGCTGTCCTTTAGCTTTCTTGCTCAAGGCTGATGCTCTATAGCTTGAGCCACAATGCCACTTCCAGCTTTTTGATGGTTAATTGGAGATAAGAGTCTCACAAAGCTGCCTAGCACCAGTGTCTCACACCTGTGATCCTAGCTACTCAGGAGGCTGAGATCTAAGGACTGAGGTTCAAAGCCAGGAAAGTCTTTGAGACGCTTACCTCTAATTCACCACCAGAAAGCTGGAAATGAAAAGGTGGCTCAAGGGGCTGGGGATATGGCCTAGTGGCGAGAGAGCTTGCCTCGTATACATGAGGCCCTGGGTTCGATTCCCCAGCACCACATATACAGAAAACGGCCAGAAGTGGTGCTGTGGCTCAAGTGGCAGAGTGCTAGCCTTGAGCAAAAAGGAAGCCAGGGACAGTGCTCAGGCCCTGAGTCCAAGGCCCAGGACTGGCCAAAAAAAAAAAAGAAAAAAGAAAAGATGGCTCAAGCAGTAGAGCATAGGCTTGAGTGAAAAAGCTAAGGGACAGCACCCAAACCCTAAGTTCAAGCCCCAGAACTGGCACGCACACACACACACACACACACACACACACACACACACACACACACACACACTAAAAATCTTCCAAAGCCTGCCCCAGCTGGCTTTGCATCACAGTCTCAGCCTGCTGAGTAGCTAGGATTACAGATGCGAGCTAACTGTGCTGGGCCATGGACCTTTGAAATTAACCAGGTGGGAATTCCCCAGTAGGTTCTCTTCTGAATCCACCTCTGTGTTTATTAAAAACTGCCACCTGCTCACCTCTAAGGAGAACCCATGACTACCTGGACATCCCCAGACATCTGTGCCCACCTGCTGCTGACTCTGGGTGCCAAAGTCTGCCTTTTGAAAAATAAAATTATTTACTACATGCCCGTTTGTGGGGAAATTCATCGTGCTGATAAAACACTTGCATTCTTAGCACAGCTGTGGTGCCTTGGGGAAGCCTGACCACAAAATGAGTTGATTTTAACTGCATCTTGCAGGGGAATGCACCTATTTTTAGCAATTATCTTTGGAGTCGCTGAAATAAAAGCCACTGAAAATTAATGATTCTCACCAAGGTATTGGCTTCTTTATATGCAGAACTGAACTGCCCAAGATTAAAGAGAAGCCATGCAGACAGTGTTAAAGGGAAAGTGGTTTCATCCAAGAAGAGAGCTCAGAGATGGAATGGTGGAGGCTAATGCAAAGAGCTGTGGGCATAAAGCCAGGAAACTAGGGGACTTGAACTTGGGGCCTGGGCACTGTTATTTAGCTTCTTAAGGCTGCCACAGCACCACTTGGGCCACAACTCCACTTTCAGCTTCTGGCAGGTTACCAAGAGATCAGAGTCTCATGGACTTTTCTGTAAAGGGCTGGCTTTGAACTGCGATCCTCAGATCTCAACCTCCTGAGTAGCTAGGATTACAGGTGTGAGCCACCGGAGCCTGAATAAGATGGTCTTTTTTTTTTTTTTTTTAGTGAAGAAATTGTATCATGAAAAGCTCAGTTAACTTTAGAATCACAAACACACACACACACACACACACACACACACACACACACACACACACACACGGAAATTGACCTTCATAAGAACCTGTTTCCAAGGGTATTTCTGCTTAGGAAATAAGTCATCCTTACACAAAGCTACGTTAGTCTAGAGTAAGGGAAAAAGATAACTAAACTGTTTGCGATACAAAATGAACAGAATTTAGTGTTCAGTCAGCTCATGGGAAGAGGGGGAAAAATCCAGGAGACGGAAAGGCATTTCAAGTAGGATAGGAAAATGAAGCAATAAAATCAGAGATTGCCAAGAAGGTAGGAATGGAGAGATGACTGTCACTTGCAGAATGGAGCAGCAAAAGGCACCCTCACCATTGTCTCCGACCCCTGGTCCTTCTAGAACCTATGGGAAGATACGCACTCGCTAGCTCTTTGCCAACCATCTTACTTAATAGCAATAAGTAAACTATTTGCTTAAGCTGTACTATAAGGTGCAGCAAGTGTCTGCGATGGCATATAACCTGGTTTGTTCTGGATCTCTTTCCTTGCTTCTAACATTAAGTCTCCATCCAGAAAACTTAGGTCCACCACTGCATATGGGCATGGTCTGGCCTGCTGCCTTTGACCACTGTGCCATGTGCCCCTGGAGGGCACATACAGGGCACAGCCCCGTGGACTGAGTCACCTGCGCCCTCTGCTGGCTGATGAATGCAGTGACCTGGAGGCAACTAGGAGAGCTGGGGGGCGGGGGGGGGCACTAATTCCCTGCCTTTTGCTGCACTTTGGTTGATCAGCTGTTGCCTGGCCCCCTCCTCCTTCTACAGCTCCTTCTGGTTCTAGTAACACTGCTCTTCTTTCTTCCCCTCCCACCCCCACAGCCTGAGGGTGCTAAGGACCCCATCACTGCTGCTACCCTCCTGTGTTTCTCCTTCTTGACCTGCCCATGCTTCTACACATATACAACACTGTGCCTTGCCTCCTGGGGACCATATTGACCAGGCTAAGAGCAATGTTACTGAATAACAAGATGAGCCCCATATGCTGAAGGTCGGAGGAAGACCCAGGTGGTTAACACCTGGAATGCAAAATAATTACTTCCAAAAACGTGGTTATGGAAATAGTAAATGTGCTCTGTCTGTGGATCTGAATCTTTTTTTTTTTTAAATCAAGCCTTTGTTCCAACGAGACATCCTGGCATTTCACATCTGTCCATCTTCTACCCGCGTGGGTGGAGCTGTCTTCAGTTGAATTGGGCCATAAATCAAGGAAACAGAAATCCAACTTGAAATAAATCTTTGTGGATTTCATCCCAGCAGGATAGGGTTACATTAAACTTCTAGGGATATTCTTTCTACTTCACATATAAAGAAAGGCAGGCATTTTCCAGAGGCTCTCGCTCCCAGCTACCTGCTGACGCTCACACAAAATCTAGTACATTCTCTGTTCCTTCGCCTCTACCCCTCACATACTGAGTCAAGCACCTGCACTATAAGCCAGCAGTACAAAGTAACAATGGTAAAGCCTAAAGGCTGTGATTTTCTTATTAGTAAAAGATTCCAATTGCTGGGTAATGAGTTAAGAGGAGAATTAAGAACCTCACTAAGCACCAATGGCTTACACTAGTAATCCTAGCTACTCAGGAGGCTGAGATCTGAGGACTAGGGTTCAGAGTCAGTCTGGGCAGCAAAGTCCATGAGACTCTTATCTCCAACTAACCCCCAAAAATGCTGGAAGTGGAACCATGGCTCAAATGGCAGAATACCTGTCTTGAGCAAAACTGCTCAGGAACAATACAATGCCTAGACCCTGAGTTCAAGCTCTAGTACTGGCACCAATAGAGGAGGAAGAAGAAGAAAGAGGAAATAAAAGGAAGCAGGAGCACAAGAAGACTCTCATTGTTGTAAAGTTAACTTCAGAAATAATACCAAATACTGACAGAGCAGCCCAAAAAGTGGCCTACAGAAAAAGAGAACCCTGATGCACACAAACAGGTAAAAATTAGGTCTGTCCTACACGCACTGTCCTACAGTGCACTAGTCAAGGAAAATATCACCTGCCACTGCTCCCTGGAGATGTACTGTGAATTGCACTGGTTCATCCAGCATCTTGAAGACATCTTGAGAGAAGATGAATTCTTGTGATTGTTTGGAAAGCCTCCTGGCTACCCAGTAGCCCATCTCCTATTTGTTCTAAAGATTATGACTCTCTAAGCCAGGTTTGTGATCTACTGGGTTCTCTTCTTTAGGTGGAGAATCCTAGAAGGCTGTTCCCTGTATTCAGATGGGCACCTCCACAGGGCGCCTCAATGGAGTATGTTCAACTCCCCAGCTCCCAGGTGGCCAGAGTGAAAGAAAACTATTATCCTTATTGTATGGTTTGAATATAACGTGTGCCCCCCCCAAAAAAAAGGCTCATGTGTGTTAAGGACTGGGTCTCCAACTAACGGATCCAATTCTGGTCAGGCGATTGCATTGTGAGGACTCTGGCTTCTAACCAAGCATTCAAAGGGTTTTCAAACTGAACATTAAATTTCTATCTCAATAAAGAAAGGTTCTTTCGTGTCCCCCTCCCCTTGTGTCATCGTGAAAGACAAATTAATTACAGATGTTCCATCAAATGTCAGTGTCAAGTGGACAATTACAACCTGAAGCAAAGAGTAAAGCGAACATGACAGTGCCCACAGACCCATGGCTGAGGGGTGAGCATGCGGAGGGCCAAGGAAATCACACTCTCTGCCTGGTGGTTTGGCTGGAAAGGTTGGGCTCATACTGCATACCGCATGGAATATGCAAGAGTGCTCATTTGTTATCCTGGGGTCTGAAGGCTATTTTCATGTTATGTGTCATTTGTGGAACAATCTGATATTACACTTGGCTCAAAGCTTTTATGTTAAATGATCTGCTGACAGGAGAGGCAGGGATAAGGGAGGGAGATGCCACTTCTCATCAGTCTTCTGCACTGTCCATCAACCCAGGCACCTGAGGAGCCTCATGGCTGGCCACTAGCACCAAAAGAAAGCATGCCAGAGAAGGGAGCATCAAGTGGATAGTGGAATGAGGAATTAGAAGTGTGTATCAAGTGAGAAGTGGAAGAATGCATGGGAGGAAACAGAGGGTAAATACAAGGAACTAGGTAGACAGAGGTAACTGGGGAGCACCCAGAGGTAGAACAAAGAACCAAGTCTTCTGACTTAGATACATGGCAGTTCTAATTGTCCTGACATTGCTTATTAATCCTGTTCAGATCAACAGGTTAAGGGGCCAGGCATGGTGGCCCACGTCTATAGCTTCTTCTATGACCAGATGCATAGCTTAGCTTTTGCTATGATTCTAATTCTGCAGCTGAGCCTTGCTTCTGGGACCTGGATGGTGTTCGCAGGCCCCTGCTGTCTACATAACTCTACCAGTACCAAAAGGTGGTCCCTGGAGTGCAGGGAATCTTCCCTGGACATAATTACCATTCCCAGGAAGTAGGACCTCCTCCTCCTGTGGCAGCTCCTGCAATAACCATATGCCCTGCATATGGTAGACACAAAGGGAATGGGGCTGAGCAGAATTGCTTCTCAGTATATGTTTAGTATCTAGGTGGAAAGCCAAATGAAGAGACAACTCAGAATATTAATTACCCAGGAACATGTGTGATTAAAAATGTGAATGGGGCTGGGGATATAGCCTAGTGGCAAGAGTGCCTGCCTCGGATACACGAGGCCCTAGGTTCGATTCCCCAGCACCACATATACAGAAAACGGCCAGAAGTGGCGCTGTGGCTCAAGTGGCAGAGTGCTAGCCTTGAGCGGGAAGAAGCCAGGGACAGTGCTCAGGCCCTGAGTCCAAGGCCCAGGACTGGCCAAAAAAAAAAAAAAATGTGAATGAATTATATTTTTAATCAAATAAGAATAAAGAAAAGCACTCAAGTAAATTGAAGTTCATACCACTATCTTAATTAGTCGCTACTTTAAAGGTAGCATTTCTTCTTAAGCTCATCCATGAGTAGATTGTATGTGTCAGGATTGAGTCTCCATAGTTTTGGAATTTAGTAATTTGAACTTTCATTCGGGAAAAAAAAAATCTCTACCTAAGAACAACCAAGGAAATTTTGAAATAGAGGAATGCTGATAAGACATCATATATCTTAACATATAATAAAGATACAATAATAAAATAATACTGTACAAGAGCAGGCCAGTAAACGAGTGGAACACCATTCAAGAGTCTATAAATGGACAAATCAAACTTAAGACACTGATGAAAACAGAATTTCTCACTGGTAAAAGTGAAGGGCGATTATCCAATTAAAGGTATGGGGTTGCAATTGTCTATTCATTCAGGAAAAAGTTGTGAAATTCCAATCTTCTACCAGCCACAAAAATCAATTGAAATGTAATTGAAAGCTAAATCGAAAAAAAATAAATACTAAATGTACCATTTCACATTTATCTATCACAAGTCCTAAAAGGTGCCTATTTGGTCCCCATTTTGAGGATGTAGACACTGAGTCTCAGAGTGGCCAAAAGCTTACCTGAGGCCACACAAGGTCACATACTAGGGGTTTGTAAGACAGCACAGGCATTTTTCCCAAGTTGTCTCCATTAGGGGAATTTACCATTCATTTCTTCTCACTCAGCTCCCTTAACAACTCTTTGAAAATGATCACCACTTGCAACCCAAAGTAGAAATGGGCAACCATTCTCTGAATAGTACCATGAATAAGATGATCCCAGAAATGAGAAGAGAATCAGAATTAGCCAATCAACAGCATGGCCTGGTACCATGGTAGAGATGGTCATAAGTGGGGTTGGAGATATGGCTCAGTTGGTAGAATAACAGCCAATGAACAAAAGTATCAGGTACCAAGTTTGGGTCCAAATCTCACACAAAAAAGGAAAAAGAGATTGTTGTAAGTTAAACCAAGTAAGTGCCTTCTAGAAAGCCAGTAGGCCTGCCTATCAACTCATCTCTCGTTAGCAAAGAATTTCCCCCCAGAGAACTGGAAAGGCCTCTTGACCAAATCTCCAGAACTGAGGAGAGAAGAGACACAAGATGAAGTACTTGTATCCAGGGATAGATTAGGGGCTGCATGAGAATGCTATAAAGAACAGAGGGGGCTATGCTATAGCAAAAATACATGAGGCCAGATACTTTTTTTTTTAATACAAGTTTACTTAGCTCACAGTCTGAGAGGCTGAAAGTCTATGGCCCTAGAGCCCTATAGGTAACAGTGTCAAGGCAGAGAGAAAAGGGACATTTCTCTCCCTCCTGCTCTGTCTCACATGCTGAGACTAGAAGCAAGGAAGAGCCAGGGGCCAGGCTTGATCTTCTTATAGCAACCTGTTTGTGCAGGAACTCACTCACTCTATAAGACTTGCATTAATCTTTTCCAAGAGCAATATCTCCATGACCTAATTGCCCTGCACTAGGCTTTTCCTCTTAAAGGATCCGCCACCTCTGAACAACACTGTGCTGGACCCATGCATCCAGCATGTGAACATTTAGGAACCTAGCCCTAAACTGCAATTGGATATAAATGTCTCCCTAACCCTAACCTCTGCTGCCCCCCTCCCCTTTGTCCCATCTAATATTATTCTTGCGTTTCCTCTACATGCTCTAAGTTTAAGCCTTGTGCCAATCCATCTTCGATCCTCCTGTTTCTCAATCCCCAACAAATGACCATTTCGTTGGATTGGGAGGAGAACTATAGGAAATGGCCTTGGTTCAAACAAACAAGTTTTAAAACTCACCAAAAAAACTATGCACAAAAATTTTTACTGTTTTCCCATGAGAAAAAAATAAATACAAAGCATCATTATTCTAATTCAATAATATACATGATATTTAACTTAATAGCACAAATAACAGGCACTAAGACTGCACATAACAAACTTTGTTGCTACCAATCAACAAAAGGATCAAATTTATTTTCAAAAATTTAGATCAGCAAATTTTAGCCCAGAAAAAAAAAACCCTGACTTGAAATAAATAACAACTATTACAAAAAACTAAAGTCAAGATCAATATGATTTGATATGGACAGTGTATAATCAATCATCAAATTTTGCTTCAGATCTGAAGTGGAGAAGAATGTGCCCACATAAAAATAATTTCAGTAGAGCTAACATTTTTTTTCAGAAATGGTCCGACTGTGCTATGCAGAAAATTGATCAAGAGATTAAATTGGTTTAATGGAATTCACTCCAGAGAACATTTTTCTGTATGGGAAGTCCACCCAAGTTGATATAACTCTAATTAAAGTCTTGCATTCAGAATGTTCTTAGAGTCAGAAGTACGGAGGCCGTTGTCCTCAAGATTGGAACATTGAGGTCAAAATGGTTAAGGTCAAAATGTCCTGTGACGTGGCCACAAGTTTAAGTGGACATCATGTTGGGTCAAGTTGGTTTGCCTCATGGTATTGCTTTTTGTCTTCTCAAGAGAAAGAAGTGGGGAGAGGGGTAGGAAAGGGGAAGAAGAAGACAGTGCCTGATGCCCTAGAAGCAAAGCCTCTGCATGTGGGTGTGTCAGTCTGTTAGGCACCCAGTAGAGTGGCAAGAACAGAGAACATGAGAACATGGGGGACGTGTATTTTTGTGCTGAGCCTGAGGCTTGAAGCCAGGGCCTGAGTGCTGTTCCTTAGCTTTTTTGCTCAGGCTGGCACTCTACCACTTCTGTCTTTTTGCTGTCTTTTTAAAGAATCTCACAGACTTTCCTAGCAAGGCTGGCTTTGAACCATGATCCTCACATCTCAGCCTCCTGAGTAGGTAGGCATGAGTTGCCAGCTCATGGCAGAACATAGGGAACATTTTAATGACAATGACAACCAAGTCTACTCATGAGGATACTGTGATGATCAGATGGAACACAGTATATTTTTCTCTGGAGGTAGCAAGCACATAGTGAATAATAGTTCTACTATATTACCAGGAAGAGAAGTATTTGGAAAGATTGACCTGTTAGCTATAAAGCAAGGTTAAACTTGGAGAACCTTCTTAGACTTCTCTTCCAGGACCAGTTTCAATCCTCTCCATCCCTGCTCCCTAGTGCCCACCCTGGTACACACACACATACCCCATCTCAAGGGGGGTTCTGCTCCTTAGGTCTTTGCCCTGACCATCCCCTCTCTCATCCTCACCAGGAAAATATCTATTTGTCCTTCGCAACCTACTCTAATGTCATCTCCTCTGTGAATTCTCTCTTGGCTCTCCAGACAAGCATACATGGTATTGTATCCATATTTTATCACCTCGTGTTGTAAACGTTTGTTGCTATCTCTATGATTATGCTGAGAATTCCTTGAACACCTTTCTTGTCTTTGAGTTTTAAGCACCCAGCAGACATCCAGTAAATGTTCAGAGGGAAAGATTTACCAATGATACCCAACTTGGGCCAAATCTTCCCTCTAAAAAGATTCCTTAGTGCATTCTCCTCTATTTTGAAAAGAAAATTGGATTATATTTCCTTTACCTAGAGCACTTCTGGTAGGCAAAGACGCTCTGATGAAATGCTAGTTTAATACCAAGGGGAAAGTTCCGGAACATTTCACCTGCAAAAGATTGTGACTGTTGGGTTCCTAGGAAGTTTCCCTAATCAACCAAGATTGAATTACTAACTCGGTCAAGGAGCTTCAGGGACTGTCCCTTTCAACAGCAACAGAAGCTCTGGGGAGTCATACCAATATTACCTTCTAGAATGTTTTGATGTCAGAAGATATATCCAATTCCAGTTCACCCTTATGGCAGGATAACTTACTAAGATTTTAAAGTGTAGAATAATTACATTTGTGCTTTGGAATCTCAACTTTTCTTTCTTGTGACTTAGGAAAGTGGCCAGGCCTTGGCTTTCTCTTTCTTTAAAGTGTTTGCAGAGCAGAAAATCAAAGTTCCTGAAAGACAGCATCTCTCATTGGCTTTTATAAAAGCAAGATACCCTATAGCCAAGCACTGGGGACCCACACCTACTATCCTAGCTTCACAGAAAGCTGAGATCTGAGGATCAAGGTTAAAAGCCTACCACTTGAGCCACAGTTCCACTTCTGGATTTTTTGATGATTAATTGGAGAGAAGACTCTCCCGTTGCTCTCTTGCCTCGGCTGGCTTTTAACCTTGATCCTCAGATCTCAGCTTTCTGTGAAGCTAGGATGGCAGGTATTGGATGTCTTTAACAAATCGAAGTCCACTTACTAAGTGGATAGATAGCCTGGACACAAAAGCTTGGGCCCTCAGTCCAAGCCTTAGGACCTGCAAAAAATAAATTGAAAAAAAAAAAAAAAAGACATGCCAAGAAGGTCACTCTAGCCTCCAGGGGAAGGATGGGAGATTGGCAAGTATGGAAAGGTGCTGAAGAAAGAAGGGATCAAAAACACTCCAACACAAAAGGAAAGAGGAAATGCTCAGTAGCTAACGTCATTAACCCACATTCCTATGATGCTTGAACAATTTGGCAGGACATTGGGGAAATGATTGTGTTGGTCCCAAAGAGACTGAGCCATCAGCTCACCCAGGCCCAGTGAAGATGATCATACCAGGTACCAAATGGCAACTGAGCTTCCCAGGTTCCAGGCACCACCACAGGAGCGGATTACTAGCAAGGTGATAGTGTGAGGAGTAGATCGAATCACCTTTGGGATTTTATCCACCTAAAACTTCATCTTTCCAAGATGGGCTACAAGACTAGAATGACCCCAGTACAGATAATAGAGGGTTGTCCAGTAGCTAGGCAAGTCCGGTGCGGAATTTAAGAAAATCAAGTCAAAAAGAATGGTGTTTCCCGCACACGCTGCATGGTTTACCATGAGCTATGTCATCAGAAGGCACTGATGAAGAATGAGAGAGTACAGGGAACTTGCGCACATACAATGGAGGGAGGAGCAGAATGTGTCCTTCACTTGCCAGCTCTCTCCAGGGCTCTGTAGTTTCCTCACCACCCAGAAGCATTGGGGTGAGCATCAGGCTCACTCAAAAACATTACAATTGGATCCAGATCAAAACTGTCCCATTTAACATTCAGCATTGAGACACATTTAAGTCAATGGTTGCTTCTAGTATTTCAAGTTCCAAAGTGTTGGATGTCTTTAACAAATCGAAGTCATTTACTGAGGTAATGAATGTGACTCTGATGTAGGCTAGGCACAGTTCAAACACTGACAATACAGTGGTAGGGATCAGCTATTTCTAAACACTACCTTTTCTGTTGCCTTCTTGCATGGGGCTACAGTGTGGAGCTAACACCTGGCTCCTTGGGAATTGTGCATCACTCTGTTTGCAACAAGAAGTAAAATAGAGGTTGGGTTGTTGTTCCACCTGTTTTCACAGCCTCAAATACCAGAGTGGTGGCTTAGCAAGCTCCTCCAAGGAAGAGGATTTCTGAAACCATGTTTGAGAGTTGGAGAACACCTGTACTCACCTCAGCACACAAATCACTGTCTCTCTGCACAGTGGATCTCATTTAGGGTGGCATTTGATTAGAAGAATCCCATGGGAACCTTTTAAGCTGCACTAGAGTCCAGGCTCTACCCCAGAGAGATGACCTCAAGAATCTGCCAGATTTGGGAATGGATCAATCTAGTTCCCAGGCTATTCCAAAGTTAGGATAGATACCTGGGCCCCACCTCCCGAGGTTCGCAATGAGTTCATCTGTGTGTACCCTAATTTGGAGTTTTTAAAGCTCTGAAATGTTTCTAACTAGCATTTTCATGAAGATTGTATTAGCATATGGTCTCTGACCAAAAATTTCAGAGAACTTATTAGAAATGAACTGAGAACTTACTAGAAATTGTCTTTTTTTGGTGACAGTCATGGGGCTTGAACTCAGGGCCTAGGCACTGTCCCTGAGCTTTGTTTTCCTCAAGGCTATCGTTCTACCGCTTGAGTCACAGCTTCCCTTCCAGCCTTTGGGTGATTAATTAGAGACAAGAGTCTTATAGAACTACTCCTGCCTAGGCTGTCTTGGAACAGTGATCCTCAGATCTCATCCTCCTGAGTAGCTAGGATTACAGGCATCAGCCACTGGCTTTCAGCTTTAGAAATGAAATGTTTAAGTGGTCCTACACACAATAGTTTTGGACTGTAACAAGCCTTCTGAGTGGTTCTGAAGCATTTTAGAATTTGAGTTATGTTCCTTCTATCCCTAGCCTCTCCAGAGCTTTTATCATAAAAGGATGCTGGCTTTTGTCAAAGGCTTTTTATACATCTATTGAGATGATCATGTGATTCTTGTCCTTGGTTCTGTTAATATGCTTTCACTTATTGATTTGTGTATATTAAACCAACCTTGTATCCCTGGGGGATGAAACCAACTTGTTGTTTGCATATGATTTTTGTTTTTTGATTAGTTGTTGAATTCAGTTAGCAAGTATTTTACTAAGGAGCTTTATGTCATTGTTCATCACAGAGATTGCTCTATAGTTATCTTTTATTTGTTGAATCTCTCTCTGGTTTGGGGATAAATGTAATTCATGCTGGCAGAGTTTGAGAAGTATTGGTGTTGGTTCTTCTTTAAAGGCCTTACAGAATCCAGCTGTGAATGCATCAGGACCTGGATTTTCTTTGTTGGGAGAACTACTGGTCTCATAATGTCTCTGTGAAAACCTGGGAGTCATCCTGATTTTCTTTTTTCAAGTTCACTTCCTCTCTACCTTCAGCCAAGCCCCTCTGTTCTGCTTCAAACTTCCCCCACCTCTTTCACACTCACTGCCATTCTGCTGGTCCAATGGCCTTCGTCTCTTTCTTGGGCTGACATAATAGCCCTTTTAAGCAGATGTTCTTACCTCTCCTACTCCTGAAGTCCACTCCTGGAGGTTCTGACTATAAATAGCTGGAGAGTGAAGACACAGCTGGGCATCAGAGTCCTTTTAGAAACTCCACAGGGAGGAGCTACTGTTGTAAACAGTCTTCTCCTCCACTCTTGACTCTTCGGGAGGGCTACTAAAGGTATGGCTTAAGTGGTACAGCATTTGCTTACCAAATGTGAGGTCCTAAGTACAAACTCTAGTACCACACAAAAAAGAAAATAAAGTAAGGTGCTGCTATGTTGAGTAGAATGCTCTGTTTATGTCTTTTAAGTCCATGTAGTCAATGGTAGGGTCCAAGCATATTGACTTCCTGTTGATTTTCTGTTTCTTATCAAAAGTTGGGGTATTGAAGTTTCTAATTGTTATTGTATTGTCTATGTGATCAGCACTTCTAGGTATATATCACAAGAGTTTCAATCAAGAGCTCAGAGAGATATTGACCTTCCCATGTTTATGGCAGCTTTATTCTCAACACACAGAAGTGAGGGAAACAAGATAAATGCTCATCAGTGAATGAATGGATAAGATCATGTGATATATATGCATGGTGGAATATGAGTCAGCCTTAGGAAAGAAAGGAATCCTCCCACATGCACCACAGTTGAACCTGAAGGTCAAAGGATACCATCTAAGTGAAATGTACCCGTCACACTGACAAGCAAATAGTACATCATTCCACGTACCCGTGTCACTATATGAAGGGGTTTCAATTCAACATGTCAGCTTGTGAGTACAAGGCATCTTCATCAATATCACCCCTTTCATCATTCTCCCCTATCTCCCCCAGCCCCACTTATCCCCTCTATTTACCTGGTTCCTCTTTTGCATTTCTGCATTGAACATTTTGCCCACCCTTTTCCTCTCTATTTGTCTGCCCCTTCTACCTCACCCACACATACACACATGACCATACATATAATTTGGATTTCTTATCCTCACTGGATTCATCGGGTTTTGTTTTGTTTTTTCATCAGTGTGACAAATAACTGAGAGAAACAACTCATAGATTTGGGCTTGAGATCAGCTGAATTCACTGCTTTGGGTCTGAGGGGAGGAAGAGCACTAGAGGAAGAGGATCACAAGTGGAGGCTGCTGACCTCACGGTGGACAGGAAGCAGTGAGAGAAGGGGTAGGAAACAAGACACATCTTTCCAGGGGGGACATGACCTCGTGGTCTTCTTCCTCCAAATAAGCACCTCTTACTCTTTATGACTTCCTCCCAAAATGCCATCCTACTGTGAATTCACCAAGGGATGAATTCATTGATTAGATCAGAGCCCTCAGGAGCCAAAAGCTCTTCATCTGGTTAGCAAGGCCCCAGTACAGGAGCCTGGGTTGGGAAGGTGCTTTGTAGTCAAACCCTAACACTTGTTTTATGGGTAAAATGGAAGCACAAAGAATTAACATTTAAAATATGAGAAAGGCTAGTGAGAAACAGAGAAGTTGCCTTGTCTGAATGATGAGGATCATTCAACTCTGGTAATAATTCTTAAGACACAATCCCACTCAGCAAATAATGCTTTTTTTAAAAAAAAAAAAAACCTTCAAAAACGGAGAAGAGGGCTGGGGATGTTGCTTAATGGTGGTTTAATTGCTTAGCATTTCAAAGCCCTGTGTTTGATCCCCAGCATCAAATAAGACTGAGAAAGAAGAAGGAGAGGAGGTGAGAGAGTTGTTTAAGGTTCAATATGCAGCCAGAGTACCCCATCTCCTTTCTTTCTGTCTTCCCATTCCTTCCAAGAGCTCTTCTAAGACTGGATGTATCAAAGAATCACACTCAGAAATGGTTTAAGAGAATAGAAAAATTGAAGATAGCATAAAGGAACATTATGCTTTTTGCAACATGTAAATGAGCAATTAGAAACTCCAGGCTTAACCCAGTTGAGTGCTGTAGCTTGGTCCAGCTTGGTCCAACTTGGACCTGGGTTAAATGCTTATCATGTATAGGACCTGGCCCTCAATCCTCAGCACCGAATGAAAAGTGGTTGCATCATTTCATAAACCCTGAATGGAAGAATGTATTTTTTTTATCCTGTAAGTTTGAACCTTAAGACACTACTGTTGGAGGGATCTAAGAATTACAACTTTAAATCTGTAGAGAAGAAAGTGTAATCTAAGCTCAACACTTCCTGCAGAGGTGAATGACCCTTACAGTGTTATAATAACAAAAGCATTGTGCTCACCTCTAAATTTTGGCAAAGAACAACTTGACCAAAGTTGAAGGAGGGAAAGCAGCTTTTAACGCTGTTGTCAATGTGGAAGTCTCCAACAGTGAGAAAAAGGAAGGGATCCACCGCCACAAGGGCAGGGGAAGAGGGAGGGGCCAGCAAGGCAGAGGAAGAGGGAGGGGCCAGAAGAGCAGGAGGAAGAGGGAGGGGCCAGAAAGACAGGAAGAGGGAGGGGCCAGAAAGGCAGGGGAAGAGGGAAGTATGGAAGGAAGGAAAAATGAAAAGAAAGCAGAGGAAAAATGAAAGGAAACCTTTATGTCCTCACCTTACAGGACCTAGGAAAGCAGGAATAGTATAGAAACTTTGTTGTCAGAAGTTACAAAGAAGCAATTTTAGAAGAACTAAAAACAAATGTGTCAAGTATTCAGAGAAGAACAGAAAAGAAAAGGGCTCAGGCCTATAACTAAATCCTCAACCTTCATTGAAAACAGACATTGACAGCAGAATGTTAAAAAAAAAGTTTTTAAGGTCCATGTTATTAAAAAATGAAGGTCCATATTATTGAGTATGTTAGTGCAAACAATCAGAGCAGCTGAAAAACCAGAAATGGTTAAAAACTGAACTGAGAGAAAGAGGGGAGTAGAGCAAGAGGCTACTGCTTTGTGTCTATAAATGCTTCTTCGTGGTGGAGGCTCCTTATCATGAATGTCTATTGTTTTGGTTGAAATTTTTTATTTTAATAGATAAAATATCTTGGGAAGATCCTTTGATGGTGGTAAAGAAAAAATGGACCTGAAAAATGGCCTCAGGGAAGCAGCAGTACCCCCACCATTCAATCCTGTAAACATACTGAGTAAAGAGATTCTCTGAGACAAAACCTCTAAGTAACAGTAGGATAAAAAGATGAACTAGATGTGGTTCCTACCCCTAGGAGTCCAAAAGAAAGTAAGAGAACAAACACAAATACATAGATAAGGTAGAATATACACTAAAGACTTACTTTCCATCAGAAGGTGACAGAAGAGGGAGGAAGGGTTGAATACGAGACTTCCTATGGGGAAGGAGGAGGTGGAATGGGTGCTGGCCAGTGCCCACCCATAACCCTTCAGTTATCTCCATCTCAGAATATGCCACACCATCCCACTGACACCATGACTGCTCATATAAAAAAGATGAAGAGAAGCCTAAACAGACATGCTATTAAGTGACCCTAAACCACAGATCCTCTTGGTTATTAAAGGTTGTAGAGAAGTTCCCTATAACCATAAAATAGGTTATTGTGTTGTTTTGTGGATTTCTGATAGTATCCTGGCTGGAACTCAGGGCCTCCTACTTACTTGGCTTGCTGTGGAACTAGCCTCCTACCACTTGAGACAAGCTTCCAGGCTGACATTTTGCTGGTTAATTACAAACTGGTTAATTACAAACTGGTTAATTACAATCTCTGTAAGATTGAATCTCACAGACTTTTCTACATGAACTGGGTCCATCTCAGCCTCCTGAGTAGCTAGGATTCCAGATGTGAGCCACCAGTACCTAGCAAGAATAGGGTCTTTTTAAAAATGAAATACAAAGCCAAAGCCCTGGAAAATGGGTAAAAGGCATACAGATGAAGTTCAAGAAGTACTCTGCAAAGAGAAAGAGTAGTGAGAACAGAGGCCAGAAAAAATGGACACACATAGGCATTTTTGGAAATTCCCATAGTCTCTGAATTTCTCTTATGGAAGATCTATCTATCCTATGTGATTCCTTGGTCTTCCCCACCTGTAAACTCATGAAACTAGGATTTAACTCACTGATTTTTGCATCCCTAGAAAATACCAACATCTAGAAGATGCTTAGTGGGTGAACAAATTGAGAAAGGACAGGAGTAGGAGAGAGTAAGATGGTTACCTGAGTATATGAATCCACTCATGTGTGTATATGTGTACACACGAGTGCACGCCACTACTGAGGTTTGAACACAGGGCCTCTTACTCTCACTTGATGTTTTCACTCCAGGCTGATGCTCTATCACTTGAGTCACACCTCCACCTTTAGCTTTTTGGTGATTAACTGCAGATAAAAGTCTCACTGAGGGCTGGGGATATGGTCTAGAGTGCTCGCCTCGTAGACATGAAGCCCTAGGTTCAATTCCCCAGCACCACATATACAGAAAATGGCCAGAAGCGCCACTGTGGCTCAAGTGGTAGAGTGCTAGCCTTGAGCAAAAAGAAGCCAGGGACAGTGCTCAGGCCCTGAGTCCAAGCCCCAGGACTGGCCCCCCCACCCAAAAAAAAAAAAAAAGAGTCTCACTGACTTTCCTTCCCAGGCTATCTTTGAGCTGGCAGTCCTCAGATCTCAGCCTCTTGGGTAGCTAGGAAGACAAGTGTGAGCCACCAGCAGCTGGACAGTCCATTTTCATGCTTCCCACCCAACTCTTCAACTGTGACATATCCACTTGGTCAATATCTATTAATTGAGAAGGAGGTGTGACTCAAGTGGCAGAGTGTCTGCCTATTGAGGGTCTAAGTCCAAATGGTAAATAGATAGATAGCAGATAGATAGACAGACAGATAGACAGATATTATAGATAGACAGACCAACACACAAAAGCACAGAGGATATATGGATACATAGATACATAGATAGAAACATAGACAAAAACATAGATGGATACCTGGATACCTAGATAGAGCTTGTTTGTATACCAGGCACTGGGATATATGAAAAACTGTAAATTTGGTCCTCTCTGGACTTAATCCTTCTTGGGTGAGCAAATAACCACAACCACAAAAACATGACAGGTTGTGTTTGAGTAATACAAAAGAAATGAGCAAAGCATTATAAGACAGAATAATCAGCGGTCTAAATAAGCCAAGTGTTGGGTCAGGGGTCAGAGGAAGAAAATTTAGAGAAGAAACTGACATTTAATCTGGGATCTATAAGAAAAATAGCCGTTAGTCAGGTGAGAGATGAGATATTGGAGAGATAAGTCTGAGGAAGCTGAAGAAAATCACTAAATCATTCAGAGCCTTACAGATAACATATTAAGGATTGCTGTGGTAATAAATATCAATGGCTTACAACAGCAATCTGTTTCTCCCTCATGTTAGATCTCCACATGGGTCTTGTCTTCGCTTTGCCTTCACACCTGATGGATCAGCCTTTATCTGGACCAATGGCAGGTCTTATAAATAAAGACTCATATATCTGGCTCTTAAAGCTTCTGCTTAGAAGTAACACACTCCACTTTGGCCCCTTGGGCATTAGTCAAAGAAGCCTGTGGCTATTCCGTGTTCAGCAGGACAGAATACGTAATCCTCCTGAATGGGGAGTCCCCGCAAGTCACGTGACCATGCTCAACACTTAGGGAAGTCACATCCTTTCTTTCCACCAAGTGGGGCATCACATATTCTGACTCCCAGTATGGTTTCCTACATGGATTTTATCTTGACAACAATGGAGAAACATTGAAAGGCCTTTAGCACAGGCAACATTGAATTATTATTATTTTTAACTCACTCCAGCTTCAGTGTGGAGAATGGTTTGAGAAGAGTCAACCTCAGTGAGCATCAAGGTCAAGGTAAGGAAAATGGTGGACAGAAATGGAAATGAACCAGTAGAATAGATATTGATGAGTTAGCTAAAATTCTCATGAGATGCAACTTCCTAAGACTTGGTGCTATGGTCTGAATGTTATCCCCGTGCTCATGTTAAAATTTAATTGCCATTTGTGTCAATATTAAGAAGTTAGGGCTGGGGATATAGCCTAGTGGCAAGAGTGCCTGCCTCGGATACACGAGGCCCTAGGTTCGATTCCCCAGCACCACATATACAGAAAACGGCCAGAAGCGGCGCTGTGGCTCAAGTGGCAGAGTGCTAGCCTTGAGCGGGAAGAAGCCAGGGACAGTGCTCAGGCCCTGAGTCCAAGGCCCAGGACTGGCCAAAAAAAAAAATATATATATATATATATATATATATATTAAGAAGTTAGAGCTTTAGGAGATTATTAGATGTAGTGGTGGGTACACTTGTAATCTCAGATACTCGGGAGGTGGAAATAGGAGGATCTCTGTCCAAGGCTAGAATGGGAAAAAGCAGATGGGCAGGACCCAATCTTTAAAAAAAAAAGAAGGAGAAATTGGGAGCATGATCAAGGGGTAGAGGGCTTGCTAGGAGTTGCTAAACATTGAGTTTCACATATAGACTCACTAGAGAGAATGAGAGGGACAGAGACAGGTGAAAGTCACGTGGTCTAACACTGTTGATCTCAAGAGTTGATTAGATAGCCCAGGAGTGAGTTCCTGATAAACATGAGTTCAACTCAGTTTCTTCCCTGTCTGGAATCTGTACTGACTTGCCTTCCGCTCTGTCACTACGCTGCACGGGGGCTGACCCTACAGTGTCATGGTCTTGGGTGTCCCTGTCTAAAAGTGTGAACCTACCTAGTGGCAAGAGAGCTTGCCTCGTATACATGAGGCCCTGGGTTCGATTCCCCAGCACCACATATACAGAAAACGGCCAGAAGTGGCGCTGTGGCTCAAGTGGCAGAGTGCTAGCCTTGAGCAAAAGGAAGCCAGGGACAGTGCTCAGGCCCTGAGTCCAAGGCTCAGGACTGGCCAAAAAAATAAAAATAAATAAATTAATTAAATAAAATAAAACTGTGAACCTATGGACTCTGGTCACCCAGTCTGTGCTAGCCTGTTAAAGCACAAAATTGCTATCCTTAACTCACACACACACACATACACACACACACACACACACACTTTTGCAGAGCAAAAGTCATCACTCTAATCTCATTGAATCTGATTCCTGGCTGCACCTTGAATTTTACCTGAAGTTCTTACCTATACCTAGGCCCTAGCCCAGCTGCACCTAGGATCCCTGAGTTGATGTCATCATCACTTCTCAGGTTCCCACCATACTATGCCCATGAATCATAAACTAAGGCGCACCAGCCAGACAGATTGCATTTATCTTTATTTTTAAAAAAAGAAAGAAAGAAAGAAAAAGAAAAATGTGCTTTATCAGAAACATATTCACACTTAATCAGCTACATATCCCTATGGATTTGAAACTGGACTGGTGTGTGTGTGCATGCATATGAAAGCATGTGTGTGCATGTGCCAGTACTGGGGCTTGAACTCAGGGCCTTGAACTCTCCCTTAATCTTTTTCACCCAAGACTGGTGCTCTAACACTTGAGCCACATCTCCATTTCTGGTGTTTTGCTGGTTAATTGGAGATGAGTCTCCTGGGTAGCTAGGATCATAGTGACACCTGGACCTGAAACTGGGTTTTCAGATCCTGGCCTGGGAGTCCAGGAGTCCCAAGTTAGGTACAGCCACTCCTCTCCAGATGCCAAGAAAAGAGACAAGGTGTAGGGCAGAGAGAAGAGATTGATTATATGGCAGCCATGGGAAGAGAGCACTTCAGCACATCTTCAGCTATCCTCCAGCATACAGACATTGGCCTCAGCTTAAATAAGGAGAACTAAGGGCCAGGAACCCAAGGAATCTGTATGGACTGGTTGACCATTATTAGTTCAGTGTTGGATTCTGGAGGCCTGGTGGGTACAGTTTTTGGCGGCTTTCTTTCAGATGATTAGAAGAAGACATTGCCTGCCTGAGAAGCAGTTTACCTTCTGTCACAAGATGATTACTGGTAAATTTTGTTTTTCCTGGTGCCCAAGGTGATTGTAAAGTGATTGCAACAGAGAATAGCTCAGATCAAAGAGCACAGATGCAAACGTGGGGGTCTGAATGTCCAGCTTTTATCTTGCTTTTAGTTCATTTATGAGTCCAGCAAAAGCAGCTTTTAGGTTGCCTCCTACAGAGTGGGTCGTTGCAACAAAAACTGTAAGGACCAGAAAATTTAAATTCTACCACTAGACTCTAATTTCATCACTGTGTCCATATTACTGAGCTTAGCATGTGGTAAGTCCTGGAAAAGTGTTTGCCAATGTCTGTCGATCTGTGTGTGTGTGTGTGTGTGTGTGTGTGTGTGTGTGTGTGTGTGTGTTTCTGTCTGTCTGTCCACCTACTTACCTCAGAATTGCCAACATTCTGTTTTAGCTTTGCTATATGGCTCAACACAGTAAATCTTGGAGAGAATGCTCTTTGTGAAATGTTTCTCTCACTTTAAAGACACTTCATCAGAACAAGGCTCACTTCGGTATCCTTTAGGAAGTAGCTACAAGGAAAGATTTCTCTGTGCTTCTCCAATAAGCCCTGGACCTCTGGGAAACTGGCATTCTCCCTTTAATTACCAAGAGCAGAGTGATTATTTCCCCTGGGTTCACCCCATTCTTGGTCCCCAGTTGTTGGGTCCCTCCCAGGTACCTCTACTGCCTCTCCTCTCACAAAAAAAAATAAAATAAAATAAAAATAAAAACCAGAGGAACTCCACTCTTTTCTTCTCACACTATCTCATTTGTGGAAAAATAAAATAAAAATGTTCAAGTCTCGGCTCATTTGGCTTCAGGTGACCTTTTACAGCCTGTGGATAAATACCAAGAAACAGCTCACAAATTTAACAAGCGATTTTACCTGCTTGAGTCTTCCCTAATGTTATCAGGAATGAAACCAGAGTGGAGTCTGAGAGGAGATTCTCAAACAGCCCTGGGGTTCCTGGGAAGGAAACCAGTGAACGTTCTGGCTCCCATCTCCTCCAGACCCTGCCCTTTCTTTTTCTTTCCTTTTCTTTTTTTTTGGGGGGGGGGCCAGTCCTGGGCCTTGAACTCAGGGCCTGAGCACTGTCCCTGGCTACTTTTTGCTCAAGGCTAGCACTCTGCCACTTGAGCCACAGTGCCACTTCTGGTCGTTTTCTATATATGTGGTGCTGAGGAATCGAACCCAAGGCTTCATGTATAGGAGGCGAGCACTCTTGCCACTAGGCCATATTCCCAGCCCCAAAACCCCACCCTTTCTTTGGAGGTTCCAGCAGCCTTTTTGCTTTGTGTCCTGGGGTGTAGCTGCATTGCTGTGAATCTGCCTCAGCTGCTGGAGGAGTCCACACCTCCTTTCTTAGGGGGAGCACTGTGGGGGGCGGTCCTGGGCTGTCCCTCAACTCCTGAATCCCACTGCTTGTTTAGAAATCACTCTCATAACTCGCTTTCTGTAAACCAGGTCTCATTTCCTCGGTTCTTGCCATTTTATACAGTGGTGTTCTCAGAGGGAAATTCAGGGAAATGTGGATGCCCTTCAGAGCTGAGTGACACCTCCAGAGCCCATCCAATCATGCTCCTCCACTCCCAGCCTCCTGGCTTTAGGGCTCTAGACTTTTGGGGCCATTGCTCAATTCTTGCCTTAGCAGGATGCTAAGGCCCTAGACGGTCACACACTACCTAACTATACTTATGTGTCCATAAGACGCCTCAGCTAGGAATTTTGTTGAAGCTCAGTATCAAAGAGAGAGTTCTGGATTTCTGTTCCTTGTCTCCCAACTGGTCTCTCTCCAGTGCCCACCCACCCAGCTGCTCCACAACCACCCAAAAAAAAGTCTTCCTGGCTTCCTCTAGCCCAGGCCCACACACCTAATCCCTCTGTGAGACTGGTCACGCATGCCTCCCAAATCCCACCACTGGCCCTTACCTCCCATTGCATTCCCCTGACCAAGCCCCCATCCCTGAAGATGAGGTAGAGGTGTCCTGGGAATTATAGAATATTGGATTGTTCCATGGGGGGAGGGGGGAGGGTGCTGGCATTATAGAATATTGGATACATGAAAAAGCTAAGGGACACTGCCCAGGTCTTGAGTCCAAGCCCCAGTAGTGGTTTGCGCGTGCGCGCGTGCGCGCACACACACACACACACACACACACAATGTTATCTTCCTTAGAAGATTGTTTGCAAAGATTAAATGAACTCATAAACATAAATCACTGAAAGTAGCACTTGACAAAGAGCAAGCTCTCTGTTTATTTGGTGTTATTATTGTTACTATTCTACAGACTTTTTTGCATGTGTGTGCAGGTCCTAGAGCTTGAACTCAGGGCCTGGGTACTGTCCTTGAGCTGTTTTTGCTCAAAGCTAGCACTCTACCACTTGACTAGCATTCTACCACTTGAGCCATAGCACTACTATTGGCTATTCGTTGGTTCATTGCAGATAAAAGAGTCTCATGGACTTTCCTGCCCTGGCTGGCTTCAAACCAGGATAATCAAATCTCAGCCTCTGAAGTAGCTAGGATCCCAGATGTGAGCCACTGGTACCCAGTTGTTCCGCGGATGTTTTAGGGGGAAATAACCTGTAAAGATTGCAGAATTCTAGCATCTCATCGCTCTGCCCCAAGAGCCAAAGCAGTCCTACAGAACTTTCTCTCAGGGATTTTTTTTCCCTCTCTCTCTCTAAAGCTATTTCCCTACATTTAAAATAAATCTGATTTTATCTTGGACCCAAGCAGAAAACTACTTATATAGTAGTAACCTTTCATAGCCCCAGAACGATATAATTGCCACCTCTTAGCATTCTCTTCCCCGGGGTAAATAATTCTAATGCCGTTAATGCCTACTTGCTTTTCCTACTTTCGGATCTTTTTTACATGCATTGTTCTCCGTTTGAAAATAGATCCAAATGAAGAAGGAGGAGAGTGTGCCGTTGCCCCAGCAACCACAAAGAGACAGACAACCCAGTTCAGATGAAATAAGAAAAGTTGAGGGGGTTCTTCCCCCTCCTTTTTCTGGTCTTTTTTTCCTTTCTGGTTCAAAATATGTTATCACTTTGAGCCAGGGAGATGTGATGGGCACTGTCATTCTTATATTTTGCCACCTAGTTCTCTACCCTCATTTCTTCCCAGAAAGGGGAAACTGTCAAAAGATATGATGAGAAGAGATGCTGGGTGCTGCCTCTTTGAACCCCACCCCCACCCATCAGTGCTCAGGGCTTCGTTTGTATTCACCCAGCAGAGCACCACAGCCTCTCTCTCTCTGTCTCTCTCTCTCTGTCTCTCTCTCTCTGTCTCTCTCTCTCTCTCTCTCTCTCTCTCTCTCTCTCTCTGGTTTGTCTTACAGTCAGGTTAGCAGCTACCTATACTCCCCCAGCTGCTGAACTCCTAAAGATTGGGGATGTGCCAGCCACAGTGGCTCGTAACTGTTATCCAAGCTACTCAAGAGGCTAAGATCTGAGAATCACAGTTCTCAGCCCAAAGAAGAGAGTCCATGAGACTCCTATCTCCAACTAACTACCAAAAACCCCAGAAGTGAACCTGTGGCTCAAGTGGTAGAATACTAGCCACACACACACACACACACACACACACACACACGCGGTTGGAATGCAGGCCCTGAATTCAAACCCCAGAACTGGCACACACACACACAAAACAGGTTGAGAACGTATTAGGTCTTCATTTTTTTAGTCTTATTTTTTCATTATATAAGTGGGGAAGCACTATACAACTTCTCGAATAATCTACATACATATGCTGTTTTACTGTCACTAATTCCACAGTGCACACACACACACACACACTTAAAATTTAATATAAACAGAATGATATACCATTCACACTGTCCTCAAAGATGTTTTAAATGCAGCAGTGATGCTCACTGGACAGTACGTTCAAAATGAACTCTACAACTTGTGGGTGGGGATGGGAGGGAAAAACTGGGAGAGAGTGAGGGAAGGAGGGACACTATCCAAAAAGAAATGCACTCTACCTGATTTATGCAACTGAAACTCTTCTGTACATCACCTTCATAAGAGAAATTTTTTTAATTTTTAAAGATGTTTTATTCATGTCATATGACAAGATATCAATACTATTGTCCTGGAAGTGGAGGTATGACTCAAGTGTTAATGTGCTAACTTTGACTGAAAAAGTTAAGAGACAGCACCCAGGTTCTGAGTTCAAGCCCCAGGACTGGCACACAAATAAATAAATCAAGTATTGCCCTGCTTCCTTTTCATTTTTATATTTGCCTTTGTTTTTAGCACATATGTACCATTTTGCCTTAGTTTATGTCTTACAAAAAAAGCATTTAAGCGTTGTTTCTAACTGAGCTCAGTGGTAGTTTAATAGGATGATTAAGAATGAAGTCTTAAGTATCAAAAAGTCTGGATTTGAGGTTCTCTAAGTAAATGGCATCATCTCTCTTCAGCTTCCCTTTCTCTTTAACACAAGAGTAAAAATAGAACCTACCTTACAGAGTATATTGTTGGCTTTAAATAAAATTATCTATTTAAAGTGTTTAGCACAATGTCTAAATTACAGTTAATACTCACTAAGTGGTTGCTACAGTTTCTGCCTCTTTATAGACATGCTTAACTCACTGACATTTAACCCGGATGTTAATACTTGGGTTTATTCTTGCCACAGAGTTTCATGTTTCTCAGTGTATGCCTTGGGGGTTATTCCGTGTGATTGGTGAAATTCTGTTTGATCTCTCTCTCTCTCTCTCTCTCTCTCTCTCTCTCTCTCTCTCTCTCTCTCTCTCTGTGTGTGTGTGTGTGTGTGTGTGTGTGTGCGCGCGCGTGCGCGCGCACGTACACATGCATTTCTTCCTGAGGGTTAATTTTGTGTTTAATGAGTTTGGCACCTCTCTTATTATGATGTTGGGGATTTTTTCCTCAAGAATTTGGTGGTTATTTCTCTTGCGTTTTATGGATAAGAGTTTAGAAGGGAAGTATCTTGTCAGGTGGGCTGGGTTTTGACGAATCAAATAAGATTTCTGTGTACCGGGCAGCAGATCTGAGTGCTGCTCACTTGAGAAACTTTCTCAGGCAACATCACCTTACCTGGTGCATGATGTGCAGACGCGCCTGCTGTGTGTGGTTAGAGTGTTCCCATGACCTTTGCTTCCTAATGTTCAGGCCCTTTCATGACTTCTGGAGGTGAGGACCCTGTTGTTTCTTTATCCCTAGTGCTCACTTGGGAAGTACCCCCCAGGGAATACCCACATGCATACAGGCATGCATGTTCCTATGTGTATACACACACACACACACACACACCCTCATATACACACATGCTCAGACATGTGTATGTACTCATACACCTGTGTGAATGTGCATGCTCATACATCAGCCCCATGTAAATATAGGCACAGGCAATGTATGCACACAAGTACTCTCACATGTACACCCACAAGCATACACATATGTGCACTCTGTGCACATTTGTGTACAGTACCATAAGAGCCCATGTACAGATACATGCATGCATGGTCACATGCTTGTATGTGCATACACATGCGCATGCTCTCACACATATATCCACACATACATGTGATCGTGAAAATATAAATTCACACACACTTACAGAGATACACGTTCAACTTTCTCCTGAAACTGACAGTTGTAGTCAAGGGTCCCAAATGCTTTGGACTACACAAAACCCAAAGACTAAAACAAAGTAAAATAAAAAGCGAGTGGCCATTTTCATGTACATTTTTCTGGCTAGAAATATTATTAAAAATATTATTCCTGGATGCAACTTTTCTAGATTGAAAAAAATCAAAATCAAGAAAAATAAGAAACCTTTTTCTTTTCAGAAATGTCAAGATAATGATAAAATATTAAGTTCATCAGGGAAGTGAGTAAGTGCCCACCCAGGTGGTGTTCCAGACCCCAGGCCCACTCCAATGGACGCAGACTCCAGATCAGCTCCCATAGCCCCAAGGCCCATAGCCAGGTGCCACGATCCCTCTCACACACCAGATCCTGCCTGGCCCACCTAGGGACTCCAGCAGCCACTCCCCACAGGCCATCAGTCAGCCCATCCGCCATCTCTAGTGGTCAGGCCAACAGAGGAGAGGCCCACGACATACAACCCAAAGGGACAGCACCACACACCTGGTAGGGCAGATACCACGCAAGAGATAAAGGATGCTAAGTGTTGGTAAGGATGGGGAGAAAACGTTGCACACACTGTCGTGGAAATGTAAATTCATAGACACCCCTCAAAGAACTAAAAGTACAGCTACCAGATGAATCCTCAAGGCTACTTCTGAGTACATAGCCAAAGGAAATGGAATCAATACCTCAGAGAGATACGTGTGCTCCTTTGCCTGTGTCAGCATTCCAAGGTATCAGAATCAGCCTAAGTGTCCAGTGCTGAATGAGTAAATATAATGAAGTCATGGCTAGACTGTTACATACATGCATGCATATAAGCAGATGATGTAGTATTATTCAGTTGTTGTTTTTTTTGCCATTCCTGGGGCTTGAACTCAGGGCCTGAGCACTGTCCCTGGCTTCTTTGTGCTCAAGGCTAGCACTCTACCACTTGAGCCACAGCGCCACTTCTGGCTTTTTCTATATATGTGGTGCTGAGGAATCAAACCCTGGGCTTCGTGTATATGAGGCAAGCACTCTAGGCCATATTCCCAGGCCCTCAGCATTAAAAAAAGAAAAAAAGGCTGAGGCTCATGCCTATGATCCTAGGTACGCAGGAAGCTGAGATCTGAGGATTGCAGTTCAAAGCCAGCTCAGGCAGGATAGTCGTTGGGATTCTTATGTCCAATGAACCACTAGAAAACCGGAAGTGGAACTGTGGCTCAAAGTGGTAGAGTGCTAGCCTTGAGCAAAAGAGCTCAGGGACAGTGCTCAGGCTCTGAGTTCATGCCCCAGAACCAGCACCACATACATACATACATACATACATACATACATACATACATACATACATACATACATACTTCTCAGTAAGTATGACCTCTGCTGTATGTTTCAGGCTAGATGGCTCTCAGGGGATGCCTTCCCAGTATCTCCTGAATGATTTATTCCCTTTGGTCTGTAAATGGAGTAAGTTACATAGATAGTTACATTGATTCCCAAACTTGAGTTACTCACATAAATCCCATTGATCAAGACCTTACCACACTTTTAATTCACTGCCTGATTCAATTGCTTCGTGCTTTATAGAGCTTCTATATTCCAAAGTAAGATTAGCCTGTAGTTTTAGTTTCTTGCTTTAATATAAGGAATAAATTAGATAGATAGGTAGGTAGGCAGGCAGGCAGAGAGACAGACAGACAGACCGATAGATAGATAGATAGATAGATAGATAGATAGATAGATAGATAGATAGATAGATAGATAGATAGATAGATATCAATGGGTCCCTATCTTTTTCTATGTTCTAAAATAGATGGACAGAGTTCTTCCCTGAGTTTTGACAAGAACTAATTTGTATAGTTACAAAGAGCTTATGTTTTGGATGACTGAGGCAGATTGATAGATGGGCATTTAAATGCCATTTCTGTTCTCTATGAATGTTTTCTATGGGTCTACTTAGACCCATTTTGGCAATGTATATTTTCCTTGACATTTTGGTCCATCTCATCTAAGGTTTTCAAATAGATTGGTATAAAGTTATACCAATAAAGTTGGATCACATCATAGTACAAAATTAGATTTGGATTCAACTCTACATGCTCCGCTCAATTTTTTTATATATTCTTAAATAAAAGAAAAAAATAAAAGAGAGAAAGAGAATAGTACTCGAAGCCATGTGGGCTGCCCATCTGCTATTCCAATTAGGGGGCATCACCCATAGGCCACGTGAACGGGCCACTCAGTCAGCCTCTGGGGTCATCTCGTCATTTCAAATGTGATTCTACAGTTTTCCTGATGGTTGTAATCAAGAGGATGAGATCCAGAGAGTTGTGATTCAAAGCCAATCTAAGCAGAAAAGTCCTTGAGACTCTATCTCCAATAATAACCAGCAGAGAGCCAGGCTGGAGGTGTGGGTCAAGTGGTGGAACACAGCCTAGCAAGTGTAAGGCTCTGAACATAAACTTCAGAACCACATACACATTATAGAAAAAAGATTATATTCAAAGCTACATTTTTCCAAGAGTATATTCATCTTCAACAAAGCATGCCTGTAAGGCAAGGAAATTCAATGCCAATTTTCATTATGTATAGTTTTTGTTTTCCCTCATGGCTTTAGCCACCATGCTATATAGTCTCCAAATTTAAAAATCTCTTCTGTAACCCTAAAATACCCCCCACATCATTTCTGGTGCCATTTCTATCTATTCTCTTTACTTTCATGTTTGCATGAAGAAAGTTTGTGTGAGCCAGGTGCTGGTGGTTCACACCTGTAATCCTAGTTACTCAGGAGGCTGAGATCTGAGGATTGCTGTTCAAAAACGTTGGCAGGAAAGGCCTTAAGACTCTAATCTCCAACTAACCAACAGAAAACAGGAAGTGGAGCTGTGGTTCAAAGTAGAAGAGTACTATCGTAGAGCAAAAGAGCTCAAAGACAGTGCCCAGGCCATGAGTTCAAGTCCACAACCAACAACAACAACAAAAGTTTGTGTTTTACCATTCTTTTTTTATAAAGCCAACTTCAAGTCTTACTGATCATCACTACTATTTTATCTATTTCAATGGTTTATTTCTCTCTCTCTCTCTCTCTCTCTGTGCGTGTGTGTGTGTGTGTGTGTGTGTGTGTGTGTGTGTGTGTGTGTGTTCCAGACCTAGGCTTGAACTCAGGCCTGGACCCTGTCCCTGAGCTTTTGTGCTCAAGGCTAACACTTTACCACTTGAGTCACACTTCCACTTCTGGGTATTTTGTGGTTCATTGGAGATAAGAACCTCATGGACCTTCCTCCCCTGGCTGGCTTCAAACCACAATCCTCAGATCTCTTTCTCTTGGGTAGCTAGGATTATAGGCATGAGCCACTGGTATCCAACTCTCAATTATTTCTTCTTTCTTTTTATTTTTTTAATCTATCTACTTGGACTTATTTTTATTGTTTTTCCTCATTAGAGCATGGCTTAGGATTTCAAGATGAAGTTTAACAGTTTTGGTTTTTTTAAGTACATACTTTCTGACCCAGCAAATCTGCACCTTAGTCCCTATTGCTAAGAAGAAACCACACATCTATCCAAGGATGCTATATAAACATTTTTTTAAACTCTCTAAAAAGTACATCAATATGAACATAACTTACAGAATGAGGCTCTATCATGAGACTATGGAATAGCATGCAGCAGATACAAATGAACTGAAGTTCACAAATGGCCTACAAAAGCTGTTCCAATTCTTTATGTTGTTTCTCCATATAGCTATCAAGGTTGTTCTTCAACTACATTTTGGATAATCTGTCTCCTCTTCCACTAAGACATGTTCTCTTTATGACACACTAAATCCTCATCTATCCTTGAATCTATTTCTACACTTGATTCCATTCCATTGCTCTATCAGTCTATTCCTGTCTCTGTCTTTTGCAACTATAAATTTCATTGTCCTATAATACCTTGTAACGTACCAGTGGAATGGATTATTTCTCATTCTTCTTATTTTAGAGAACATTTCTGGTAATTGCTGCAAGTTTCAAGAAAAAATATGCATATATATATGTATATACACTGTTGAAATTTTTATTAAAATGCATTGAATTTATATATTTATTTAATGAGAATTGACAATTTTACAATTTCAAGTCTTCACATCCAAGTGCAGAGTTCTGACACTCCATTGATTCAAATCTTCTTTTATAGCCCTTGATCAAGGCTTAGAGTTTTATCATTATAGATCCCACATATTACTTTTTAAGTTTATCCCCAAATATTTTGTGACTATTGTCCCTTGAGCCTTATGGGATTCAGCATTCCAAACCAAGCTTTCAATGTGTGTCCTCCAGTGTGTTCCTTTGCTAGGTCAACTCCCTGGGAACTAAGTTCCCTGTCTGCACCCTCCCTCGCCATCAGGAATCCAAGCCACTCCTGATGATCTCCTGTGCAAAACACACTGACTTCTCCCTCCTTCTACCATCCTGCGGCCCAAGCCAAGCACATCTTTTTTTTTTTTTTTTTGGCCAATCCTGGGGCGTGGACTCAGGGCCTGAGCACTGTCCCTGGCTTCTCTTTGCTCAAGGCTAGCACTCTGCCACTTGAGCCACAGCACCACTTCTGGCCATTTTCTGTATATGTGGTGCTGGAGAATTGAACCCAGGGCCTCATGTATACAAGGCAAGCACTCTTGCCACTAGGCCATATCCCCAGCCCCCCAAGCACATCTTAACTTGCCACATTAACTTTAACTGTGTCAAATCTCTTTGCTTCTGCAGCCAGTTATTGAAATAGCAGCATTTTTTTTAAAGGTAAATTGATCACCAGTCTCCTGCTGAAAAGCCTCCAATGGTTTTGCATGGTGTCCACATCTCTAGCAAGGTAAAGCAGCCTTGGGGGATACACAGTCCCACTCTTTCTCTCCAGCCTCACATCCCATCGCTGTCCTTCTCATTCATGACACCTAAGCCCCAACAGACACATTTCAGTTCTTCAAATGGCCAGTGGTAGCCAATTAAAGTATTGGCTCAAATGATTCACTTCATCCATGAAACAGAATTACGTATCTGTGTCTTGTCAACACTGCAGTCAGCCATATGATTCTCTTTAGCCAATGTGATATAAATGCACATAATGCAGAGATTTTAAATGGGTCTCCATGTCTTAGCTTAGCTTTCTGCATTTATACCATCTTATAGAAGGAAAACACACTCTGATTGGTTACTAGTTCACAATGGAAAACTAAAGCCTGGACACACTCCACAGCCTAAAATAGCCCTGTTCCAACAACCACCACATCCTTCCAAAGAGATGCTTGTTCTTTTCCACTTGGATATTATTATTAATTATTATTTGAATTTTTAAATTAATTTACTTTATTGTTATTATAGAAGTGATGTACAGAGGGATTACAGTTACATGAGCCAGGTAATGAGTACATTTCCTTTCATACAGTGTCTTCTGTTCCCTCGCTCTCTCCCAGTCCCTCCCTCTCATCTCCACCCACAAGTTGGATATCACTTTCATCAATGTCCAGTGAACTCCCTGCTGCACTTTTTTGCCCATTTCCCTTGAGTTCTGAGCCCTCCCCACATACACACCCTCCAGAATATATACATGGGAATACATCATTCATAGGGTAAAGACAGAACATGGTACCTATACATAATAGAATTTTACATGGCCATTAGGATAAAATCATGTCGCTTGCAGGGAAATGGATGGAACTAGAACAAATCATGCTAAGTGAGGTAAGCCAAGCTCAGAGAGACAAACAGCACATGTTCTCTCTGATTTGTGGAAGTTAGATATAAAATGCACTGGGATGTGACAAATTATACAAGATTCAGGATACACATAGTGAGACCAACAAGATACCACGCAGCTTGAACTCAGGGCCTGGATGCTGTCCCTGAGCTCTTCAGTTCAAGGCTAGAACTCTACCACTTTGAGCCACAGGGCTACTTCCAGTTTTTTGGTAGTTAATTGGAGATAAGAGTCCAAGACTTTTCTGCCCGGGCTGTCTTTGAACCATGATCCTCAGATCTCAGTCTAGGATTATAGGTGTGAGGCACCAACACCCGGCTATATACATTGAATATTATGACTGTACTCACCCACTCTTCCTCTCTCTCCATTTGTCTACCCCCCTTCCTTTGACCCCTGACAACACACATTCCAGCTTCCTGGTTTTTATTTTATTAAACTGTAAATTAGTTGTACCAAGGGATTACATCATTGCCCCAGCGTATATCATACTTTAGTTAATATGTTTGTGTATAGTGACTCTCCCAAAACACACAACAAATCTTCATATTGGCTTAGGGAAATAAAATGGAGAGAAAAGACATCAAACACTTGAATGGATGTTATTTGGAAAGGATGGAATTACAAGAGCAGAGTCTCATTTACTATTGTGTTCTTCCGTCATGTTTAAATGTCATATTGCAACATACATTTACTTGTGCCATCAAAGAGGATATCAGTGGTAATCGATTGTGGACTTCATTTCACTCATCATTTTAGGGAGAAAATGGCTTTTTTGTTCTTATTAATTTTAAGTATTTATACAAAGAGGTTTCAATTCAACAAGTCAGATTATGAGAACGATGCATCTTGAACAATGCAGGAGAAATGTTTTAACATAAAATGAAACACTGACATTTTATTCTGCTGTGTGTGTAAATGTGTATGAATGTTATCTTTTCTGTGGAAATACATTTTCACTTATGAATATGTGACCAAATGTTTTGGCCACAGCCAAACATTGGGCTGGGAATGTAAGGTCACAGCTCAGGAAGATGGAGTGTGTGGTGAGGTGAGGATTCACTCTATGTTGTACCGGAGTCTTCTTGATGAACTTTCACCTGGCAGGCCAAACCAGGGAGCTCCTCTCCAGAGTTGATGGAGGACTTGAACTCACAGCCTGGGTTCTTCTTCACTCAAGGCTAACACTCTTACCACTTGAGCCACCTATCTATTTCTGGTTTTTTACTAGCTAACTGGAGACAAGAGTCCCATAGATTTGTCCACTCAGGCTGAAACTGGCTTTGAGCCTCAATTCTCAGATCTCAGCCTCCTGGGTATCCAGGTCTACAGGCATGAGCTACCAGAGCCCAGAGCAATTCCAAGCTCTACCAGAGGAGAGTTCCATGAGGAAGGACTGGGGTTTGAGAGAGCAGCAGAGCCATGCCCCGGGGTCCCTCCCAGCTGAGTCCGCATTTCCTGAAGCAGTCCTTAAGGGAAACTTGGTTGTCTGGTTTTCCACCACATCAAACACCCTGTAGTCCAAGTCCACATTCCCTGCCTAAGCAATGATTTCTAGTTTTGCTAAAGGCACCACACTAATCAGTATAGACAATCAAATTGTTGAAGCAAACAGCATGAAAGACAAGTGGGAGGCTGAACAAACAGAGGAGCCAGCACCAAATAGGGCAGAGTTAATCTGGCAATCAGAGAACTCTGAGTGTGGTTGCCCTGGGGATGTGGCTCAAGGGTGGAGCAACTGCCTAGCGAGCACAAGACCCTGAGTTCAAGCTCCAATACAACCAGAAAAAAGAGGAGAAGAATGAAGAGGAGGACGAGGAAGTAAGTATAGTTTATACTAAGAGATACTTAAGTAGATATCAATTGCATGATCAAAATGATGCTATTAATAACAAAATAAAAAAGGAATTGGTTTCTTGTCCATACAGAGTTGCTCGAATTGAAAACACAACACAACACTGAAAAGCAGGACCAATACTTAGGCAGGAGAGTTTCATGGGCTAGAAACTGAAATAACTGATTTTCCAGAATGAAGTGCTAAATTATAGGTAAGAATTTTCCCACCCCTCACACATGGTTTTACAGTTCTGGGAAAATGAGAGGCACCATGATTAACAGGGCAGAGAGAGAAGTAGGAAGCAAAAAAGGGAGAATTAGATCCCCAAACCCATCTTTCCCACAGTGAGCTGCCAGTCCACAGTACCCCCATAAAATAGAAAGCACTCTGTGTGTGTGTGTGTGTGTGTGTGTGTGTGTGTGTGTGCACGTGTGCTTGCATGTGCTATGCTTAGAACTCAAGACCTCTCACACTTGCTTAGCTTTTTCATTCCAGGCTGGTGGCCTACCACTTAAGCTGCACTTTGGCTTTGTATTGGGTAAATCTAGATAATGGTCTCTAGGGTTTGTCTGGCTTTGAAACATGATCCTCAGATCCCAGCCTCCTAAATAGCTAACCTAGCTCTCACCTCCTTTTCCAAAGGCCTCTTGGATGGAATGTGAATTACTGCATATATTTTCTGGAATGAGATTTCTCCTACAGCTGAGGTGACTGCAGAACTGAATGACAAGTAATGACCAGAAAAGTCACGGGGCTTCTCAGGGACTTCATTCAGTGCTGCAAGAGCAGGTTTCAACACACAGTGGGAAACAAAAATAAAATTGCAGGATGATTAGACCTACAGTCCAACCACTTGCAGCTAATAGCTCCATTTGGTTCTCAAACTATACAGGATAATACAATCAGAAACTCAAGGAGAGATGTAAAAAATAGATCCTAAGGCTACCAACCCCGGAAAGGTAGGCTCAGGGGGTCTAGAAAGGACTTCAGCCATCAGCATTGTAAACAAGCCTTCCCAAATGATTCAGATCAAGTTAACCCATTTGCCACCCTTGAAGTAATATTCTTCAAACTGTAGTCTAACCTGTTACTTGTTTTCCTCTCTGCCTCCCTGCCAGCTTCTCATTGTTCAAGAAAATTCTCACTGTCATTAACAGCCTGTGCTACAGCTGGCAGGTCACATGTGTCCCAAAGGCTCATGGGTAAAAGCCTTGGTCCTCAAGATGATCTACTGTGAAGTGGTAGAACCTTTAGGAGGTGCGGCTTTGTTGGGACGTCTTTAGGTTATTGAGGGTGTGTCCTCAAAGGAGCCCCAGCCTGCCCCTTCTCTCACTTTTTCTTTCTTGGCTCAAGATGTCAGTAAGCAGTTGTTTTGTTGTTATTGTTGTTGTTTTCTCACACACACACACACACACACACACACACACACACGCCATTACCATCTGATGCTCTCTACCAGAGGTCCAGAGCAATGTGGCCACTCAGTCTTAGAATAGAACCTCTAGAACCAGAAGCTAAACCTTTTCTCTAATTGCCTCTGGTGTTTTATTATAGAAATGAAAGGCTAAACTACAACCTCAAATTTCATTTGTTCTGCAAAACTCACCTGCCTTCCTTTCTGAGCTCTTGTGTGTACATGAAACTTGTAGCCTTTCCCATGTTTGAGCATTTTGGTGAAAAGAGTGGGCTTAGAATGAAAACAGCTATTTCAGGTTCCAGCTTAGACATTTACCATCTGCATGACTGTCACCAAATCATTTCTTTCTCATCTGTAAAGTGGGATTATGGGGGTAATATATGAGGGCTAAACTCTTCTTTTTAATAATCCAGATGGGATAAATGGGCAGAAATGTGGAATTTATCAAAACTGGTTAAGTTGGATTGTGAGTATGCAGGGTTATAGTATATCATTGTTTGATATAATTATTGAATCAACAATGTTCAGCAAAAATAAAACACCAGGAAACAGATACTCAAAAAAGGTGGGGTGGGTTCAGGAGGAGAATAGGAAGGAAATGCAGACAAGAATCCGATGTATATATCCTACAAAATTAACAAGAGTGAGGGAAGGGGTGATTAGGGGTGGGATAGCTGAGAATGTCAAAAGGGGTGACATGGATCAAAATATATTGTATTCATAACCTGCTTTGTTAAATGGAAACTCCTTCATCCAATTACTTAAAGATAATAATTTTAAATATATATCATGTATGCAATTACCAAGATTAAATAATAATACATATTAAGTGTATATCATCATATCTTCCACATGATTCTCAATAAAAGCTATTTTCATTTCTTTATTTTGTTTTTTGATTGTTGCTTCCTTTTTTTTTCTTTGTGCTGGTACTGGGACTTGAACTCAGGGCCTCTTACTCTTGCTTAAGTCTTTCTACTCAAGATTGAAGCTCTAACACTTGAGCCACAGCTCTACTTCTGGATTTGTGCTGGTTAATTAGAGAAATAATTCTCTCAGTTTTGTCTGCCCAGGCTGGCTCTGTACCTCAGAGCTCATATCTAAGCGTCCTGAGTAGCAAGGATTACAGGTGTGAGCCACCAACTCCTGGCTGATTTTTCACTTCTTCATTTCAGTCAATATATATGTAAGAATTGCCTTTCCTCCCCTTTACTACTCTATTTTATTTTGGTTTGTGGGGATTTTTTTTCTTAAGAGGAGATCTCACAGCCCCAAGCTGGCCTCAAACTCACTATGTAACTCAGAGTGAACTTTAACTTGTGATCTTCCTGCCTCGGCCTCCCAAGTGCTGGGGTCTAGACTGTGAATTCTTCCAGAGAAAATCTCATTCAATCGCTTTCATACCCACAATGCTTACTACATATACTGGGCCAAAACAAGTTATACATTCTATATTTGTGAAATAGGTCTTATTTATTCAACAAACATTGGTACATTGTACATCAATCACATTTATGGTATTCTAAGAACTTTACAAATATGTTTATTTAATCAGAGGGTAACCCAAGGAGGACTTCCATTGTAGGGGTCCTTCGCCCCTAACGCTCTCCTGGCCAGCGGGAGAGGTGGGGAGCGTACCCCACAAGGTGAACCAAGATGAGGTAGAGTGGCAAACCGCCTGCTCCCAGCCCTCCTTACTTTAATGAAGGACACTCAGACGATCCGGGGGCTGTCTCATGTGGTCTCTGTAAGGTCTGTCCCTGGAAGGCTCCATGTAGATGCCCCCACCTCATTAAGTCTCCACCCAGTTACCTGGGTAACCTGCAGATCTGGAGGCAGTTACCTCCCCTTTCCCTGAGATCACATCCTAATCCACCTGGCCACACCCCTTGCCCCTGCCCTAGATATAAGGCAGGGCTGGGTGGGGGTCTCTCTCTCTCTCTCTCTCCCTTCTCTCCGGCCATGGATCATCTTGGCCACAGGCCAGCAGTTCGGTAATAAACTTTCTTTCCTGCCTGAATATCATGTGGTATTCTCCTTTACCGGCTACCTACTTTAAAAACCTAACATATATGGTGCCGTGACTCGGATGGGGCTTAAGAGTCAAGACAGGCAGAATTTCCATCTATTTTTCTCCTTTTTCTGGGAGTATCCCCAGTCCTGACGGCCCTTTTTCCGCGAACCGAACTGCTGTGAGTCACCACGCGGCACTTTTCACTAATACCATTGCTGGCCTCCACATCCACCTCCACCTCCACACCACTTGTCTACCCTGGTGAGTGAAACTGCTGCTGCTCTGGTTCTCTGCTGCTCCGTCCGCCGCTTCTGCCGCTTCTGCCCGGTGAGCTCTCATCCACTCACCAGGCACCTCCCTCCCGTGCTTTTTGGGTTTTGCATCACCGTCACAGCCAAGCCGGGAAACTGCTAGCATGCCTCTTGACAGTGCAATGAGGCCTGCTCGAAATACTCGCACAGATACAGTTTTTGCCACTGCAATGGTAAATGGTCAGAAGTCACTTATATTCAGGCTCTCTCTCTCTTTTCCTCTCTTTCTCTTCCTTTTTCTCCCCCTCTCTCTCATCTTCCTGCTTACTTGCTTACTGTATAAAATTCCCAAGTTGTAGCATCCTTGTGTGCCTTGCTCACAAAGCTGCCTCTTTTCACAGACCTCCGAAACTGAGGCTTGACCACCAATGTGCTTTGTCAGCAAAGATATCTAAAAGTTCTTTTCTCTAGCATTGACCACGTGGTGGATATTGGGTTTAACAGGCATCAGCTCAGGCGCCATTATGCCTTGCTACTTGTTCTCTGTTAGTGTGTTTGTGTCCTCCTGCCACCTCCCTCAACATGGCATCCCACTGGAGTTTATCAAAATATGGTTTCTCCATTTTATAATCTGAAAATTGTTGTTTGCTAGCAAAATTGTTTTTCTAACCGACCACGTGGTTTTAAAATATTGGGCAAAAAAAATGTCATTTACTATTGGAATTCCAAAAGAGTCTACCGCTGAAATTCATTTTTGCATGCTGTAAAACCTATGTGCACAGTGTGTATGTGTGTTCCATATGTGTATGTCTGTGTAAACATCATTTGTTAGTGAAATATTAGAAAAGGGAATTGAAGAAACAGTGTAGGAAGAAGATGGTATGGGTATGTCTTAAATTCATACAAGACAAAGATTGTTAAATGGGTGTACAATTGTTGGCTGTGACTTAAACACTGATGTAAAATCAGTATGTCATTCTTTATATGTCCATCTAACTATATATCTGTGCTAAAACTCATCACATCTACTGATTTTTGTCATTGCAGAATTCTGGCAAGTATTTGGTCAATTCTTGACAAGGTACAGGTAAGCTCTAGTCCCCTTGGTCTCCTTGTTGTTTTAATTGGAAATAAAAAAGGGCTTTTGTGGCAAAGACTCCTTGGATTGCAGTTCGAAGCCAGCCAGGGCAGAAAATCTCTCTCAAACTCCATCTCCCAACTAACCAGCGAAGAACCAGGCTGGAAGCATGGCTCAAGAGACTTATCTCTAACCAGCCAAATGCTGGAAGTGGAGCTGTGGCTCAAGTGGTAGAGTGCTAGCCTCGGGCAGAAGTGCTCAGGGACAGTGCCCAGGCCCTGAGTTCAAACCCCATGAATGCCAACGGGGGCAAGCCATCCCAGCAACAAGCACCTAGACCCCTGGGACTCAGCCAGTTCAGGGAACAAGGATCATGGAGAGGAGTAAGAGGAGAATGATGTCACATCCTAAATGGAGTCACTTTGTCTCCCCCTTTCAAAATTAATCAGAGCCGGGGGATCAAGAGATAGTAGCTTGTCCATCTAATGTCCATACCTGAGTATGAGCGCTAGCCAAGTCACCCAATTTTTAATTTTGTGCCCTAAGCCCTTCCTTTTGTCTTAATATTTTTTTTTGTCCAGCCCCTGCCTCATGAGACTTCTTCCAGGCTTCATTCATGGACTGGCATCTACCATCAAGGGACCCTGCTGCTCACCTTCTCCAGGAGGGGCCACATTTCTGCCTTTTACCCCTAATGCTGACGCACCTTGCCAGCTGGAAGCAGCCAGAGAGAGTCTTCGTCCTTTTTCATAACTATTAAAAGGCTGGAATGTAAGGTCTGTCCCTGGAAGGCTCCATGTAGATGCCCCCACCTCATTAAGTCTCCCAGTTACCTGGGTAACCTGCAGACCTGGAGGCAGTTACCTCCCCTTTCCCTGAGGTCACATCCTAATCCACCTGGCCACACCCTTTGCCCCTGCCCTAGATATAAGGCAGGGTCGGGTGGGGGTCGCTCTCTCTCCCTTCTCTCCGGCCATGGATCATCTTGGCCACAGGCCAGCAGTTCGGTAATAAACTTTCTTTCCTGCCTGAATATCGCGTGGTGTTCTCCTTTACCGGCTACCTACTTTAAAAACCTAACAGTCTCCAGTTTAATAAGGGGGAACCACATTTATAAAGGCAAAATGGCGGCAGGAAGGGGAGGGGTGTAGAGCACCTAGCTAGGCACTGATTGGCTGCCTGAGCTGTCCGTCAAGGGTGGAGAGCCAAGGGACCTCCCTAAGGGCAGCGTAAATCTATGTCATGGCCCCCAGGACGGCCTCCAGGTTCACCACCAGTGGCCATCTTGGCTGCACATGGTCCCCAGGCTGGGAGGCGGGGCTGGTTAGAGCCGCCTTTCCCCTTCTAGCCCAGAAGGCAGGCAGAGCTAACAGCCATGTGGCTCCAGGGCTGGGAGAATAGGCAGGCTGGCTAGAACCACCCCTTAAAGCTGCAGTCCGGTGCCCCACATTCCATCACAAAAGTAAGAATACAGGAACAACAAGATAAGATAATACAGTAAGAAATGACAGAGCCAAGCCGAGCACCAGGGGTTCACGCCTGTAATCCTAGCTACTTAGTAGGCTGAGACTGGAGGATCACAGTTAAAAGCCAGCCCAAGCAAGAAAGTCTGTGAGACCTTTATCTCCAACTAATCAGTAAGAAGACAGAAGTGGGGCTGTGGCTCAAGTGGTAGACAGTCAGCCTTGAGTAAAAAAGCTCAGGGAGCCAGGGGCCAATGGTTCACACTTGTAATCCTAGCTACTCAGGAGGCTGAGATCTTAGGGTCACAGTTTGAAGCCAGCCCAATCTCACGTGGGAGAGCACTGGAGTTGAGCATAACAAGCTCAAGGACAACGCCCAGTCCCTGACTTCAGACCTCAGGACTGGCACCAAAAAATAAAAACAGCACCCAGGCACTGAGTTCAAGCCCCAGTACCAGCACAAAGGAAGGAAGGGGAAGGAGGAGGGGGAAGGGAAGAAAGGAGGCAGGAAGGAAGCAAGCAAGGAGGGAAAGAAGGAAGGAAACAGAGGGAGATTTGGTCTACTGGAGTTGGCTCCTAGGGTTTGTGAGACTCACCATGCTTGCTTACCTTCGGTGACACAGCACTGGTGACCATAAACCAGACATGAGGGGAGTATTCATAGCAGGGAAAATGGCAAACACTACAAATGAGCACACTTGCATTTTTCAGCCAGTTGATCCCAGCACTTTCCAGCCTACTGCTGAGTTTATCCCAGGGGATCTGCCTATGTTGAACATCCCAAGTTCTGAGTTATCGTCTGGTGGTAGGCAGGCTCACAGTGCATGGATACAACAGGCCTGCTTAACGGGCCATGGGAAGAGCGATGAATGGAGGCAAGCATGCATGAATGCATGAATGAATTCTCCTGAAGGGATTCCTAATGTGAAGTCCTAACGGAGAGGTATTATAAGCAATTTTGGTAATTGCAGCTTTTCAGGTGGCAAATGAGAGAGGCATCCCCTGCAGACTGCAGTCAAGAACTGGAGCATCATTAGTCAATCATTGACATCTCTTCATGAAGCACAGTAAATAGACATTTTTCAGAGGACTTGGCAATAATCCAGTTTCTACAACAGCTTTCCCCTTTCAGCAAGGAGAGTGGAAAGTTCATCATGACAGTTTCTCCACCACAACAACCAACTGTAGTCTGATCTCTCTCTCTCTCTTTCACACACACACACACACACACACGTATGTACGTAAGGGCTGGCCTGCTGCTCCAGGACCAAATACAGAGAGGAAGAAGAATGTCTCAGACCTACACCAGAACCATGGCAGTTGGTTCCATTTGGACAGGAAGTGCAACCACTTCCTGGAACTTCAGAAAATTTAGTTCAGGGTGGGACTTCTCTTAGTTGTGAGCCCTAACAACATACCCTTTGCTGCTGTACCTGATGTGGAATAGCATGGGCACTATAGAAGCATTGAAAGAATAGAACCAGCCTAGTACTGGCGACTCAGGCCTGTAATCCCATTACTCCAGAAGCTGAGATCTGAGGATCAAATCCTAGGCAGGAAAATCTGAGAGTCTCTTATCTCAAATTAACCCCCACAAAGCCAGAAGTAGAGTTATGGCTCTAATAATAGAGTGATAGCCTTGAGTGAAAAAGCCAAGTGAGTCTTTAGTATAAGGCAGTTTTGTTCTGAACTCTTAGTCTTCAATCTGTCTTTATTTGGGCATTTAATTTAGATCACATCCCATAATGTCATTGTGACTCCATTTCCTCTTCTTTAGTAGTGCTTAACCCACAACCACATCACTACATTTTTGTGAAATCCTAAGGAGATCCTCCATACACACTAGTTTATTTCTGTTCGGGTATCTGGATACTATATCAAATTATTACTTGAGACTTAGAAATATAAAAGTAAATATATTTTAAAATGCCTGAAATGAAGTGTGGTTGTATACATCTGTAATCCCAGCATTGGGGAAGCTGGGGTAGGGAGATAGAAATTCCAAAGCCTATCTGAACTATATAGTGAGAGATTCTATGTTCCCCCCAAATATGTGTGTGTGTGTGTGGCATTTAATTCTTGTCTAGTATCCATTTGGAAAGAGAAACAAAGGGAGCTGGGCACCAATGAGTGAAGCCCACAATCCTAGCTACTCAAGAGGCTGAGATCCAGAGGATCATGGTTCAAAGCTAGTGCAGGCAGAAAAGTCCTCAAAAGTCCTCAGGACTCCATTTCTAATTGACCAGCATCAGCCTGGTAAATAGTGTGCAAACCAAACAAGTGTAAGGCCCTGAGTTCAAATCCCACAGGAAGGCCAGCTGGGCTCACTAGGCCCATTGGCTGTCCTGTTGTGAAAAGAGAAGGACTGCATGCAAAGTCATGAGCAGGGAGTAGAGGCTGTCTGTAAACATTATCTAATTTAATCTGTACAAATGGTCACATTTCCATTCTCTCCGAGCAGAGACTGAGTCCAGACGCTCTGAGCCCACAGTGTCTCCAGGATTCTCCCAAGTCCCACAGCTGACAAATGGCAGAGCTGAAACTATAACCACAAAACCTGGACCCTCACCACCATCCTTAACTCTCTCACTGCCTACACTGATTTACTGCCCTTCTGCTTGGACTCATGTGGTCGTCGTCTCCAAGAAGGAATCGGGGCTGCCAGGCATCGGCGGGCAGGCTGTCCAACCTGGATCTCAGGACAAGTTCCATTACCCAGAGCTACATGCTTGCCCTCTGGCTATGGATTTGTGATTCTTCCGGAAAGCAAGAGCATGGCTTCCTCTCCAACTGCCTGGGTGGAGTCTGCCTCTGTCCTCCGGTGGGTGTGGGGTCCTGGACAATCTCCTCACCTCCCTGTGAGCATCTCTTTCCCTACAGAATAGAATTCAGAGGACTGCACTGGGGATTGAACAACAGAACCCCCCAGGAGCACTTAATGAAATGCCTGGCAGATCGTAGACACTTGAAAAATTGAGTTATCCAAGGAAGTATGGGCTTACCTGCCCTCTCCTGACAGGGAGGCTTTCCTCTCTTATAATTAGATCCTATCCCTTATCCAATCCATGAGCTAACTCGTGGCCTTGTGACTTGAGCATGGAAATGCACCTAAATCAACTCTCTAGGGGTTAAGGTAGGGGTGGTGGCTGCAGAAGAGGCAGATCAGAGAAATGAAGAAGGGAGGAAGGGATGCTGCCAGCAGGCAGAACAATGTGGATGAAGGCCAGGATGCAGGAGGAGTTATATATGATGCATCCTAAGGAATAACCAGATGCTAGCACATCACTCATGCTCAGAACAATCCAGTCCCATCTCATTCAGGGCAAGCGCCAAAACCATCACAATGGTCCATGAAGCCCTAGGTGATTGGTCCTAACCCACACCTTTCCCTTTTGTCCTTCGGCTCCAGTCACACTGGCCTCTGAGAATCATGGCTCAAAGACAGCCTGGACAGGAAAGTTCATGAGACTCTTATCTCCAATTAACCAGCAAAAAGCCAGAAGTGGCCAGGTGCTGGTGGCTCAAACTGTAATCCTAGTTACCCAGGAGACTGAGATATAAGGATCACAGCTCAAAGTCAGCCTGGGCAGAAAAGTCCATGAGACTCTTATCTCCAAAAAGCCAGAAATGGAGCCATGGCTTAAAGTGCTAGAGTGCTAGCCTTGAGCACAAAAGCTCAGGGACAGCTCCTAGGACCTGAGTTCAAACCCTAGTACTGGCACAAAAATAAAATAATCAGGACCCTTACATGAACTGTGCCTTTCTCTGGCTATCCACAGGGCTTGCTCTCTTAGTTGTAAATCTACATAAAAGCATCCTTTCCCCAGTGAATGACTGCTTTTAAATTCCCTTTTCAATTACATACCCTCTTCTCTCACTCCCTACTCCTTCCTGAATTTATTTCTACCATTGCTGTTACTGCCTTTTGATATCATCTGTCTCTCCAATTAGAATGAAGCTCCATGAAGTCAGTCATGTGGCTCATGTTTACTGGTACATTGCCAATGCCAAGAAAGGACGATGCCTGCTGCTTGATAAATGTTTGCTGAATGAATGAATGAAGTTGATTTTTGCTAAAGCCAAAGGAAATTGTCAAGAGACAGATTACAAGGGGTACACTATATTAAGATAAAGAAGCTGAACTCAAGTTTAAGTCCCCAAGACCCCCAAAAGACCTTTGTGGGAGCATGATCTGATTGGGTTCAAGCTGACCAATATGGCACTGAGACTGAGGGGGACAGGAAGAGCAGACTGAGGGGGACAGGAAGGGCAGCTAGCCTGCTTCAGAAACAAAGGCCTACATGGAGATAGGTAGCACAGAAAAGGTTCAACATCTCAGCATCTGAAGAGAGGACCCACATACAGGACATGGTAAGTGCTTACCAGCAAATGGCCAAGAAGGATAGAGACGTTGTAATTCTTCCCATTCTGTCCGGATAACATGAGTCAATGTACCATCAAATTAGAGAGGATAGATACTTGAGGAAAAGAAGAGCAAGTTCAATTCTGCCTATGTTCAGTTTTCACATGCCAGCAAAGGTGTTTCTAAGTAACTGGACAGAGAGAGTTCAGGCTCAACGAAGAGCCAGGGAGGAGGGCCATCAACAGAAATAGTAGAAGTGGTAGTAGTAGGAAACAGAGCCAAAATTGAAGGTCCTAGAATTTTAATGGCGGTCCTACTGGCATCCTGTAGCCAGAGGTCAAAGACAGTAGGAAGTACTCCCATGAAATGCGGATGGGAGCTATGTTTCTCTCTGTCTGTCTATCTGTCAGACTCTCTCTCTCTCTCTCTCTCTCTCTCTCTCTCTCACCTATCTCCCTCTCCCTTCCTTTCCTTCGTCCTTCTTTCTCCCTCCTCCTCCTCCTCCTCCTCCTCCTCCCCCTCCCCCTCCCCCTCCCCCTCCCCCTCCCCCTTCCCCTCCCCCTCCCCCTCCCCCTCCCCCTCCTCCTCCCCCTCCTTCATCTTCTTCCAGGTAGAGGACTTAGGATGAATCCCCATCTGTAACTGATCTCACAGAATGACTTTGATAGTCCCATCATTGACAACCTTTATAGGTAAATTTGGTCTCTTGGGCTCACCTAAGAATCCAGTCACCTCCCATATGATGTTCTTTCCTTGGTAAAAATGTTCTTTCCCTCTTCTTTTCCCTGGTATACCTCATTCATAAATGGAGGACACCCGCCTGCATTTTGCAAAATTCTCATTGTGCATGTTGAATTCTTGCACACAAGGGATAACTATTTCAGGAATGTGAGGTATCTGTCTGATTCCCACGTGGATTGTTGGATCATTGATGAAACTCCAAGACTGGAGGAATCCTTGAGCCCAAGAGTGTAGGAAAGAGGAAAGAGGTCTCAAAGTATAACATAAATTTGGGGATACATAAATCTAACGGTGTACTCTAAAGTTCAGCAAATGTGCAGAGCCTATGGGATGAAATAGTCAGCTATACTACTTGGGATTCTTGAGGTTCCATATAATAAAAACTCAAGTTGGCTTAAGTAAAAAATCTGGACAGGGAGGGATGCTATTCACTGGCATCACTTTATAGTCAGGTGACCACTTGTTACTACAGCTTCTCGAATAGCTAGATACAGGGAATCAAACAACGGAGACATCTCTTTACTCAACTTTTCTCTACTCTGTTGGCTTTGCAAAGAAGCTGACCATTGGTAGAAGCCATCCACCAGCTTCTTACTTCCCCTCCCACCAATCTTCACAAAAAGGAGGTGCCTATTTTCTAATCACCTCAACAAATAGAGTGCTCAGGGCTGATTGGACCAGCAGGTTATATGGCACCCTAAACTAATACCGGCTCCAGCTGGAGGAAATGAAAGACCTGTGAGCCACACCCTGGGTTAGGTTGCTACCTTAAAAAAAAATCATCAACCTTGTTGTAGAAGAGTGGACTAATTCTCCAAGGAAAATACAGAGTCTGTTATGGCAAGGAAAATCAGAGGCTCCACAGGCAAGAATAATCGATGTCTCAGGGGAATCAGGCTGGAAATATCCTTCCTCTGTGTTTCTGAGCCCAGCCCATGTGTCCATGTGGCCCCAGCACCATGGGCCAACCCACCAAAGCAAATAGTTTCACAAAAGAGGAAGAAGGGTTTACTTATAAAGCACTAATCGGATGGAGGCTCAGGACCAGCCACACATCTGCCTCCCTGAGAACCGAGTTTAGGGATATTTATGGCCTAAATAAAGCAAACAGGACTGTCTGAAGCAGGAGAGTTGATTGGAGGTAAGGAAAGGTGATGTAATCGGTGGTCTGTGTGTATGTAAATAAAATATGTGGCTCTTCCTAGGTGACAGGCTCAGAAAGGTATGGGCCTGATCTGTGTGTTCGGGGGCCCTCTGATATCAAACAGTCATCCATCAGACATTAGTGCAGGCTCCAGTTGCAAAGATCAGTAGTTTCAACCAATTGAAGCTAAGCAAGGCTATCTCCAAATCACTAAAATAAATAAATAAATAATGGTTACCAAGGTGACCATACATCAGAGGTGTTATCTACAATAAAGCTCGTTGGGGGTCTATTACTTATGGTTTAGCTAAGCCACTTCTAAAATCAGTGAGAGAAGTAAGTAATGACTAAAAGCAAGTGAAGCTGCAGGGTTTCCCCTGGCTTTCAAATGACAGAATGTGCTCTGTTTGCTTTCTGAACTTTGCAGAGGGAGAATTACTCAATCCTCTTACAAGAGAGGGGGGGTTATTAATTCTATTAGAAGGACCCAGTTAGGTTTAATGGATTCTCTCCCACCAGAGGTCCCCTGGAGGGTCATCAGAGCATGATGCAGGCCCAGTAATGAAGGAATTGAAGAGGATTTCACATTAAGTAAGGAAAAAATAGATGGTCACTGAGGACAAGACTCCCCATCTCTGAATACAGGTAGCCCAGCCCTTTCTACCCCACCCACTTCCTACTGGACAAGCTGAGTTAATACCCAGCCTTTTCCAGTGCTCAAGGGCACTCTGGTCTCTGCTGTTACTTGGCAAAATGACTGAGAAGAAAGAAAAGAAAATTTAAGTTCAGTAGTTTTTGAGACAGAGGTATGTTGAGGTCTGTTTTTTCCCTTTCCAAAATACATATCAAAATTTAATTTTCAGTGCACAGTATTAAGAGGTAGGCCTTTAGGTAGGCATGGGAACTTCATGCTCATGGATGGAATTAGTACTATCCTTCACCATGTGAGGACAAAGTCTCCGAGGCCTCTAAAGCCAGCAGCAAGCAGGGTCCCATCTTGGAAGTAGTCAGGGCACCATCTTGAAAACAGAGAATGAGCCTTCACCAGATATCAAACCAACTATTAGACCTCCACAACTTTGCAACACTAAATGTCTGTTCTTTGTAAATTACTCCGTCTAAGGTATGCTTGTTGTAACAGCCTGGACAAACTAAAACCAAGGGAAACATGGAAATAAAGAGCACTTTTAAGTCTTTAGAGTGTTTCTATACAAAGGGAGCCTCTGTCTCATGATGGGAGTGGTTTACCCCTTAGATTACAATGCCAAGAGAAGAGAAATTGTTAGACTACACACACGGCGACCACATGGAGAGGCAACACGGAGTCCTGAGTCCCTAAGTGAGTTATTTCAATAGGTACTAGTACTAAACATAGATGGGGAAATTGTGAGAATCTGTCTGTACCAGCAATTCAAGGTCAAACAAACACAATAAGAATTAATGAGGAGAGAATGCTCAATGAAAGCCCAGTAGGTACGTAATTGCTTCGAGAGGATTCATTTAGATTATACATGGGACTTTGGGGTAGGTCCAAGGACTTGTTTCTTGGCCGCAGCTTCATAAATCTGAAAGATGTTGCCTTCCAAGTTCAACATGTGCTATCAAGCAATAATATGTTCAAAAACCTCCTTTAAGTCCTACTCTTCTGGGGCCAACTTTATAGCCTAGAGTCTGAAATGGTGTTTTTCAATGCATTCTTTATTAAACTTGCTTCTTGACTTATGACCTGTCAACGAAGTGAGTTGTTGTCTCCTAAAACATAGATCCAGCTTTTCTAAGGCCCACACCTTGACTGGGCACTGCTTTAAGAAAGGTTTCTCCTTTGATAGATATGTTTTCTGCAGAAATTGACCATCCATTCTTTCAGTCTGTGTTCCTGTCAGGCCTGAAGCAGTTAGCCTTACTTAAACCTTTCATTATAATCAGCAGCCCTTAGCTTTCTATTCTCTGAAAGAGCTTTACCTCAATCACACATGCATTAGAACAATTGCCCTTTTTATCTATGGATCAAGTTATCTTTGGGGTGCCCTATGTAAATGAGAATACTTCAAGATGCTAATTTGTAATAAGCCAAAAGTTGATTGACAGTAATAACGAGACTACTATGAGTGGACTGTTGAGAAGGTTAAATGAATAGACTGAAGAAAAGTAAGGCTAGGAAAAAGCAGCAAATGGACCTGAAGCATCAACAGGGGGGAAAAAAAGCAAACTACAGGAGAAAGAGAAGACAGGCTGGTAATGGCTATGAGTAAGAGTAGTCCTACGAGGCTAGAAAAGAACAAAAACAGAACTAATTTTTTTGCTTATTTACTTTTTGTTACTGTCCTGACAGCTGTGTAACAGAGAACAATATAAAAGCAGAAGTCTCGAGGGTATAAAGCAAATTTGATTAGAGTCACTGATACAAGGAGGCTCCTGGAAAACTTGTATCTATGAGGAGAAAGCCAAGCAGTACAAAGAAAAAGAAAAGGAGAGCTGAATGCCAGCGGCTGTAATCATAATTACTCAGGAGGCTGAGATCCAGAGGATCATGGTTCAAAGCCAGCCTCGAGTAGAAAAGAAAAAAAAAATAACTCATGAAACTTTGTATCCCAAAGTGATCAGCAAAAAAGCTGAGCTAGAGGGGTGGCTCAAGGGGCAGAGCATCAACCAAACAAGTTTGAGGCTCTGAGTTAAAGAAGAAGTAAAACAAAGGGAGATGCTAACTAAAAGCCACACCGAAAATTCTGTCATGAGAATGATGGAAATTCCTAAGAAACATAATCTATTTCTGTGACAGTATTTTTTTTTGCTAATGATATAGTCACCATCCTATTAGAAGGATGGGAGGTAGGAAGAATAAAGCAGAGCCACCAGGCATTATTTTGGGATGTGAGTAGACCCTATCGACAGGTGATGCATTGAGTACATTACATCACCGTGCACTCTCTATGGCCACAAACATCCAGGCCCTGGAAATGAAGCAAATAATTTCATAATGAATGGGTTACATCTGTTATAAAAGTAAAGACAGAGTTATGTAAGAGCATGTAACACTGTGGGAAGGGGAAGGTGGAAGAAAGAGAGGAGGGGAGAAAATGTACATAACTATTCTTTATTCTTGAACAAAGATAAAGGAGTTATAGGGAGCTGAAAAGTATTTCTTCTAATGCTTCTCTATCTTTTCCAAATTGTGTTTTTGCTTTTTCTTAGAAGAAGAACAGAAAAGGCGATGAGTCAAGATCTACAGTATCTGAAAAGGACATTTTCACTAAATTGGTGATGCTATGAAAACACAATTACATATATCTTTTAAAAATCAATTTCATTTATTTTTTCATTATGTGGTACTGAGGAATTGAACCTAGGACTTCATACATGCTAGGTAAGCACTCGACCACTAAGCCACATTCCCAGCCCCACACCTATCTTCTTACTATTTGTATATGTCAGAGGATTTACAGCACAATAAAATGTTAATTAAAATAATGGCAAGAATTACATAATTCATGATGATGTCGTAGATAGAAGACTGTGTGTTCAATTCTCTATTTATCCATGGAATAAAATGTTATCAACTGCTTTCTTTATATCACATGCAAAGAAAAGAAACAGATAAGGAAAATTATTGTGATATTTTTTTAAATATCAAAGCATTTTAAACAACAGCTCCTCCAGAGAGCAGGAAAGGAGGGGGAACTTCTGTTCTGGCACTTTTCATTATAAAGGTCTTTGGTGCTGTTTCATTTTCCTTTTTAATTGGCATAGGACTTAGTGTCAAAATTTTACCAAGCATCTGCCCCACACCAAGTATTTTATACGCCTGATTGAATTTAAATCACTAAATAATAATGACAGAAACATGGCTCTCATGCTTACAATGTGCAGATAACTGTTCTAAGCATTTAATCTTTCCAACAAATTTATGAAGTACTTAGTCTTAATTGGCCCATGTAACAGATGAGGAAGCTGAGACACAGGAATGACTAGATCATGCAGCTGAGAGACCTGAGCCTGCAGCCTCTGGCTCTGTGATGCTTACTGACAAAGCCAAGGTGTCACTTTAACATGTCATCCTCAAAGAACAAGAATCACAAAGACTTAAAACTCAACTGTAAGCCAGATGAGATGGCGCACGTCTGTACTTCTAGATACTCCGAGGAGTCTGAGATCAAGAGAATCGTGGTTCAAGGCCAGCCCAGATCATGTTTTGAGACTCCATCTCAAACATTATAAAACTGGGCATGGTAGTGCACACCTGTCTTCCAAGCTATGTGGAGAATCACCCACGCAAAAAAAAAAAAAAGAAGAAGAAGAAGAAGAACCCCTACTTGAAAAATAATGAGGGAGAAAATGAGCTGAGACTGTGACTCAAGCAGTTGAGTAACTGCCTGGTATGCACAAAGCCCTGAGTTCAATCCTCAGTACAGAAAGAAAGAAAGAAAAAGAGAGGAAAGAAGAGAGGGAGGGAGGGAGGGAAGGAGGGAGGGAGGGAGGGAGGGAGGGAGGGAGGGAGGCAGGGAGGGAGGAAGGAAGGAAGGAAGGAAGGAAGGAAGGAAGGAAGGAAGGAAGGAAGGAAGGAAGGAAGGAAGGAAGGAAGGAAGGAAGGAAAGATCCTCCAACACTGAAAATAATCACACATAATCCAATAGATGCACTGAAGATGGTGGTAAGTAAACACGTGAAAAGAGCAAGATGAAAGGGGATTAATATCTTCCCACAAGATGTCCATGTGTGAAGACAGCATAGGTATCTCACTAAATTGTTGAACTACAGGGGTAGGGGAGGGAGTTGGGAAGAGAGAGAGCAATAGATAGAATGAGTCAGATTAAAATCTAATACATGCATGTGCAAAATACTATGGTAAAAGCCTTGGTACAATTAAAACAGACTACAAAAAAAACATGAAGAAAAGGAGAGTGAAATAAGCTATTTTAGGAGCTAGGGACTTACAAAGGGGGGAGAGGGAATGAAGAGGGTAAAGAGGGAATATAATTAACATATTTTATATGCACTACGAAAATGGAACACTGAAACCTGTTGACATTGTATTAAGAATAAAGAGGGAGGGGCTGGGGATATAGCCTAGTGGCAAGAGTGCCTGCCTCGGATACACGAGGCCCTAGGTTCGATTCCCCAGCACCACATATACAGAAAACGGCCAGAAGCGGCGCTGTGGCTCAAGTGGCAGAGTGCTAGCCTTGAGCGGGAAGAAGCCAGGGACAGTGCTCAGGCCCTGAGTCCAAGGCCCAGGACTGGCCAAAAAAAAAAAAAAAAAAAGAATAAAGAGGGAGAAATAAAAGAGTGATGGAGGAAGGGAGTTTGATGGGGTGACATTGTATGAAAATATCACAAATAAAATCTCCCTGGTGCAACTAATATACACTAATAAAAAGAAATCTTGAAGGAGGAGGAAAAGGAGGACAAGTAGCAACTACCAACAGGTGGTGGGTCCCAGTGGCTCCTGTCTGTCATCCTAGCTAATCAGGAGGCTGAAATCTGAGGATTGTGGTTCAAAGCCAGCCTGAGTAGGCAAATCTGAAAGACTTGTATCTCCAATTTACTACCAAAAGCCAAAGTGTAAGTGTGGCTCAAGTGGTAGAACACCAGTCTTGAATGAAAAAGCTAAAGGGCAGTGCCTGGCCCCTAAATTTAAGCTCTAGTACAAGCACACACACACACACACACACACACACACACACACACACACACACACACACACACACATACACACACACAATCAATCAATCAATCAACAGTCCTGGAGAGAGAAAATAGTGGTGACTTTCTAAGACAATAGGATGAAATAGGCATAGATGAATTTTAGAAGTATGATCAGCAGGATCAGATGGAAGAATACAGATGCTATTTGCTAAGATGGTAAAGCTCATGAGAAAATTTTCTTAGCAGAGGAAGAGGGGCTTTGCTGAGAAGTCAAGCTCCCCATGTTGGATGTATTAAGATTGGAATTCCAATCAAGCAAATGGCAATGCCAGGTAGGCTGCAGCCCACCTACAGCCAAAGGAGAGTCTGGGATGGAGGCCAAAAATGTAGTCATGCGCACATAGATCAATGACTCTAACTACATGAATTACCTAAGGAGCTGTGGGAAAGGGCTGATGCCCAGGCCCCGCCACCAAATCAAATAAACCAGACTTGGGACTTGGAATACAGGCATCAGGCCTTCTAAGGAACACTGGGAGACCAGAGAAAGGACAGTCCAGTGAAAGATGATTGAAAAGTGAGTGACCACTGAGATCCAAAAGGAGATGTAGCTCCTGGAAGCTGAAAGATCCTCCTACAGAAAGGAATTAAGATGACTGAGGGGAAGGGAGATATCATAAGAACCAAGTGAAAGGGTGCAGATGGAAGCACAAGTCAGTGGTCAGTTGATGACCAAATACTCAATGAAGGATTGTCATCATCCACAGGGAAAATCTTTCTCCTTCTGCTGGTACTGTACAACATTCCTAACCTGTGCCCACCAAAAAGGAACTTAGAGGGGGCTGGGAGGGAGGCGTACCCATTCAACCTCTTCCTCAAGGAGAAAGCAACGATCCTTACAGTTAGGAGGAGTAAGTGCCATGCTTGGTACATCTTCATCATTCTGGCCAGCAGCAGCACAGCTGCTTAGCACTTCCCATGCATCACACAGATCTAAGTACTCTGTATCTATTCATTGAGCATTCAGTGCATTAGTTACTGTTGTTTGCTTGACTGTTATTAATTCCTGGTGGTCTGGCTTCCCCAGGGGGCACTAAAGAAGGACTGAGATCTTAGAAGAAGCATTCAAATCATTCACAACTCTGTCTTTGTCTCTGTCTCTCTGTCTCTCTGACTCTCCTCTCCACCCCCCTCTCTTGTTACCTCCCTCCTTTCCTCTCTCAGAATCTACCTAGCTTCCTGAGTGGGTTTCTGAGAGCCTGTAAATCCCCTCATATTATAAGTGAAATTTTGTATTTATGACTATTTTTTTCCTGAAGAACCAGCCCGTGATTTTTATCAGGTTCTCAGAGAGGTCAATGTTCCAACAGAAGATTAAAATTCAAGGAAAAGTATTTTTACCGAGGATACACACAAGCTTTGATACAGTTTCCTCCGTCTATCATGCCTGGAGAGTCGGAGTTATTTCTTATCAGAAGAAAAAAATAAAAATAAAAGAGAGAAAGCTCCCACTAGCCCTGTGCCCTGGGAGGAAACGCTCTGCCTTAGGAAACGCAAACATCTCCATTGTTCCTGGCCCTCCAGGCCTCCCATCCATCATTCCAGGCAAGCTCTAGGCAGCAACCATCAGCTTCCCATCCTGCCATTCAAGACGCTCTCCATCAGATGTCTGGGGCTGGCTGGGCCCAGCTTGTAGGCGATCAGGAAGATTTTCCTAACCTAGATTTTGCAACATCAGAGTCCAATCCCCAGCAAAATCACAGAACATCGGGACAGACACATCAGAGGATGTCCAAACCCACACAGGTCCAGGCACTGCTATGGGGGCTCCCCAAGGGCCAGCAACCCTAGGCTCTAATTAGCTTCATCTGCAATCTAGATTTGTAGTCCCCCCCCAACACCCCGCAGGGATGCTCTGGGGAAAACAGTGCTGCAGGAGCCACCATTGTATACACCTGGGGTCAGCTAAGGACGAGCCAGTCAGTTCTGCCCATATGCCTGGTTGTTGCTTAGCTGTCAGCTTGTCTAAACTGTCTTCTGCCAGGTGACTGGGTGGCTTCAACTCTGCTTCAAGGGTCTCTCACTCTCCAGCCCACTCATCAATGGCAGAAGTCTCTGAGGCAGCAAGCATCAGTCTAAAAACCTATGTTCAGCCTCGATGTATATCACTTGTGCTGATAGGCCATTAGCCAAACCAAGTCCCAGGGCCCATCCAACAGCCAGGGCAAGGGGGCCGCTCTGGGAAACAAGGTATGGCAAACCACATGAGCTTCACAGCTTTAGCCTTTTAAATTCTCTGAGCATGCAAGATACTACTTTTTACCTTCCTGATTAGTAAAGATTGTGTGTGGGTGTGTGTGGGTGTCTGTGTATCTGTGTTGGTACTGGGACTTGAACTCCAGGCCTAGGTGCTATCCCTTAGCTGTTCTGTCCAAGGTTGGTACTCTACCACTTAAACCAAAGATCCGCTTCCAGCTTTTTGCTGGTTAATTGGAGATAAGAGTCTCATGGACTATATTGCCTAGCTTCAAACCTCAATCCATAGATCTCAGCTTCCTGAGTAGCTAGGACTACAAGCATGAGCCACCAGTGCTCAGTTAAAGATTATTTTGAATGTCATCCACAGCTCATGGCACAGAAAAGAAATCAGCATCTCTATGGTTTGAGTATCTCCCCAGGGCACATAAGTTGGGGGCTTAGTACCAGGTTTGGAGGCACTGCAAGGAGCTGTGCAACTTTAAGAGTTAGGGCCCAGGGGGAATTCTTGGGTTCTCATAAAAAGATGTTATGACAGCAGCAAAAATTCGTCCTCTCTCTTTCTCTCTCTCTCTCACTCTCTCTCTCTCTCTCTCTCACACACACACACACACACACACACACACACACACACACACACACACACACATTTCCTCCCTCCTACTTCCTCGTTCCCACTTCTTGTCTGGCAGTATGGTGCTTCTTACTCCCAGTCCTACTATGGTGTGATGTCACCTATGGTGTGATGTCATCACCCTCTAGGCTCCCAGAGGCTGAACCTATCCATTGGCCCTGCTCAATCTTGGACTCTGAACTGACAAAACTGTGAGCTAAATCAACCTTTGTTCTTCATAAGCTAGATGGCTTAGGAATTTTGTTGTAGTATAATAAAGATGATTCATATGGCACCTAAATATGCTGTTGGTGAAATTCATGATCTCTGTGTGTGTACGTGTGTGTGTGTGCATGCTGGTCCTGGGGCTTGAACTCAGGGCCTGGGTGCTGTCCCTGAGCTTCTTTTACTCAAGGCTTATGCTCTACCATTTGAGCAACAGCACTATTTCTGGCTTTTTCTCAGTAGTTTATTGGAGATAAAGAGTCTCACAGACTTTCCTACCAGGGCTGGCTTCTAACTGTGATCATCAGATCTCAGCCTCCTGAGTAGCAAGGATTACAGGAGTAATCCACCAATGCCCAGCAATTTAATGATCTTAAAGAGCAGTTCAATCTTATTTACTGTGGTATGTTGCCAAAATGGCCTGAAATTCTTCTGGTTCTTGTATGCAGTCCCTTTTACTATGTAATTAGCTGCTCGTGCCCCCAAGAGTCTGAGTTTATCACAGGACTGAGGCAAACTGTGTGATAGCCAAGGTGACACAGGCAGCATTAGCACTACTAGGGCATCTGGAGCTTCCTCTTGTGCTATTCTTGGAAGACGGAGGCCACTGTGGAAACAAGGCCAGCCATATAAAGGATAAGAGGCCCACATGAAAGAAAACCAAAGTCCTTCAGCCAGCATAGCCGATAACCATAGAGATCAGCCAAGTAAACCTAGACCAGATGTGCCACCCAGCAGAGTCCAATCCAAATTTTGCCAAATCCCAGAATTATGAGCTAATGTACTATACCAGTCCATTTCATTACCAACAAATAAAGGTCAACATCTTACATGAGTGGGGAGCTGTGATGTAGCCTCAGACCACAAATGTTTATTGCATCCCTACCATTAGCTGCTAGACTTCTTCTAGGCAGTGGTGATCTAGAATGGAGAAAATGCTGGAAACTGTTTCTACCCTCATGACATTTATGCTCTAGGGTAAGAGACTACTTGTCCAAATTATGGCGTGTAACCGGTAGTCTGAGCAAGAAAGATAAGCACTCTGGAGAAAGGTATGGTGCTATGTCCCTGGTGCCTTTGAAATGCAGGTAGGGAGCATGGACAGATTGGAATCTTCTATGAGAAAGTCAGACAGGGCCACTGTGAGAAAGAAGACATCAAAATCAAGACTGAAAGATGGGGAGGGGCTGAATATCACCTGACATCTGAGGAAACTCTTACAAGGTGAAAGAATCTCAAAGTTCCCAGGGGTGGATGGAACTGGCAGAGAGCGTAAAATTTAAAGTCAGAGAAACAAAGGGAAGGGTCAGATTGTAGGGGGTCTTGTGGCCCCTGTAAGGAATCTTCCATCATTCTTGTGCCATTCTAAGTGCTCACTCTGTGTGCACAAGCATCTGCACATGTGTTCTTTCAAAGGGGATCATTTAAAGTCAATACACAGATCAAATGCACCCAGTAATCCTATGTACGACTTTGGATTCCAATGCTGATGGAGGCCCTGGGCACTTAGGTGGATTTCATATCTTGGGTGTTGGAAATCACACTGCTGCAGGTGGCTCTGTCATAACCATGTCATTTCCTTTGGGTGAACACTCACTAGCTGGATTTCTGGATTGTATGGTAGTTTTACTTTTAATTTGCTGAGGAATCTCCACGCTGCTTTCCATGTTTATATTAATTTACATTAGACTGCCTTCTTCCCTATCTTGTAATAGAGTTAAAATAGCGCCTGGCCACTGCCTCCGCTAAGCCTGCCCGAGACTGCAGGAGAACTCTGCTATTTTTGGACACAGGCTGCTCTCTGCTGTTCATTTTTGGATTAGCAGCTACCAGGCAAGATTACGGTGCCAGTAGAAAGCAGGTGACCAGCTAGCCAGATGTATTTCTCACTGGGACATTTCACTGTCTCCAGAAACCTCAGGAGGACACGTGCCAAGCCTTCACACATTTACTTCCATCTGTGTTACTCTTTTGTAAATTTTTAAGGATCATTATTATTACAGCAGGCTCACAGTGAAATAGAGAGGAAGGTTCAGAGATTTCCCATAAACCCCCTCTCCAAACACATGCACAGTCATCAACACATCCACTGGGGTGGTGCAATTGTCACAACTGATAACCCACATTGAACCACCGTTATCAAGAGTCTATCACTTACATTAGGGTTCATACTTGGTTCATACCATGGGTTGAGCCAACATATCATGTCATACCTACCATTACAGTATCATTCAGAGTAATTCCCCACCATAAAAACACTCCATCTGCTGGCCACTCATGGCTCACGCCTGTAATCCTAGCTACTCAGGAGGCTGATATCTGTGAATCGAGGTTCAAAGCCAACCTGTGCGGGAAAGTCTATGAGACTCTTATCCCCAATTAATGACCAGAAAATGGGAAGTGGCGCTGTGGCTCAAGTGGTAGAGTGCTGGCCTTGAGCTGAAGAGCTCAGGAACAGTGCCCAGGCCCAGAGTTCAAGCCCCATGACCGACAAAAAAAAAACAAACAAAAAAACTCCATGTTCCATCCCAACCCACCCTACTTCCAACCCCTGGAAACCACCACTACAAGTCCAGGAGTTACTTTGAAGGAAGACTGCTTTGAAGTTGTGCACCATATTGGAGCACTGAGTAAAATGCTCCATTGCTTCCTATGTCAGTCTGCTTCTTTCTGCTGCTGTAACAGAACACCTGAGATCACCAGCTCACAGGAGGAAAGGCTTGCTGTGGCTCACCATCCAAGGTTTCAGTCCATGGTAGCTTGACTTGCTGTTCTGGGGCTGGTGGAGAGGCAGCATGTCACAGATGGAGCATGTGGTAGAAGGAGCAGGCCACCACACATCCAGGAAGCAGAGAGAGGTAAAAGAGGGCCCAGATTCCCAATATCCCCTTCAAAGACACCTCCCCTCAGTGACCTGATGCCTTGACGCTGGGCTTGAGGTACACCTTTCTCACAGGGGTGCTGGTAGACCCTCTGCTACTCCCTTATAAAACCCTCCCATAAGACCTATACGTGTCTGACACCTATAATCCTAGCTACTCAAGAGGCTGAGATCTGGACAGTCACAGTTCAAAGCTAGCCCAGGAAGAAAAGTCTGCTAGACTCCATTTCCAAAATAACCAGCAAAACACTGGGCTAGAAGTGTGGCTCAAGTGGTAAAATGCCACTGGTAGAAACATGATGCTGAGTTCAAACCTCAGTAAAGCATCTCTTCTGTCACAAATGTTCAGGGAAGTGTGTTTCCTTTTTCAGGAGATGTGTAGAAATAACAAGTTCTGTTTTAACTCTATCACAAGATAGGAAAGAAGAGTGCAATCTAATGAAAATTAATATAATTAATATAAACATAGAAAGCAGTGTGGAGATTCCTCAGCAAACTAAAAGCAGAACTAACATATAATCCAGAAATCCAGCTAGTGAGTTTGCACCCAAAGGAAATGACATGATTATGACAGAGCCATCTATAGCAGTGCTGTTTCCAACACCCAAGATACGAAATCCACCTAAGTGCCCATCAGCACACACAGGTGTGACACATATACAAAATAGAGTACTATTCTGCCCTTAAAAAGAATGAAATACTGTCATTTGGGACAACATGGTTGAATCTAGAGGACATTCTATGAAGCCAAGTAAGCCAGGCATAGAGAGACAAACACTGGATGACCCCACTCATATTGGGAGTCCAAATCATCTGATCTCATAGAAACACCGAATAAAATAGTGATTAGCAATGGGAGAGAGAGAGAGAGAGAGAGAGAGAGAGAGAGAGAGAGAGAGAGAGAAACAGAGAGACAGAGACAGAGAGAAAGAGAGAGAGAGAACGATTGGAAACTGAGTATAAATTACATTTGGACATGGGGAATAAGTTTTGGTGTTCTATAACAAAGTAACTATAGTTAACAGTACTATGCTCTATGTTTCAAAATAATTAGAAGAATGTTGCTTGCTCTCACCATACACACACACACACACACACACACACACACACACACACATACATACATGTTCTGAGGTGAGAGACAGATGGCAAATGATCATGTAATTGACTTCATTGTGTTGTGCTGGGCTTGAACTCAGGGCCTCACACTCTGACTAAGCTTTTTTGCTCAAGGATGGTACTCTAACACTTGAGCTACATCTCAGCTTCCGGCTTTTTGCTGGTTACTTGGAGACGAGGGTCTTCCAGATTTGTCTGCCCAGACAGGCTTCACGCTGAGCTCCTCAGATTCAGCCTCCTGATCACAGGAATGAGTGTGTCATTAGTGTCCAGCTTGACTTCAGCATTTTTGGTTGAACAGTATTCCATTGTGTATATATAATTAATATCCTGATTTGATCATTACACAATATAAACATGTGTTAAAATGTCACACTTACACAATACATTGTACATTGAACAAAAGAAGCTTAAAAAATGTAGACAGGGGGCTGGGGATATAGCCTAGTGGCAAGAGTGCCTGCCTCGGATACACGAGGCCCTAGGTTCGATTCCCCAGCACCACATATACAGAAAAAACGGCCAGAAGCGGCGCTGTGGCTCACGTGGCAGAGTGCTGGCCTTGAGCGGGAAGAAGCCAGGGACAGTGCTCAGGCCCTGAGTCCAAGGCCCAGGACTGGCCAAAAAAAAAAAAAATGTAGACAGGGGCTGGGGATATGGCCTAGTGGCAAGAGTGCCTGCCTCATATACATGAGGCCCTGGGTTCGATTCCCCAGCACCACATATACAGAAAATGGCCAGAAGGGGCGCTGTGGCTCAAGTGGCAGAGTGCTAGCCTTGAGCAAGAAGAAGCCAGGGACAGTGCTCAGGCCCTGAGTCCAGTCCCCAGGACTGGCCAAAAAAAAAAAAAAAATGTAGACAATTCACAGGAAGAAACTAGACAGCTTAATATAACGTCCTTTGCCTTAGAAAGTCCAAAGTACCAAAACTTAACAACCTTATTTAAAAAATAAAATATCATCTGATAAATATGGTAAAAGCTATTCTAAAACTACAAATGACTAACTACCTACTTGAGAAATTGAGGAAAATTTCAGAAGATGAAATGGCTGTTTGGAAAGTGGAGAAGAAAAGACAAAACAGTTCCGTCCTGGCTAAAAGAAACCACCCCAAACTGTCACATCCCTCTTGGATGTTTAGACAACAGGGTGGAAGAGGGCACAAAGAGGGAAGACATGGAGGCTGGAGAAGAGGAAGCAATGAAGAAGTACTGTGTGTGTGTGTGTGTGTGTGTGTGTACATGTGCAAAATACATATATAACAGATACACACACACACACTCGGGGAGCCACATTATTGTGAAACTAGCTGTCAAATAAGAGAAAAAAAACAGCTGGGGTGTAATTCAGTGGTAGAACCCTTACCTAGGACTGTAAGGCTCTGGGTTCCATCCCCAGTATTGTAAAAGAAGAAAGGAAGAGGAGAAGTATGAAGGAGGAAGTGAAGGAAGAGGAGGAGGAGAAAAACAAAGAGGATGGAAGAAGGAGGAAGAGGAAGAGAAAAGGGTGAGAAAGAAGAAAAACATTTTCCTGGTGCCAGCTGCTCATGCCTGTAATCCCAGCTACTCAGGAGGCTGAGATCTAAGGACTGAGGTTCAAAGCCAGCACAGGCAGTAAAGTCCATGAGACTCTTATTTCCAATTAACCACCAGAAACCTGGAAATGAAGCTATGGTTCAAAGTGGTAGAGTGCTAGCCTTGAGTGGAAAAAGCTCAGGGACAGTGCCCAGGCCCTGAGTTCAAGCCCCACAACTGACCAAAAAGAAGATAAAAATCTCCAATACAAGAGGAGGATTTTTTTTTATCATGATGGCAAAGGTATAATCTAAATGAAGAATTAACCATTGCAGTTGTGTATATACAAACCTTCAACACACAATGGCAAAAAAAGAAAACAAGAAGTACATAAACACAGCAGTAGTGCACAGCCATTTTATTTTCTCATCTCCTGAGAGATCAGGGAGATAAATGTGAGTAAGCATACAAAGGATATATAAATAAAGCAATTAATGAAGTTGAGATCACACATGTAAAGATTCCATCCAGAAATGTTTGCTGAGCACCTACCATCCACCTGCCATTACTGGAGAAGGATCACTGCCTCACAGAAGTGAATAAGATAAATAGATCTGAGGCTTTGGGGTTTACATTACAGACTGTGACCCTCGGACTAAAATAGTATCTGCGGGGTTCTCCTATGTAAAGCCTGCCCCGTTCCCTCTTGTAAATATATGTTTATATTTCTTTTCCTTGGGAGATCCTCTGAGATTATGGAAATGTACTGCTTCTTATCATATATTTACTTACCAGCATCAACTATCATTGATGGTTCTTGCCTGAAACAGTGGTTACTATGGTGATGCCAAGTGGCAGTTTTCTAATTCCTTCATGGCTTCTGCAGTTAGTAATTAGAATTCTACCTCAAGCACAATGTCCCCCTCCTTCCCACTTGTTTCTCTTAAGCCACAGATCTACTGAAATCTGTATGGATTTGGGGATTCTTGGCTTGTTCTAGAGATTATAACTCAATACTATCATTATTTATTCTGATGGTAGCCAATGGCATGGGGGGAAGGCAGGGGCTATCCAGCTCTGGAATGGCTGATATTATGCCATCATGAAGCATTTCCTGTCTTTTAAGGAAGAGATTTTCCAGATTCACAGTGCCCTCCCTACCCTAGCTCTGCAACCACTCATTTCTCCAAGAAATCCTGACTCCTTCCATTGGGCAGGTGGTATTTAGACACAAGAGATGATAAACTAGGTGTTTTCATGGTTGAAGGGATGTCATTGCTTGCGAGCCATTGCAGAGGACAGAGCAAGAGACAGAATGAAAGGCATAGAGTGAAAGAGAGACAGGGAGAACACACATCTACACATACATTTATTTGTTTATGTCCTCCACTGTCTTCCTATCCCCAGGCTAGTCCAACATCCTTGCCTTTGCACTGAACTTTTCCTTTCTTCACATTTTCCTCTTTTTAGCAGTGAGAACCTTGTCTCTCATTATCCTCCAATATATTTTATTATACAATATATAGTTTCAGAATTGTTCATTTTTTAAGAAAACATTTTGAAGAGCTCAGTTTCTTTAAAGGTCATAGACTAGTCATTTTGATTGAGAGAGAGCAAAGCAAACCAGGTACTGGTGGCTAACGACTGTAATCCTAGTTACTCAGGAGGCTGAGGATCATAGTTCAAAGCCAGTCTGGACAGGAAAGTCTGTGAGACTCTTATTTCCAACCAACTAGCAAAAAGCTGAGAGTAGAGCTGTGGCTCAAGTGGTACAGTGCCAACCTTGAGAGAAAAAGGCAAGTGAAAGGCTGGGAATATGGCCTAGTGGCAAGAGCGCTTGCCTCCTACACATGAAGCTCTTGGTTTGATTCCCCAGCACCACATATATGGAAAACGGCCAGAGGGGGCGCTGTGGCTCAGGTGGCAGCGTGCTAGCCTTGAGTGGGAAGAAGCCAGGGATGGTGCTCAGGCCCTGAGTCCAAGGCCCAGGACTGGCCTAAAAAGAAAAGAAAAAGGCAAGTGAAAGCACCTTAGCTCTGAGTTCAAGCCCCATTAATGGCATAAAAACGAGAGGATAGAGGAAGAAAAGTATAGCTTGACATCGGCATAGAGGAAGGGTTCCACAGGTACCAAAACATAGCTTTTCAATAAGCAAGCAAGAAAAAACGCTGTGCCCAGATCACAAATACAAAAGGCAAATTGTGAATCTCTCAACTGAATGCTGGTTTAACCAACACAAAATGCTAACTTCAAAACTAGTTTATTTTACAAATTTGAAAACACTGGGTAAATTGTCTTCTGTGTGCTTCTACACATATCCTCCATATTTCTTAATGTTTTCCTCATAATTTTTTTTTATTTTCCTTTTCTCTCCTGCCTTTTTTCTTGTTCATGTTGGGACAAACCAACATAGATTTTCTTTTCAGTGACTTAATCTGTCTTCAGTTCTTTATATCAGTGTGCACATTTTAAGGTCGCTAATGGTTCTTTTTCATGTAGCCAATAAAAATTTTAAATGTTTTTGTTATTTCCTATCTAATAATTCCTTTTTAAATGGTGCTAGCATTTAACTCAGGGACTCATGCATGCTGTCCGCATGCACTCTATCATTAAGCTACATGCCCAGTTCTCCCATAATTCTTAAAATATGTTATGCTTATTTTAAACTAGTTTTTTTCCAACTCTGTGGCTTTCCTGTTTCCATATGTATTAGTTTTGTTTGTATAGCATTTTAATAATATTACCTCAAAAAAACATGGTGACCCTTGAAGGTGTACTTATGTTTCAACCACTGAAAGAAAAAGCTAGAAGACCTAAGCCACAAAACATGTAAAGTTGGTGATCTGTGGAGAAAAAAAATCACTTCATGACACTTCTCAGCAACACTGACAGAGGAAATGGCCCACGTGAAAGCCTTATGAGATGCTGACTTCCAATGCCAGAGTTGTAACGCCAGCTTATTCTGTGGAGAAAAAACAATGCCCTCAGAGAAGAGCAGCAAGTTTGTGAAGACAAAACTGCAGTTAGATAATTGCAGTTACCTGAGGAAGCAGCATAAGTTATAGTCTGATACATTCCATAGGAATCACATGAATAGAAGCAATGCTAAGAAAAATAACTACTTAGGCTGGGAATGTAGCTTAGAGGTAGAGTGCTTGCCTAGCATCCATGAAGCTGTGGGTTCAATTCCTAAGTACCACATAAACAGAAAAATCTGGAAGTGGCACTATGGCTCAAGTGGTAGACTGCTAACCTTGAGCAAAAGAAGCTCAGGGACAGTGCCCAGGCCCTGAGTTCAAGCCCTAGGACTGGCAAAAAGAAAGAAAGAGAGACTATTTAGAAACTTTAAGGAAAAGAATTTTTCTTATCAAACTGCAGGAAATTAAGAAAATGCAATATTTACAATCACTAGAGAGTAAATCAAGGGGACAGATTATTCTTAACCTGAATAGAGATAATTGGAAGGATTAACACTACATAGACTGAGTTGGGATTATACAAAAACATACAAACCAGGTCTGGGGATGTGGCTTAGTGGTTGAGCGCCTGCCTAGCATGCATGAAGCCCTGGGTTCCTTAGTACTTTAGTACCACATAAGCAACAAAAGCCAGAAGTACTACTGGGGCTCAAGTGGTAGAGTGCTAGCCTTGAGCAAAAGAAGCCAGAGACAATGCTTAAGCACTGAATCCCAAGCCCCAGAATTGGCAAAAAAAAAAATAATAATAATAACATACAAACCAAATCCTTCACCCATCCTTACAATCTTTATTAACTAAGCTATCTTGTTCAAACTACTTTAATTTTCTTGGGATTTTTTTTTTTTTTGCTAGTCCTGGGTACTGGACTCAGGGCCTGAGCACTGTCCCTGGCTTCTTTTTGCTCAAGGCTAGTACTCTGCCACTTGAGCCACAGCACCACTTCTGGCCTTTTCTTTTTCTTTTTTTAATTTTTATTGTCAAACTGATGTACAGAGAGGTTACAGTTTCATACATTAGGCATTGGATACATTTCTTATACTGTTTGTTACCTCCTCCCTCATTCCCTCCTCCACCCTTCCCCTCTCCCTTTCCCCCCATGAGTTGTTCAGTTGATTTACACCAGTTTTGCAAGTATTGCTTTTGTAGTCGTTTGTCTTTCTACCCTGTGTCTCTTGATTTTGGTATTCCCTTTCAGTTTCCTAGTTCTAATACCAGTATACGCGGTTTCCAATGTACTCAGATAAGATACAGAGATAGTGCAGGTACAACCACAGGAAGGGGATACAAGAGGGTCATCAATAATGGAAGCTATGGTTGCACATCACATGTTGAAAGTGATTACAACAGTGATGTAACAGTCGTTTCCATAACATGGAGTTCATTTCACTTAGCATCATCTTATGTGTTCATAAGGGTATAGCTATTGGGCTCTTGTGATCCTCTGCTGTGCCTAGCCTAAACCTGTGCTAATTATTCCCTATGAGGAAGACCATAGAGTCTGTGTTTCTTTGGGTCGGGCTCACTTCACTTAGTATAATTTTTCCCAAGTCCTTCCATTTCCTTACGAATGGGGCAATGTCATTCTTTCTGACAGAAGCATAAAATTCCATTGTGTATATGTACCACATTTTCCTGATCCATTCATCTACTGAGGGGCATCTGGGTTGGTTCCATATTCTAGCTATGACAAATTGTGCTGTGATGAACATTGTTGTGCTAGTGGCCTTAGTGTGTTCTTGTTTGTGGTCGTTTGGGTAGATGCCCAAAAGTGAGGATGCTGGGTCATAGGGGAGCTCTATGTTTAGCCTTATGAGGAATCTCCATACCGCTTTCCAGAGTGGCTGAAACAGTTTATATTCCCACCAACAATGAAATAGGGTCCCTTTTTGCTGGCCTTTTCTATATATATGGAACTGAGGAATCGAACCCAGGGCTTCACTTATACCAGACAAGCACTCTTGCTACTAGGCCATATTCCCAGACTTCTCATGGGATTTTTTTTTTACTTTCATTTTCTGTGGATTTTTTAAAAATATTTTTTGTTGATCATGGGGCTTGAACCTTGGGCCTGGGTGCTGTCCCTGAGCTCTTCAGCTCAAAGCCAGTGCTCTACCACTTGAGCCACAGTGCCACTTCCTACTCTCATTTTCTTAGTCTATTATTTTTACAAAGTTGATCTTTATAATAATCTATTTATTAGAACTTAAATCTTAACTACAGTCCATAGTAATACAAGATTTCACGTTGGGGTTGTTTCAAAACTATTCTTCTTTTAACAAATCCTTTCTCTTAAAAAAAAGAATAAATTTTAAAAGTATGTTCACTACCATTTAATAGACAATCTCAACATATTGACAGTACCACAGAATGGATCTGATTGAGAGATCAAGCTGAGAAATCCCCAGAATAAATCACACAAAAAAAGAATGAAATGTCTAAGGAAAGATTCAGAGAAACAGCATAAACTTGAAGTTTCCACCACAGACCTATTAGCAGCTTCAGAAAAAGAGAAGAATGAAGGGAATCAAATAATGAAAGAAATAACTGGATGATTTTCTCTGAGACAAAGGAATAGAAATCTATAAATAGCTAAACTATGTGTCATATATAGTAAGATTTTTTTCTGACATTTAAAGATTAGGAAATTTGGCTTTTCATGCTCTCATTCTTTAAACAAGAAAGTAAAAAATAAAAGTATGGGACTGGGAATATGGCTGAGTGCTGGAATGCTTGCCTAGCAAGCATGAAACCCGGGGTTCAATTCCTCAGCACCACATAAACAGAAAAAGCTGGAAGTGGTGCTATGGCTCAAGAGGTAGAGTGCTAGCCTTGAGCAAAAAGGAGCCAGGGACAGTGCTCAGGCCCTGAGTTCAAGCCCCAGGACCGGCAAAAAAAATAAAATAATAAAAGTATAAGATCTGATGATACTGTAACCTCTCTGTACGTCAGTTTGATAATAAAAATTTGAAAAAAAAAAAGAAAAAAAAAGAAAAAAGTATAAGATCTGAGATACAATGTGTGTAACCTAGGAATATAAAGAAGAGAGACCTAGAGTATTTGGAACTCTATACATAAGCAGAAAGACAGGGCTGTGAGTCAGATGTGTTGAAAAGAAAAACAGAAGCATGAAAGTTAGACACTTGTATGCTTATTATAGAACTGTGCTCTATAGTTAAGAAATAGAATCAACCTAGAGAAGGGAAAGAAAAACAGGGCATAAGATATCACAAGAAATGTACACACTGCCCTACTATGTAACAGTATCCTTTTTGCACAACACCTTGTCAAAAAAATTTGTGTTCATTTAATAAATAAATTAAATTTAAAAAAAGAAATAGAATCAACTCAGGGGCCCATCAATGGATAAAGAAAACACAATATACATACAAACAAATTGAAATATTACTCAGCCACAAAGAAGAATAAAATACTGTCATTTACAGCATACGGGGTGGAAGTAGAGGACAAGGTATGAAGTGACAGACACAGAAAGACAAGTACAAAGGTGCTTTATTATGTGTGGAAGTTAAAAAATTATCAACCTGATTCAGGCACCAGGGACTTACGCCTGAAATCCCAGCTAGTCAGAAAGGTGAGATCTGGAAGATTGAGGTTCAAGGCCAGCCTGAACAGAAAAGTTCACTAGACTCCAAAACAGACAGCTACTGGCAATGTGGCTCAAGTGGTAGAGCACCAGCTTAGCAAGCATGAGGCTCTGAATTCGAACTCTAGTACAAATAAATAAATAAAGGCAGGCTGGGAATGTGGCTTAGTGGTAGAGTGCTTGCCTAGCATGCATAAAGCCTTGGGTTTGATTCCTCAGTCCCACATACACAGAAAAGGCCGGAAGTGGCGCTGTGGCTCAAGTGGAGAAGGAATGTATTGTGATGTTATTGCGACTAGAGCGCATACCTATTATATACGTGACAGTATCAAACATAAAGAAATGCTAAGGAGAGAGAAATGCTAATTACAAGGGCACACTAAATGTTTTGAAATATCACATTGAACCACATTAATATGTACAAGTAATTAATATTAATAAAAATAAAACTTAAAAGAAATACAGTCAATCTCACGTAAATCATGAAGAGATGCATCTTAGGTTAGGACAAAGATAAAAATAAAAGAAGGGTAACACAAAGTCCCAGAACAACAGCAACAAGAAAAAAAAAAGCTCTGTAATAAAGTTAGGCTCCAAATGTGAAACCAACTGAAGTGAGGGGTGACTTTGAGAGCAATTGATGGGAGTCTGAAAAAGGAAATTTAGCTCACTTTGATACCCCAAAACATTTAATTCTCTGCACACTGGCTTGGGAATGTAGATTAAATTTTATTCTCTACAAATCCCATCATATTTCTTGACTCTGCAAAGGAAGCTATTTGTATTACCATAATATTTTCTGTGGTGTTTATTCATTTTCAGTTTCCATTTTAAACCTATTAACATAATCTACATGTTATCAACACTGCAATGTATACAAGCTGGAAGCTAAGAGAACACAGGAACAATAAACAGCAAAAACACATAGAAGCCATCATTTCCCATTTTTCACAGGTCTAGAAACATCAAGAGAGATCACTTAAAGATAATGAACAAGAAATAAATGTTTCAAGTTCCTATTTAATGTTTAAGAATAATTGCTTGAAGAACCACAAATAACAGGATCACTATCAGAGCTTCAGGGCTGGGATTCAAACCAAAACATTCTCTAATCTTCTAAACAGAGCATCCATAAATTTGTTATATAGAGCACCAATTTAAAAAGTGAGAGTTTAATAGAAATATTATTTAAGTTGGGGGGCAACAAATAACCAGAACCATGAAAAAGAGAAATGGTTAAAAAGTGGGCTACTTGGAAGAGTTAAATGAGAGGATAGGAAGAATTTTACTTTTCGTGTTATGCCTTTCTATATTGCTTACTTTTTTTTTCCCTCTCCCAATGTTTGTGCTCTAATTTAGTAATGATTTTTTAATGTGTTAAAATATTAGAGCAACCACTAGAGAATAGAATAAGATCTGTAACTTCCAAAACCCCAATAAGAAAAAAAATGAAGCAAAGAAACTCGATCAATGCAACAATACGCAGGAGAATGGGAGGAAAGGATGGGGGACAAGGGAAGGGTGACGAATAGAGAACAGAAAATATAATGGAAAAAATATAGAACTCAAACAGATTAAGAAGTAAATCTACTGTACTGAAGAAGAGAAACATATTAAAAAAAACAGACTTACAAGAATTTAGCTATATTATATTACAAGGGTTTAGCTATATTATGTATATTCATGCTAATAGCAATAAAATTAACTTGTGAATTTAGCACGACCTTGAGAGAAAAAGAGACTGGAGAGAAGGATATGACAGAGAGAGAGAGAGAGAGAAAGACTTCACATCTGGATCTGCAGGGGCAGGGTGAGCTCAAAGCAGAGCTGGAACCCAGCCAGGTACCACAGAGAGCCCACCTGACTGAACAGAGCCAGGACCTTGATGGCCATTCCATTATAGGGTATTGTGGGCTGAATATAGAAACCAACCCACAAGGCTTAAAAGTCAGGGGTTGGAATGTCCCTGAGTTGTTTTGTGCAAGGTTAGTGCTCTACCACTTTGAACCACAGGCTCCATTCTGGTTTTTTGATGGTTAATTGGAGGTAAGTCTCACAGCCAGGCCCCCGTGGCTCATGACTATAGTCCTAGGTACTTAGGAGGCTGAGATCTGAGGATCACAGTTCCAAAGCCAGCCCAGGCAGCAAAGTTTGTGAGACTCTTATCTCCAATGAACCACCAGAAACAGAGATGGTGCTGTGGCTCAGAGACAGAGTGCTAACCTTGAGTGGAAAAAGCTCAGGGACAGCACCTAATCCCTGAGTCCAAGCTCCATAACCAACCCCCCAAAAAACAGTCTCACAGACTTTCCTGCCCAAGCTGGCTTTGAAGTGTAATCCTCAGATCTCAGCCTCTTGAGTAGTTGGGATTACAGGTGTGAGCCACCAGTGCCCAGCTAATTATTACAGCTTTTACCAGTACTAGGGTTTGAACTCAGGACCTCACACTTGCTTGGTTTGCTTGCTCAGACGGAGCTCTACCAATTAAGGCATGCCTCAGGACTGACATTTTGCTGGCTAACTAGAGTCTCTTAGAAGTTTTCTTTTTTTTTTTTTGCCAGTTGTGGGCCTTGGACTCAGGGCCTGAGCACTGTTCCTGGCTTCTTTTTGCTCAAGGCTAGCACTCTGCCACTTGAGCCACAGCGCCACTTCTGGCTGTTTACTGTATATGTGGTGCTGGGGAATTGAACCCAGGGCTTCATGTATAAGAGGCAAGCACTCTTGCCACTAGGACATATCCCCAGCCCAGTCTCTTAGAATTTTATGCCTCAGCTGGCTTCAAACCTTGATCCTCTAGGCTTCAGCATCCTGAGTAACTAGGATAATAGGTCTGAGCCCCCTGTGCCTAGCATTTCCCCCTCCGCCTTGTTCTTATGTTGAAGTCTTAACCCCCGAGTACCTCAAAATGGGACTGCATTTGGAGAAAAGTCTTCAAAGAGGAAATTTGGTTACAACGAGGCCACAGGTATGGCCTCAGGTATGTCCAGGGGAATACTGTATACCAGTCAACTCTCCATCACTGTGATAAAATACCTGTGATAACTAACTTGAAAGATTATCTTGGCTCAGAGTTTCAGAAGTTTCAGATTATGGTCCCTTGATTCCATTATTTTGGGGTCTCTGATGTGGCCAAGAAACAGAGAGGAAGGGGCAAGGGTTCCCATATCCCCTTCAAGGGCATGCCTCCAATGCCCTCACTTCCTCCCACTAGACCCCACCCCTAAAGGTTCCACCACGTCCCAACAGTGCCACAGTCTGGAAATCAAAGCTTTATTTACCCTGGAAGCTTTACCCATAATACCATGTGACAAGTCAGACCACCTTTACAAGTCAAGGAGGAAACCAACCCTGTCAAAACCTTGATCTTCAACACAGAGCCTCCAGCAGTGCAAGCAAATAAATTTAGTTAAGCCATGTGTTATGTGGCCATGTGTTATAGCTACAGCAGGCTAACACAGAGGGTCTTTATTAGAAAAGCAAGTGAAGGAGCAGCTCAAAAGGACAACAGGAAGTGCAATGTAGGGTCTCAACCAGTTTTACCTTAGCACAAACTCTAAGGGGGCTGTAGTGTGGGAAGTGTTTGAACAGTGGGCAGAGTATGAGAAATGGACTTGGAGTACAAACTCAAGGTACTGAGTTGAAAGTTGGAGCACATAGGAAAGTGTGACTACTGCAGCCTGACCCCATCTTTCTCTGGGATGGCCACAATTTATGGAGAAAATGATTATTAAATCACTGTTACCTTACTCTTTGACTTGGCAACCTCTGATTAGTGAAAGGAATGAGAACACGGGAAGCTGGATCTGCAGATTGGATTCCTAGCTGCCAGACAGCTCTCTGCCTTGTTTGCTTTTCTTATCCCTTGCTGTTGCTGAAAAAGATTGGGCCACTCAAAGAAATTAGGATAAGTAGAAAGAGCCAACAAAGTACGTCGATAATCTCCAATTACACGACAAAGACTTCAAACAAGGATAGGCAAATAGATCAATGAAACAGAATAGAGTGTAAGAGTCAATTCTGCGCACATATTCAGTCTGCCTAGTTCCAACAAATGTACCAAGTCAATGCAAAGGAGAAAGAGAAGATTTTTTTTAACAAAAGACTCTGCAACTCTACAATATCCATATAGGAAAGAAATATAAAAAGGAATTTCCCTCTCAGCAGGCACAGTAGCACATAACTGTAATCCCAGTGGTAGACTGAAGAAGGATAGTGAGTTTAAGGTCAACCCAGGCAACATAGCAAGCCCTAGCATAAACAAAATAAGATTAATTACATCACATCAAAAAATAATTACATCACACCATACACAAAATCACACCATACACAAAAAAATAATCTGAAATGAATGATAAGCCAAGCTACAAAAAACACTAAGCCCCATTATTATTAGAAAGAACAAAACTCTTGAATAGAAACTTCCTTCACCAATAGGTACATGAAAAGGTGTTTGATGGTGTTAGTCATCAGGGAAATGCAAAGGGCAGAGATTTCATTTGTCTGTTTGCTTGCTTGCTTTGTTTTAACCCTGCTGTCCAACTATGGAATATAAAAGACCTACTTAAAATAACTCCCAAAATATGTAAAATAACAGCTGTACAAAACAAGTGATTCTATTCACTTGTTTAAAGATGTAAATTGAGGGCTGAGGATATAGCCTAGTGGCAAGAATGCCTGCCTCGGATACACGAGGCCCTAGGTTCAATTCCCCAGTACCACATATACAGAAAACGGCCAGAAGCGGCGCTGTGGTTCAAGTGGCAGAGTGCTAGCCTTGAGCGGGAAGAGGTGCTCGGGCCCTGAGCCCAAGGCCCAGGACTGGCCAAAAAAAAAAAAAAAAAAGATGTAAATTGAGGGCTGGGGATATGGCCTAGTGGCAAGAGTGCTTGCCTCGTATACATGAAGCCCTGGGTTCAAGTCCCCAGCACCACATATACAGAAAACAGCCAGAAGTGGCACTGTGGCTCAAGTGGCAGAGTGCTAGCCTTGAGCAAAAAAAGAAGCCAGGGACAGTGCTCAAAAAAAAAACCCAAAACCATAAAGATGTAAATTGCAAGCTGGTGTACAATGGTTCACACCTGTAATCCCAGCCTTTCAGGAAGCAAAGATCAGGAGGCTCAAATTTTGAGGTCACTCCAGGCAAAAAAGGTAATAACAACCCCATTTCAACCCAATTTTTTAAAGCCTGGCATGGTGGTACACACCTGTCATTCTAGCTGTATGGGGAGGGTAAATAGGAAGATCATAGTCCAGGCCAGACCAGGCATAAATGTGACTGTATTTTTTTTTTTTTTTGGCCAGTACTGGAGCTTGGACTCAGGGCCTGAACAATGTCCCTGGTTTCTTTTTGCTCAAGGCTAGCACTCTGCCACTTGAGCCATAGTGCCATTTCTGGCCATTTTCCATATATGTGCTGCTGGGGAATTGAACCCAGGGCTTCATGTATATGAGGCAAGCATTCTTGCCACTAGGCCATATCTCCAGCCCCAATGTGACTGTATTTGAAAAATAAGGCATGCAAAATAAAATAAGGCCTAGCAAAATAAAAGCACAAAATAAAGCTCAAGACCCTGAGTTCAAACCCCAGTACCACCAAAAAGAGAAATAAACATTGGCATCACATTTTTTGGAGAGCAGTCAGAACTTAGTATCATTTTATATGCAATAAAATGTTACCCATAAATGGAAATATTAGGAATAACCTAAAGGAAAACTGACTCATGTGCACAAAGATTTATATACAAAAGGGTCCACTGCAAATTTATTTGGAAAAATCCCTCAAGTGCCCACAAGTGTGGAGAGCAATTAAATACTCTAGGGTCCATCCATTATGCATGTAAAAGATGCAGCTCTTAGGAAATGACCAGGTGGACTTTTATTTATTGGTATAGAGTAATGTCTGAGGTAAAGAGCTATTATCATTAGGTAAAAAGAAGGCAGTCACTTAACAATGTAAACAACCCTCTTTATGTTATTCAAGACTCAACTGCATATGCACACTTTCGTAAATAAAGGTAAGCAGTAAGTTCTTGGGAGGATTCGCATGAGAACTCAGCACTGTTAACTCAGTCTTGAGAAGCACAGAAGCCACATTTTGAGAGGTCGAATTGGGAGTCTTTATCAGAAAGCCAGCATCTACGAGTGGACCCTTGTCACAAAGACCTGAAGTCCCTCAAATACTCTTGACACTCTTAGAAAACTGGGTCATGACAGTAGTAAAGCAGAGAAAGGGCAGAAAAACAATACCAATAAACCAGATCAACTCCAACAGAGAGCTGAAGTGGACGCCATGGTGACCACAGGAGAGACAGGAGACACAAGGCATGGCATAATGGCACCTGAGCTGGTCCAGGCCTAAATAGGGTCAACATCAGGAGGCAGGGTCACAGGAAACTTGAGAGAGTCTCACAAATTTAAAGCACAGGCACAGGTTATGGGACAGGTCCCATAACCTATCATCCAGGTCCCCACCTCTACCTCTAGAACTCAGGCACGCCCATTACCCGGGGATGGAACTTCCCTGCCTCTACCATGAAGACAAGATGGAGCCAGTTAAACTCAATTTCATTTCATCTACCACATGGCCAAAATGGTACCAGTTAGACCCAGTCTCCTTATTTCAGCTCAAGGCAAGAGGAATTCCTTCCATGCTCTTTGTTCTATGTTCTTCAAATTGCTGATAACTGGAATGAATTCACTTGTTGCCTTTGTAATTAAAAGAACATAAAACTGGGGCTGGGAATATGGCCTAGTAGTAAAGTGCTCGCCTCATATATATGAAGCCCTGGGTTCGATTCCTCAGCATCACATATATAGAAAAAGCTGGAAGTGGCACTGTGGCTCAAGTGGTAGAGTGCTAGCCTTGAGCAAAAAGAAACCAGGGACAGTGCTCAGGCCCTGCGTTCAAGCCCCAGGACTGGCAAAAACAAAACAAATCAAAACAAAAGAACATAAAACTGCTTTCATAAGGTCACACCCCACACTCTTCCCAAAAGCCTATATACAACATTTCATAATTCCAACAAGATAGACACTTAGATTACCTGGGAAGGCAACACTTAAACAAAGGTAACTTAGTGGGTCTGAATGGCATAGTAAAGTCATCTAGGGAGCTTTTGGGTTGGGAGTTTGCTAATATTTTTTATTATCTTTAAGTAGTTATACAAAGGGGCTTCAAATCCACATCTATTTATGAGTACAAATCATCTTGGCCATCATTCTCCCTCATCTCTCCCAACCCCACCCATCCTCTCAAGTCACCTGGTTCCATTTTCTTTTATTATTATTATTATTATTATTATTATTATTATTATGTAGTTGTACAAAGAGGCTTTAACTCTTTAAGTCAAGTTATGAGTACAGTGCATCTAGCTCAGTGACATCTCTTCTATCATTCTACCCCATCTCTCCCAACCCACCCATCCCCTCAGCTTATCCAGTTCTGAAAGATGGATACTGGGTCTAACTGGTGCCATACTGGCATCTTGGTGGATGATAGGGGCTTTCCAAAAACTCTTAAGAGGTAAAATTCACTTCCCCACAACACCTACCCCCGGGGGTACCTAAAGTCCTAGAAGCAGGGGTGAGGACTTGGACATAGATTCCCAGACCTACCAGACATCTACCATGAACTCATGGGACTTCGAACTCTCCAGGACCCTGCCCCCAACCATGACCTACTTAGGCCCCTTGACCTCTGCCACCATTGTGCCATGCCTCCTGTCTCTTGGCTCTCCTCAGGTCACCATGGTGCCCCTGCTTCAACTCTCCATTAGAGCTGACTTGGTTTGTTGAGATTGTTTGTCTGCTCTTTATTGCTCTCATGGCTCAGTTTTCTAAAAGTATTGTCACTGGAGCTCAAAAGTTTTTGGGGACATGTGCCTGTTCACAGTCACCAACTTTCTAATAAATACTCCTGATTCAGCCTCTCAAAATGTGGCTTCTCCTCTACTACAAGGCCATCATAACAAAAACAGCATGGTATTAGTATAAAAACAGATCAGAAGACCAATGGATTAGAATTGAAGACCCAGAAATAAAACCGCACTCTTACAGCCAACTGATATTCAACAAAGGAGCTAAGGACATACAATGGAATAAACATAGCCTCTTCAACTACTGGTGCTGGGAGAACTGGGCAGCCATATGCAGAAAATTCAAAGTAGACCCAAGCCTATCACCACGCACCAAGATCAACTCAAAATGGATCAAGGACCTCAATATCAGACCTGAATCCTTGAAACTACTGAAGGACAGAGTAGGAAAGACGCTAGAACTTATAGGCACAGGAAGGAACTTCCTGAATAGAGTCCCAGGGGCACAACAAATAGGGGAAAGACTCGACAAATGGGACTACTACAAATTAAAAAGTTTCTGCACAGCTAAGGACATAGCCATCAAAATAGAAAGACAGCCAACGATATGGGAAAGGATATTTACCAGCACAGCAACAGACAAAGGCCTGATATCTGTCATCTACAGAGAACTCAAAAAACTAAGCCCCTCCAAGCCCAATAAACCTATTAGGAAATGGGCAAAGGAGCTAAAGAGAGACTTCACAGAAAAGATATAAAAATGGTAAAAAAAAAAAAAAAAAAAAAAAAAACACAGGAGGAAATGCTCAACATCCCTGGTGGTAAAGGAAATGCAAATAAAAACAACCCTGAGATACCACCTCACCCCAGTTAGAATGGCCTATACTCTGAACTCAGGAAACAACAAATGCTGGAGGGGCTGCGGGGAAAGAGGAACCCTTCTCCATTGTTGGTGGGAGTGCAAATTAGTACAACCACTTTGGAGAACAGTATGGAGGATTCTCAAAAAGCTCAATATAGACCTACCCTATGACCCGGCCATACCACTCCTAGGCATCTATCCTAAACAGCAAACCCCAAGATATCAAAAAGACATTTGTACTTCCATGTTTATCGCGGCACAATTCACAATAGCCAAAATATGGAAACAACCCAGATGCCCCTCCACAGATGAATGGATCCAAAAAATATGGTACTTATACACAATGGAATACTACATAGCAATTAGGAATAGTGAAATATTGTTATTCGCAGGGAGGTGGTCAGAACTCGAACAAATAATGTTGAGCGAGACAAGCCTAGAACACAGAAAACAAAGGGGCATGATCTCCCTGATATATGACTGTTAACAAAGGGAGACGGAGAGACAGTAGAGACCAAGTCTGTGAATACTGTATATGTTCTTGATACATTGTATATTGTATATATGTCTACCTGACCTAGAGAAGGGATAGAAAAACAGGACGTAAGATATCACAAGAAATGTACACACTGCCCTACTATGTAACTGTACCCTTTTTGCACAACACCTTGTAAAAAAATTTGTGTTCAATTAATAAACAAAAAAAATAAAAATGTGGCTTCTCTGTATCTTGAGATCAATTTCCCATACAACAGTTCCATGTTCACGTATGTAGTTTCTATATACAAGATTGTATTCACTCATCCTTTTCCTCTCCATTTGTCTGCTTTGTTTTAACAAAACATACAAATTTAAAAAAAATCTCCTTATTGGGTGGGCCCTCAACCTAAAAATACAGAATCAGAATCTCTAGGTGTTTTCTGAGTTGTATATTTTGTAAAAGATCCCAGTGTGGCTAACGTGTTGCCAAGGCTGGGAACCAATGGTTCCAGGTGGTTCTCCTTGTAAGGTCACATGGCTAGCAAATGGAATTCAAGTCCTGAAACCAGGTGAGTAATACAGATAAAAAGGTCTGTCACATGGTTCTGGAGGCTGGGAAATCCAAGACATGCTGCCCATCTGCTGGGCATCTGGGGAGGGCCTCCGGCTGCACCATGATGTGGCAGGGATGACCCAGAGCAAAGAAGCCAGCTCAGGTCCTCTTCCTCTCCTTACAAAGCCACTCATGGGGGCTCTACTCTTGTGACCCCATCTAATCCTAATAGGAGGCCTTACCTCCAATACCATTGGCTGAAGATTTGAGGAAGGGGGTTGTTGTTTTGTTTGGGGGGGGGTCTTCTTTTAAGAGTCATGCTGACTTTCCTACTCAGACTGGCTTCAAACCCGGATCCTTGGGTCTCAGCCACATAACATAGGTAGGATTACAGGCATAAGCCACTGGTACTCAGCTAAAGGTCATGTGTATTTTTTAAAGGTTGCTCTACGATGGTCTGTCAGGCAACTATTTCATGCATCCAGTCCAGGGCTGCTTTGTGTGTGGGGAAGGAAAAGGCAGATGCTGGCATTTATAAGCAATCAATACAGGGTGGCCCCCGCTGGCTTGCTGTGTGCTCAGGAGCCCCAATCACTCCCAGCACCCCATGTCTGACACTTCAATGGTTCTTGCCACATTTGCATCCTGAAGTGGAAACTCTAGTTGTATCCTAGTTTCCAAGATGCTAATTGCCACCTGCCGATTTCCTGTAAACACTGTACTTCACACATGTGATTAATCAGAGAGCTGTGGACTGTTCCGAGAATGTGTGTGTGTGTGTGTGTGTGTGTGTGATTACTGTGGCAGGTTTAAATCAACAGGCAGTGTTTGCTCACAACACTGCATTAGTGAAATGCCAGGGAAAACAAAATTAGGAATTACTATCAATAGCAACTCAAGTCAGCCTGACAACTCACTAGCTAAATTCTGAAGCCAAGCTACAAGGAGACATCATTGCTGAAAGAATACTGAATCACAGATGTTTGCGCTTCTTGAAGAAACTACAGCTCAGAACACTTTCAGAAGCTTCTGGCAAAGTATGTTCTCCTTTAGATTACTGATAAGCCTTGTGCCCAATCTTCGCCCTTCCATGAACTTCCTGGGTGCTGGTGGCTCACGCCTGTAATCCTAGCTACTCAGGAGGCTGAGATCTGAAAACCGAGGGTCAAAGCCAGCCTCAGCAGACAAATCCATGAGATTCTTATTTCCAGTTAACCAGCAAAAAATCCACAAGTTGAGATCTGGCTCACATAACAGAGTACTAGTTTGTTTACCTGTTTGTTTGCCAGTCCTGGGGCTTGAACTCAGGGCCTGGGCTCTGTCCCTTCCTTTGCCCAAGGCTAGCACTCTACCACTTGAGCCACAGTGCCACTTCTGGCTTTTTCTGTTTGTGTGGTGCTAAGGAATCAAACCCAGGGCTTCCTTCATGCATGCTAGACAAGCACTCTACTGCTAAGCCATATTCCCAGCCAGACAGTACTAGTTTTGAGGGGGAAAACTTAGGGACAGCTCCAAGACCCTAATATCAAGCCTCAGGACCAACACAACACACACACACACACACACACACACACACACACACACACACACACACACACACACACACACACTGAGATATTTATTGGCTCAAGAAGAAAAAAGCCATGGTTCTAGATTAGGGTGCAAATGGGTCAAATGACTTGAGAACTCCATGGCTCCTGTCCACATTTTGGTCCTGATCACTTCTGGGCCACATTCTCAGCCAGACTCTACTAATGACAAACTCACAGACTAGCCCACAGCTCCAGCAGGGACCACATCTTCTCAGCAACCAAAGAGAGTTAGGAAATGACATCCCCCGCCCCAAGCCTGTTCTCTCAACATCTAGGGTGAACAGGGTTAAGTGGTTATTTGCAGAGACCTACCCAAACTCCAGGTGTATCTATATAATCAGCCACATGCATGAAAACAGAGCTGGACCTCTGAGGCCCTCCCTGCAAACCAAGCAAGTCAACCTGGCCCACCATGGCATTTGGGGGTTCTAAGAGCAGGATCTGAACCCCAGGTTTGGAAATCAACCTTTCTTATAAGCTAATGTACTGACTAGCAAGGTAAAGAGAAATTTGCTCAATTTAGAAGGAGCTGGGTTATCCCTACAAGCACTGAAAAACATGTCAATGCTGGAACCTCAAACTTAAACCTAGTCACACAGTACCAAGGCCATCTTTTGTCACTGTTTCTAAGACTCCATTTCTCACAGAACATCCTCACCTTGGAGTCAGGGTCTTGAACATGACTACCTTGCTCTACTTAATCAGATAAATCCCTTTATTCCAACTCCCTGGGCAAGATCCTTCTCTCCACCCACCTTATTTCTACTGTCTCTGTTCCCCAACTTCTCTCCTGGTTATAGGGGTCTTTTATTAGCTACTAGATTAGTCTTCAAGAATTGATCAACATTAGCCATAAAGGGCTGGTGGTCTTTAGGTACCTTCTTCTAAAGAATTGAGTGCAATAAAGACAGATTTAAAAAGCCACACTAGCCAGGCACTGGTGGCTCATGCCTGTAATCCTAGCTACTCGGGAGGCTAAGATCTGAGGATCACAGTTCCAAGACAGCCCAGGCAGAAAAGTCAGTGTGACTATCTCCAGTTAACCACCAAAAAGCAGGAAGTGGAGCTGTGGCTCAAGTGGTAGAATGTCAGTCTTGAGTGAAAAAATCTAAGGGACAGTTTCAAGGCCCAGAGTTCAAGCCCCATGACTGACCAAAAAAGCCACATTCCCCTTCCATATTTGGCCTCACTACAGACTCAAAAAATAATGAAGCCAAAGATTTAAACCTCTGAAACCAGCAGCCAAAATAAACAGGTCTTCTTATTATGGTATTTATACCAGAGAAGTAAATCTGGTCCCAAAAGTGTGGTCAGCGCTGTGACTAAACATGACCTTATGGTTTGGGCCTATGAAACTGGCTGGCGAAAGAATTTAGAAGAGGTTAGAAGACAGAAAAGCTCTAAAATGCTGCAAACTATGTAATTCTGGTGGAAGCTTAGCAGTCTATTAGAAATGCTGACAGTTGACAAGGTTTCCAGGAGGGAATAAAGTCTTCCAGGAATTAGACTGGAGCCCATTTGTGTTCCATGTGGCAAATGACTTGCCTTTCTTTGCCCACGTCGGAAGACTCTGGAGCAGGGGCTAGCTTAAAGATGACATACTAATTAAGTGGATAGGAAACCTCCCATGGCAGCCCAGCAGTCTGTGGCACATACCTTCAATCTAGAGGTTTTATAGTGGAAATTTTTAGCCAGGTTTACAGTGAAAAGTAGGAGCAGAACAGATGGATTTGATAAGCTCCCCCCCCCAAAAAAAAAAGTGTATACAAAGGTGGGGCCAAAAAAAGTGTAGTTGCTAAAGACATTAGCCAGACTAAGAAGAAGTCACAGACAAAAAAAAAAAAGAAATTAAGTCATGTACTTTGCTCGAGGATCATAGGAAAGATACCCTGATGACATCTCAGGAGTGGGTCAGGCCCTGCCTATCAAGGTCTGAAAGGTGCAAAGGAGTAAAAACAGTTGGCTTTGCTTTGTGAAGACTGCTTTGTGCCCTGCTTCGGTGGGGCCACCAAGAAGCCCTTCCCCTAGCTCAGCCACCCAGGTGCTCAGAGACCACAGCAAGCTGTGGTACAAGGGGACTGGCCTCCCACTCAAGCTGGCAGGCAAGCTCGGGTCATTGCCCATGTGATTCTATTTTTGCAGGACACTCCAAGAGTTGTGGAGTCATGGAGACTTCCACAGGCCTGGGAGGCCAAGGCAATGTGTGATAGGGTCAGGACCCCTGAAGACAGCCCCAGACGACAATGCATAGTGCTGTGAGAGTGAAGCTGAGGAGGCGTGGACTGCAGGCTATCAGAAACATCTGCCAAAGGGAAGACCCAGGCAATGGCCAGAGCCAATCCTAAAGGCAGAGCGTGTATGCTACAACAAGCAAGGCCACAGGGAGAGGGCAGCCCAAGCCACTGAGTGCTCCTTCTTCTACACCATCATGTGCCCCGGATGCCGAACACGCATCTATAGCAGTTACTGTTTGCTGGATTTCATTCTTCTTGTGGTTCTTTCTCTTCTTTCTACGCCCCCATTCCTCCCTTCTGGAGGAATTTACTCTGTACAATATTTTTTTAACTGTGTCTTTTTTGTATTTGCTTTTTTAGGTTCTGGGGATCGAACCCAGGACATTGCACTTGCTAGGCAAGCTCTTTGCTACTGAGCTACATCCCAGCCCCTCCATACAATGAGATGTTGGAACTGTGTAAACTGGGCTTTATGTTTATAGGATCTCGCCGCTGAGATCTTCCTTCAGTCTCAGAGGAACTTTGCACTGGAAATTTTGAGTGATGCTGGAATGGTTAAGACTTTGGGGACTCTTGAGATGGACTAAGCACATTTTACATTACCAAGTAGCCGGGACGCTTTGCAGGCCAGAAGTAGAGTGTTATGTAACAGGCTGAATGCTTGATCCCTGCTTGCAGTGCTAAGGGAGGAGCAGGAAATTTAGGAGGTGGGCCTACCTTAAGTATGTGAGCCACAGTGGGTATGTTTTGGAGGCTCTATCTTGCTCTATCTTCTTAGTTTCTGTGTTTGTGTGCAGCTGTATGTCTGTCTGTTTCTAGCTCCCCACCAAGTCTTCCATGAGGTGAGCAGCCTCTGCCATGTGCTACCACCTCCCAAGATGTGCTGGGTAGGACATTTCACAAAGAAGATACATCAATAATTGCTGACTACTGGGGGCATAACGAGGATGGACAAGGCCCTGGGTTCAATCTCTAGCACCATTTATACCAAAAAGGAAGGAAGTGGGAAGGAGGCAGGGAAAGAGGCAGAGAAGGAGGGAGGGAGAGAAGAAAGAAGAAGAGGAGGGAAGGGAGGGAAAGATTGAGGGAAGGGAGGGGAAAGAGACAAGAAACAATGGAGCATTTTTCATTATTGTCTTGTTCAGTAGAGACAAAAATGGGATATTTAAGTTGTTGTGAATTATGTCTTTAGTTTTAAAAAGGTAATTTTTGTGAAAGATAGTTCAACTAGTTATATCTTAGTTTGAAATAACAATTGTATTTTAAAATATTAATACTTTGCCTGAAACAAATTTACATATGTCCAAACTTCTCACTTTCGCTTCTCTTAAAATCAAAAACAAAAACAGGGTATTATTGCTACATAGCCCATGTTGCTCCTGAACTTACAATCCTCCTGCTGTGGCTTCCCAAGTACTAGGCTTACATGTATTTACCGCCAAGGCCAGCTTCACTTTTCAATTACCAAATGGATTAGATTTTCAGGGCATTAAAGAAATAAGAGGCATGGTATTACTAGATTTTCTAGTTTGGAATTGGGGCCTTGGTTTTATTTTTAACTTGGCACAGGCATAAATGGCACTCCTTGCAACTGTTTGCTATCTATTTAACATCTTCTTTCATTCACATAACCCCACATTAAATCCCAAACACAAAACCACGTTACAGTACTTCAGGCTGGTGACCAGAGCTGGTGGGTCAGCACCATGGACAGAAGAATGCTACCCAATCTTCTCACCCTCAGACTGCTGTCAACTGACAGCTGTGGTAACAGATGTTCCTACAAAGAAACACTGGAGTGCATGTTCTTCCTGGGCCCATGGGGAAAGAGTGCCTCTGGGCTTGAATCAACTCAGAGGACAAGGGCCTTAAACGACTCCTCCAAGATGCCTCTGAGCTGCACGACCTGCTGTGCACAGACCTATGTCTGGATTCAATTCTTTGTTGATCTGCTTACTCTCTAGGTACAGACTTTCAAGCTGAACTAAACATAAACACCGAGCTAGCAAAATGAAGAGGACATCTGTTCTTTTTATCTGCCCAGAGCCTATGACCCTTGGTCTTTTGCAAACTATCCTTCAAGGCTGGCTGTTTAAATGATATTCGGTAACTGTTGATGTAATTGGAGTTTATGATGACAGTGAAGTTCTGTTCAAAACCAGAGTCACTGTCTTTCCATCTTACATGGATTCTACTACAAGTAATACAAAATGTCACTTGGGGTTTGCCGCTAAATAATCCAGGATCAGGGACGTGTGTAGAGGCATAGGGAAGGCAAAACTGGCCATGAGTGGCTAATTGTTAAGGCTGGAGGGCAGAAGCATGAGTGAACCTACTTGCTGATACTTGTAAAATTTAAAATACTCCTTTAAAAATACAGAGATGTGTATATGTGCTACTGAGAGGCCACCAAAACACAACAGTAGCTCCCAAAGATCTCATGATACAACACCTAAAACTAATGAAGAAAATTGTTCCAAGCAGAACCTCATTGAAGTGAGGAGTTTATAACTTCCTCCAAGGAGATTTGAGATTTCTGCAGACTTAAAAACTCCCACTTAAGCACTTAAAACCAGATGATGAAGTAAGAGGTTCAGATGTCCAGAGATGATCTTTTTTTATTTTTTCTTACTCTTTTTGGGGGGTGTCTCAGGAGAGCAATTTCTTTGCAGGAATTAAAGAAAAGGAAAGGGGAGGGAAAGACGAAAGGAGGTGAGGAAAGAAAGGAGATTTTGGCTATACTCAGTGCCTGGCTAGTGTAGTGTATACACACACACATACACACACATACACGAGGGATGTGCTAGAAGGGTGTGATATAGTCAGAAAGTCTGGTAAGATTTCCTTAAAGAAGGATTGCTAGGGATCCAAAGCAAAGACTAGCCCTCACAGAAATCCTGTAATACAGGTTACCTCCGTTTTAGAATTGAGTGTTGAGATTTCAGCAGGGTGATATGATGAATCAATGTTACAGCAAGGGATTCAGATAAAATAGGTCACTTTGTTGTTTTTTCAGGAGATAATATCCCAGCAGTTTGAGGACATTAGGAAGAGGGAGGGGTCACAAACCTGGAAACCAGCAGGGCTCAGGTAGGTTAACATGACCTGAGTGAAGCAGGCAGAGAACACCATTAAGAGAATGGTAATCAGTGAACTGGAGGCCACCTTTCCTGCTGAAGGAATCAGCCTTAGCTGAGCCACCTTAAGCCCCCTGAAGAGTCCCCAGGAAATAGGTACATCTTCCTTTTGTATCTTTCCATGCTCTCCTTTTGTACTCCTCATATTTTGGTTCCTCTTCATCCCAGAGGACTTGGAAAGTGTCTTGGTTCCCTTTACTCAGCTACCCGGTTTGTAATTGAACAGTGAGTGCTGTTTGTTACTGTTTTGGTTCTGACCTAGAACTTGAGTGCATTGACCCTGGAAGGCTCCCGCATCTTGTCTGCCACACCTGAGAAGCCTGGGGCATATCTTCCAAGTTGTCTATTTTTTCGTGTATCTGTGTTCCTACTGAGGCTTGAGCAAAGGGCTTGGGAACTGTTTCTTAGCCTCCCTGCTCAAGGCTTGAGCTCTACCACTTGAACCACAGCTCTACTTCTAGCTTTTAGGGTGGTTAATGCGAGATCAACTTTCCTGCCCGGGCTGGCTTTGAACCACTACACTCAGACTTTCTTGGTAATACTCAAGACTTACCATTATTTTGTGATACTGAAAACTCAGAAATGGCGCAAGGTCCTGGCTTTTTGCTCACCACTTATCACTACAACGGGCATGATAATAAATACCGTAGAAGTACTATTTTAAAAAGAAATACAAGAATCTCTGTGTGCATTACAGTGACGCACCCCCCTTGCCTATATTAGGTGACCCTCCCTCACCTCGCACCTGTGTGTACAACCTACTCAGAGCTTACTTGCACGCTAAAATGTGCACGTCGGGCGTTCAAACTACAGCTAAGAAATAAAAGTCTGCTGCTGCCAACAGGTTACTCACTCTCTAGAACAAGGGTTTCTGTAATGCACGCGGATGCACGCGAAGTGCCCGCGGGGATGGGGAGCTTTCTAGGTGTTCGGTCTTGCTGCACTTGCAGGAACCGCCGGGAGAGCGCAGTCTCTCCCCGAAGCCGCTTCCATCCCGGCCGAGCCCGGGAAAAGGCGGGCCGCCGCGATCCCTCCGCAGTGCACGCGAGGTGTGGAAAACACAAGGTGTCCCTCCGCCAGACCCAACGAGTCCCGCGTCCCGCTGCACGCCCCGCCCGGCCACCACTCAAGTACCGCGCAAAGGACTTTGCGCCGCCTCAGCGACGTCCCTCCCACTCCCCCGAAAGCCAGAGGCGGGGCTCCGACCCCTTTCGCGTGCTATGTCATCCTCTCTGGAGACTCGGTCTCTCGGGCGCTCCCAGCGTCCCTCCGCGGCAGAAAACGTCCATCCTCTCACCCTCTCATTCCTAAAGTCCCCGAGGCGAGACGCCGCGCGCTCTCGCGAGACTACACCACACAGACACACACACACACACACACACGCGCGCACACACACACACACACACACACCCCTTCCCCGCCCCCGTCTCGCCTGTGAGGAATCTTCGCACCAACCCCGCGCTGGGCGCTGAGCGCGGCGCGAAGGGCGCATGCGTGGACACTGCTTCCCAGCACCCCCCGCGCTCCCCGCGGGGCCTTGAGCCAGAAGCCGGTCGTCGCCCCCCACGTCGTGAGGCCCCGTTTCTGTGCCGCATCTGTTTAATCCCTCCGGGGAGGAGCCGCCGCTCGAGAGCCTTTGCCCGACGCGCAGAGGTTTCCTCGCGAGGACGGCCGGAAAAGCTCCGCGTCTGGTCTCGGGTACCGCCCGCACCCCCACACTGGACACCTGCCGCGGCCTGGGCGCGGCGCCCGGAACCGAGGGCCGGGCGGGCCTGCACATCCGGTCCCACCCACCCGGGGGCACTGCCTCGCGAGCCCGACAGACAGACCCGGGGTTCGGGGACACACACCCCTCCTGGCGCCGGGGCCCCGAGCCGAACAGAGGGCCGGGCGGGGCCTGCACGCCCGGCCCCACCCACCGGGGGTTTGCCTGGCGAGCCAGACCGACCCGGGGTTCGCGGACACACCCCCCTCCAGGCCGCCCCAACTCTGCCCATTCCTTCCCCAGTCCCTCTGCTGCTCGGTTTTCGACCTTGCACGGAAAGGGGATGCACCCCAGAAAACCATATTGCAGGGACATACCTTGTTTGGAGAAGAGGCCAGGTTTGAGGACTTTAGGGGTACACTTGTTATCGGGATCCTTGCGCAGGTTTGATTCATCGGCCTGACACACCTGGTGCCTGCTGACACCCCACCTCTACCTTCCCACACTTCCCATCAACATTAAATAGGGAGTCCCCCGAGGCTTCCTTGAGCCCTGGCTTTGAGCTAGACATAAGGTTGGCCCAACACACAAAGCACAGTCCAGAGCTGGAACATGACTGCAGCGCTGAGTCCTCAGATCGACGAGCCCCTAGAGATTGAGGGGTGCCTAATAATGAAAGTGGAAAAGGACCCCGAATGGGCATCGGAGCCCATTCTGGAAGGATCAGCTAGCACTGAGTGTGAGACCTTCCGCAAATGCTTCAGGCAATTCTGTTATGAGGATGTGAGGGGACCTCATGAAGCTTTTAGTAAACTCTGGGAACTTTGCTGCCGGTGGTTGAAGCCAGAAATGCGTTCCAAGGAGCAGATCCTTGAGTTGCTGGTGGTCGAACAGTTTCTCACCATTTTACCGGAGAAGATTCAGGCTTGGGCACAGAAGCAGTGTCCTGAGAGTGGAGAGGAGGCGGTGGCCCTGGTCATCCATTTGGAAAAAGAGACAGGAAGCCTGAGACCACAGGTGAGAAAGAATTTTACGACTTTTTATACTTCAGGAAAATGAAGGTGGGAAAGGCAGGTGGGTGGGGATGCATTGCAGGAACAAGTGGAAAGATGAATAATACTGATTTTTTTTAAGCCCTTAAGCAACCCACTTAAAAAAGCAGACTCGAATTTCCTATTGAATGGGAAAGGGAAAATGTGGCTTGAAAAATCTTGCAAATGAAAGTGTGGCACCTGTCATCATAACTACACAGGAGACTGTGAGGTGAAGGGTCTCTGTTCCAAGCCAGTCCTGGCAGACAAATCCCTGAGACTCTTATTTCCAATTAACCAGCCTAAACCCAAAAGTGGAGGTGTGGCTCAATGATAGAGTACTAGTCTGAAGCAAAAGTGACAGGCAAGAAAAAAACAAAGAACCTTGCATATGAAACTAAACATTGTTTACCTAAATACTTGTTTTAAGCCTTAGGATAATGTGTTCAGCAAAATTATATTAGAGAACAATATCATTGTACTTCACAGGATTAGACTCTGAATAGATTTTTTTTAAGGCTTCATCAGTTATCCCAGAATCCCCTTTAATCCTTTACTATCTGCAATGTCCTCTGAAGTGCTCTTGGTGCCTTGATCCTTGGTACTCTTGACTAGTACCTCTACCAGAACCTCATTTCCCAGTGGTTTTACAAGCTTGTCTAGTTGCCTTTCGGGACCCTCATTAACCTCAGGGAATCCTGCAGCCTTTGCCAGGTTTGCAGCTGCCCCTAGCTCAAGATTTTCACTCTGTAAAGAGCTATCAGCAGGATGCTGTGTTGGTTAGGAACAGAAAAAATCAATGAGCAGGTTAATTTTGTAAGTTTCCAGTTCCCCGGTGAATATATTTGTGTTCTGCTAACCCTCTCCTCTGTGAACCTAATAGACATGACCGTTCAGTATCTATTAAGAAAGAGGCCCTGAGCCTGGTACCAGTTGCTCACACCTGTAAAATCCTAGCTACTCAGGAGGCTAAAATTTAAGGATCGAGGTTCGAAGCCAGCCAGAAAGTCCTTGAGACTCATCTCCAACTAACAACCAAAAAGCCAGAAGTGGAACAGTGGCTGAAGTTGTAGAGCACAAGACTTAAGAGAAAAAAAAATTCAAGGATTGCACCCAGGCCAGGTTGTTTTGTTTTGTTTTTGCCAGTCCTGGGGCTTGATCTCAAGACCTGGGTGCTGTCCCTGAGCTTCTTTGGCTCAAGGCAAGAGCTCTACTACTTGAGCCACAGCACAACTTTCAGCTTTTTTCTGAGTAGTTTTCAGAGTTTTTTGGAGTCCCACAGACTTTCCTGCCAGGGCTGGCTTTGAACCGTAGTCATCAGATCTCATCCTCCTGAGTGGCTAGGATTACAGGCGTGAGCCATCGAGCCCTGTTTCCAGGCTGAATTTAAGCCCTAGTACTGGCTCAGGAGAAGACTAAGAAAGATGCTCTATACTTCACCCCTAACCGATTTCTCCCACCTTATTAGCAATAAAGAGTACTCTCCATGGAAGTAGAGGTGTGGTTCAAGTGGTAGAGTGCCAGCCTTCAGCAGAAAAAGCCAAGTGAGAATGCAAAACTCTGAGTTCAAGCACCAGTACCCTCCTCTCTCTGTGTCTCTGTGTGTGTCTCTGTGTGTGTCTCTGTCTCTCTCTGTCTGTGTCTCTCTCTCTCTCCTTTATTCCCTTGCCAGACTTCCAGACAGTACTGTAAGCCAACCATCTTCAGAGGCTCTACTGGGAATAGGGAAAACTTCATTCTTTCTCAAATCTTGTCCTCTTTTTATATCTTTCTTGGAGGAATTTAGCCTTGATTTGGATCTCTTTTTCACTCTTTCCATTATGGCTTTGTTTTCACTTCCCAGGTCAATGGTCCTCTGCACTCAGAGAAGCAAGCCCCACGTGGAACTGTGTGGGAGATAGCAGAATTCCAGCCAGAACAGGTAGAGCCCCAACCCAGAGTGGTGTCTCTGGAAGAAGCTAGAAACCTCCACTCAGGATACCAGGAACAGCTGGCCCGAAAGAGAGTGCATCAGCCCTTACCCAAGAATGGTGAGAAGACCTTAGAAGTACATTCAGTGCAGAAACCAAAGCAGATTTGTATCATGTCCTTAGCACTGTTATTCAGAGTTGTTTTTTTAAATCTCTGTTACCAGCTTAGAGAATTTTATTTCTCTACACGTCCATATGTTTTTGGCAGACTGCAGGCAACTTGAAAAACTAAAAATAGAAATAAGATATTTATGTCCCAAATTTGAGACACATTAAGAGGCATTCTAGAGAGATAAACAGTGGATCTTTAATGAGAAGGGACAGTGCTATATAAGTGCCCTAGACATGAGTGAAACAAATCAACCCAAGAAAATGACCCACCCTGACCTTCCCAGTCCATTGATGTTTCCTCTCCTAAGGTGTGGCTCCATAGAGGGGCAGATTCCACCCAGAGGGGCAAGCAGACTGCATTCAGGAGGGTCTGGCTTGTTTCACACAAACCAATCACCATCAGTCAAATTGCCAAAAAGGAGGGGGAAAAAGATGGGGAGGAGCAATACAACCAGACCATGTGGTGGATAACGGGTTTCCAGGTTGTGCTGCTCACTCTACTGAGTGGCCTTTACTTTCTCTTTACACGGGGAGGGGGATAGGAGAGGGGGGGAAGAAGGACAGAAACATCACTGGACCTACAGTTAGAAGACTCACCTACATCTTGTGTCTGGCCCCTACCTGTAGGATCTTGGACAAATAATATGAAGAGGAACATTATTGCATGGAGGCTGCAAAGGCAGAAAGAACTGGGTTCAAGACCCAGCTCTTCCTTAAAAAAAAAAGTGTGCCATTGTTCAGGTTATTTCTCAAACTTTATATTCCCTCGTCTATGAAAGGGAAATGACAAGGCTGATTTAACACAGGATTCTAAAGGGCCTTTTTCCCATAGTGCAAAAAAATATATTTTGTGTTTTTATTTTATTTTTTTGCCAGTCCTGGGGCTTGGACTCAGGGCCTGAGCACTGTCCCTAGCTTCCTTTCTGCTCAAAGATAGCACTCTACCACTTGCGCCACTTCTGGCTTTTTCTGTTTATGTGTTGCTGAGGGATCGAACCCAGGGCTTCATGCATGCAAGGCAAGCACTCTACCGCTAAGCCATATTCCCAGCCCCCAAAATATATTTTTTGGTGCTGATCCTAGGGCTTGAACTCAGGGTCTGGGTGCTGTCTCTGAGCTATTTTACTCAAAGCTAGCACACAGCTCCACCTCTGACCTTTTTGGATGGTTAATTGAACATGAGAGTATCACAGACTTTCCTTCCCAAGCTGGCTTCACACTGCAATCCTCAGATCTCAACCTCCTGAGTAACTAGGATTACACGTGTGAGCCACCAACACTCCACTGCAAAATTATTTTTAAACCTCAACTCTAATTTATGCAAGGTTTTGTCAAGAGGTAAGATCCACTGCCATACCCTACTTGTATGTCCCTCTCCAATTTCAATTTGTACATGATAGAGTACATTACACACATTGATGAATGTGTTCATTAATGTGGACACTCCTTTGATCTGCAGATTACATGGATCCAGTGACTAGATGATAAATTTAATCCAGTAAGTGCCTATTTGCCACCTAGCATAATAATACATTCTGAAAGTAGAAGTTTGTTTTGTTAAGGTGCTGACTGGAGTGTGGAAAGCAAAAGTCTGAGGGATTGGAAGGTAATGTCATTCTAAAGGAAGAGATTATTTCAGCTGTGTGGGAATATGTTTCCAAGGAGATGATTTGTTATGATTCTGTAGACAGCGGTAGAGCAATTTTTCCCCAGTACATTCCAGGGATAAAGTTAGACTACAGATATTGCTATATAAAATTCATATACAAGGTTAAGTTTTTTTTTTTAAGTTTACATGTAAGCTGTCTTCCTTCCACCTGTAGAAGGGTTTCTTTTCCCTGCAGTGTCTACTACTATGTATCTGTTTGCTAAGTTCCCAGGACAATTTTTATCCATACAGTCTTAACTTAGACTAAAAATCATCAACTGACCATTTGTACACCGAGTCACATTTACTTTATTTCACTTACAAGGAGTTTTCTTGTTGTTGTTGTTGTTTTGAAGTGGGAGATTGTTGTTTACTTTTATTTTTCAAGATTTGAGATTTTTTAAAAAGTCTGGATTTCTGACTTATCTTGAAAAATAAAATAAAATTGAAGCTACAACAGCTGAAGCTCATGGCCACAGCCCTTGGCTGTGCCCTTTCAATGGGATGTATGCACTCCAATCCCCATCCCCATCCCCAACCGCAGCCTAACCTCTCCCATCACACACTTTACCTGCTTACTCCCTGGAAGCACCAAGTTTGTGAACCCCAGATTGAGGGTAGTGTAGTTTTAGGCATTGCTCTAAACTCACTGAATAGGTGACCATTTTATATCTGTTTCATACACACTCCTTAACAGGAGAGGCTAAGTGAATTAAAGAATACTAATTGTTTCTTCTCTTTTTACAGCTCAGTCTTCCCCCTGGGTTCCTGCTTCTGCTAATGAGTGGAGCACTATAAATGAGGAGGTGACAACAACACATCTTCCTGTCAGGTCCCAGGTGAGTGGTAATTATCCTCCCTGGCCTTCCTTCCTAGAGTGTTCAGCCACAATTACTTCCTGTGCCTTTACTGCCTTCAAATTGTTATACTCCCTCCAAAAGATACCCACCACGTTTTTTTTTCTAGAAAAGATTGGACCAGTCCTATGAGTAATGAAATGCTTCTCTTATGCTATGACCCCTTATTACCTTTTTGACACACAATACACAGATGGCGCTTTAATTCTAATTCCTCAGAGCCCTCCTCTGCTTCATCCTTGATCTTGAACCTTTGAAGACCCAGCACTTACCTCGGTAGTCATTGGTGTTGGTGTTGTTACAGGAACCCCCAAGAGATACCCACACAAGAGGGGTTTCCTTCCGAAGGAGAGTACACCCAATTCCTGCTCACAGAGGCCTCTGCCAGGATGTCAGGAAGGAGAGTGCTGGGAACATGGTCTCCCTGGGTAAGAGTTCTTCCCTTTACAGGAATAAGTGATTTCCCCTGTATTCCTTCCTGCTGGCGATTAAGCATTCACAGGGAAATGTTAATGCTCAAAGGATCTCCATAGTTCTCTAGTACAATCACACATCTCACTTCCAATGAGGAAAACAACGTAGTAACTTAGGAATTGAAACATTGGAAACGAGTTAGTGGAAAAAATACTGTCAAGTTATGGGAAATATAATCTTATACACATTCACTCCATTAAAATGTTCCATGAAGTCACAAAATCTTTTTTTTGATTCATTGTTATCAATAAAAACCCGACTGCTTGAACAGAGCTACCTAATGTATAAATTGGGGCTTATTGGATGACTGGATGGAAATCTTAAAAATAATTAAAGAGAGCAATTAATTTAAATTCTAAAACCTCCATAGCATATTGTGAATCATTTAAATGGCACAAATTTACATGCACACATGACCACTACTATTTTTGAAAGATTTGCCTTATGTGCTTTAAGAGAAAGGAGGAGTCATAGGCCAAAATGTACTAATATCAATATGTAACTCACATAAAGTATGTATCTGATGCCACTAACCACAAGTTTATTACATTAATTAAATAAAACTTAAATGTTAGTTCCTCAGTGTCAGTAGCTATAGATCAGTACCCAGTAACTGCATTGACAGCACTGTTGCAGAACATTTTTAGAATCACAGAAAGTTCTGTTAGACATACATACACTAAATAAAGTAGAAATTATAAAATGAGCCATATAAAACTAAATGGACAAAGGTAAATTAACAGTGTCTATTTTTAGGAAGCAATTAAAGAAGTTTAAAGAAAAAAACAATTGTAAATGGTGTACTCTTGAAAAACAGCATGCCACCTTGAGGCAAGCTCCTGTTGTGCACACAAAACATGCTTCACACCATTGCCTTGGACCACACAGTATCAGGTCCTGGCAACATGTTAACTTAGCGTTCCTAGTAATAAAACCTGCCTCAAGTAGCAAGTAAAGAGACTCTGAGAACTCAGATTAGAATTCAGGTAGCTAGGTCACATGGAAGTTATATTGTTCATTTGTACCCAGAAATGGTGTAGCTGTCCTCATGGTGGGTCCTGGTTGTATTTTTAATTAGCGGGAACCTCTAGATAAATAATGCTGTTTCCCACAATAGCTGTACCAGTTTGTGTCCACACCAATCCTACAGTGTTGTTTTCCTCACTTCCTCTCCAGCACTTGTACTTTTTTGCTTTGATGCTAGTAGCCATTCTAACAGGTGTGAAGTGGAGCTCTTGGTGGATCCTGATTACTGAGGCTGTGAGTACCTTTCTTTGAATCTGTTAGCCATTGTATATCTTATCAGGTCTTCTGCCCTTTCTTAATCAAATTATTTTGGTTTTGGGTTGTATGATTCCTTCTGTAATTTAGATTTTAAAGTGTTATCAGATATATATTTTACTAATCTTATTTCCATTCTGTTGGTTCTCTCTTTGTTTGACTCTCCTTTGCTACACAGAAGTTTGTTAGTTTAATGTAGTCCAAGTTTATTTTTGCCTTTGTTGACTGTGCTTTGAATGGTATATCAAATAAACACACATACATATGGATTTTATGGTTTCCAGTTTTACATTTTTATGAGTAGTAAAGTAAAGGTCTAGTTTCACTCTCTTGAATGTGGATATTCAGTTTTCCCAGCAGCAGTTTTTTTGTTTTGTTTTGTTTTTTGTTTTTTTTTTTTTTTTGCCAGTCCTGGGCCTTGGACTCAGGGCCTGAGCACTGTCCCTGGCTTGTTCCCGCTCAAGGCTAGCACTCTGCCACTTGAGCCACAGCGCAACTTCTGGCCGTTTTCTGTATATGTGGTGCTGGGGAATCGAACCTAGGGCCTCCTGTATCTGAGGCAGGCACTCTTGCCACTAGGCTATATCCCCAGCCCCTCAGCAGCAGTTTTTTAATAGACTTTCCCTTATCAAAGGTGAGTTGACTGTAGATGGATGGATTTATTTATGTCCCTGTTTTGTGTTGGTACCAATTAGTATAACTTTATAATAGTTGGACAAAAAAAATCTTTACATCTCTCAGAGTCTTATGTGTGTTTGTTGAGGTAGACAAGGAGAGGATAGATATAGGGTACAGCAAAAATCACAAAGTATTTTGTAACAATTATATATCTGGAGCATACTCTGAACCTTACACAATGTCAGCTCCTAGTTGATAATCAATAGTAACATGTGCCTTACCCTTAAAGGTATTCCTGACAGAACTAGCAAGGAAAAGAAGTGGTGCATAAATCATGAAAGCAATACCACAGCATTGTAGATGGCATGTGGGCAAAGGCACGTGTGGTCATGGCTCAGGAAAGCTTTGGCATGAGAGGTGGGTCCCGCAGAAGACTGAGGCACACAGTAACAACACAAAATGTTTCTTTCTCTATAGGGGGTGCAGTGTCTTCATCTAACAAGACAGCCCAGTTGGAACAAAGAAAGGAGCCTTGGACTGTAGGCCTACATTCCTTGAATAAGAGGAGCATTCTGCAGAGCAGTTATGTCAAGGAAAAGGCAGTGCATGCTGTCCAGATCCCTGCCAGGAGTGTCGGGAAAGCATGGAGGGAGCAGCAGCAGTGGGGTTTAGAAGATGAAAAGATAGCAGGTGTGCACTGGAGCTATGAAGAAACTAAGACTTTCCTTGCAATTCTCAAGGAGTCTCGCTTTTATGAAACACTCCAGGCTTGTCCCCGAAATAGCCAGGTGTACGGTGCTGTGGCTGAGTGGTTGCGGGAATGTGGCTTCCTCCGAACACCAGAGCAGTGTCGGACCAAGTTCAAAAGTCTTCAGAAAAGCTATCGAAAAGTGAGGAATGGCCACGTGCTAGAACCCTGTGCCTTCTTTGAGGACATGGATGCCTTGCTGAACCCTGCAGCCCATGCGTCATCTGCTGACAAGCCAAAGCAGGTGATCTCCCTTCCCCGACTGAAGAGAATCGCTGTCTGCACTAGAGAACAGGTCAGTTTGGTGGAGGAGGAAGCTGCCGAAGAATCTGATGGTGATGAAATGGGCGTTGAATTTATCCGCAAATCTGAAGTTCGTGGTGCCCCTGTCTTGTTTCAAAACCTGAGTGGTAAGGATTGTCATGTGTTCCTGATCTGAAAACAGAGGTGTGGTCTTGGGGAAAAGGAGATGAGACACCACCAAGGAAGGGCTTGTCATAAACCCTGCAGCCTTCACTGCGGGATGACCTCATCACTGAAAGTACTCCTAGGTGTGTCTCCCTGGCCCCAGGAGCTCCAGGTGACCTGGAGGGTCTGCTTTCAGTTTAGAGCAGAGCATTGGATTCTGAACATTTGGAACCTTCTGGAAGGAAGACAAAGGAACTGAATGGTTCTGAGGCGCTAGTATTATTTGAGAGTTGGTATAAAGTGATCAGTTGTACTCGCTTATAATAAGTGAAAGATGTATGTTTATACCGCTTGGGATACCCAGTAAAAAAACAGGTTGAAAGAGTGAAAAAATGAAATGTAATTTTTTGTCGAGTATAAAAGAGAACTAGTAGAAATGAGAGAGAAAGAAACACAAAATAGGGCTGGGAATGTGGCTTAGTGGTAGAGTGCTTGCTTAGCGTACATGAAGCCCTGGATTCAATTCCTCAATACTACATAAACAGAAAAGGCCAGAAGTAGCACTGTGACTCAAATGGTAGAGTGCTAGCCTTGAGAAAAAAAAAAAAAAAAAAAGCTCAGGGACAGTGCCCAGGCCCTAAGTTCAAGCCCCAGGACTGGTGAAAGAAAGAAAGAAGGAAGGAGAGAGGGAGGGGAGGGGTCACATAGGAAAACAACAATACAAAAGTAGTACATCATTAATTACAAATAGGAATAAGATGGCCACACATGTGAAAATCATCTGCATGCTAGGCCCCAATGGTTTATGCCTGAAATCAAATTCTTAGAGGGCTCTGGGCAGAAAGGCCAGCATGAGCAGAAAAGTTCACTAGAATCCATCTCTAAAATAACCAGCAAAAAGTTAAGCTGGAGGCATGGTTCAGATAGAAGAGTGTCAGCCTAGCAAGCTTGAGTCCCTAATGTCAAACCTCAGTATCACCAAAAAACAACTCATCTACACATTTCTTACAAGAGATGCATTTTAAATATAGAAATGCAGATATATTAAAAGGCTACCCCTGTGCAAAAGAAAGCTAGCACTGAGAATTTGGGGACTGGATTACAGAATTAACCTGCCTAGCAAACTCTGACATAGAAGCACTGCCTAAGGACACCAGGTCTCTGTTTCCTCCTGTGTAATAAGTGACTAACTTGTGAGGGTCATTAGCTCGTCAGTGCTGAACGGAATATAGATGAAGGAGTTCTGAAAATGCTGAAATGCAACATTACCTGGCACTTCATGTTGTCAGCAATGTCTTCTCTCCTCCAATCATTAGAAAATGACAGCTTCTTAGAATGGAAAATAAATGGGTCTAGGAGAGCATGGATACACTCATGACTACACCTGCTCAGAACAGATAGATCTGCCACAAAGGTGGGAAGATTCCTTATGCAGATGTAGGTATGTACCCATCTGAGAGACCATAGACATTGGAGTGGGGCTATTGGGGGTGTCAGGGTGGAAGAGACTACCAAGTAACTACAGACAGAGGCTGGAAGTCACTGTTCCCATAATGCACAAAAGCACATAAAACAAATTACCACTCACCTGCTCTGAAGCGCATTGCTCTGCTCCCCACACTGAACACCTGCTGGTCATGCAGATAACATGCATTCAGGGCAAAGCATTCGGTAAGTGTTGAGGGTTCAGACCTTGTACTCTGCACAGGGTTTTGCTCCTCAGGAAGGACTGGGTAAAGAAGTGATAGGAACTCCTGTGAGGTGTTCTAGTCCTTTCCGAGCTATTTGGAAGAAACCCTGTGGACACCTGAGTCCTTTAGTTGGTCCCACAGCAGTGGGAAGTTTGGGTGAGCATACTGTAAACCTAGGTCAGTTCATCCATCCTAGTATAAAAGCCCTATTTGGATTTTGCCTTTATGGATTTGTTTAAGAACTAATGGCCATACAACTTTTGTCTACCAATCGAGAAACAGTGCCTCACTTTTGCTCTAGTTCTTTTGTCATTTTAATATAGATCCTCTCATTTCTTACAAAGAGTATTCGTCTGTGTATGTGTATTGTATCCCTTTTGCCACTGTGAATGGGATTTTTGCCCTTACATTTTGTAAGGGATATACTATAGAAGCACCAGGCTCCTGTTCTTACATCTTTGAACTGTATCTTTGAATGGCAGGTGTGCATTGGGGCTATGAAGAAACCAAGACCTTTCTTGACATCCTTCATGAGACTCGATTTTATGAAGCTCTTCAGGCCTGTCATCGGAAGAGCAAGTTGTATGGGGCCGTGGCAGAACAACTTCGAGAATGTGGCTTCCTCCGGACACCAGAACAGTGCCGAACCAAGTTTAAAAGCCTTCAGAAGAGCTACCGCAAGGTGAAGAGTGGCCATGTGCTAGAGACATGTGCGTTCTACAAGGAGATGGATGCCCTAATTAACTCTCGAGCCCCTGCCCCCTCCACCAACACTCCAGAAGAAATACCTCCACCCCCAAGACAAGAAAGGGTGCATATTGAGGTTGAACCCCAGGAATCTACAGGCTGGGAAGCTGAGGAGAGTTCACAGGAGGCAATAATAGACGATTGTGGAAGTGACAGGATGAGCGAGGACGAAACTGTACAAGAGCCAGAATTCCAGGGACCTCCAGGTCTACTGCAAAGCCCACATGGTAAGGTGTTTCAGATGGAAACGAGATGGTGTCTTGGGTCTTGTATGTTTATCCAGTCCCTGTGTTTGTGCCAGATGCTACTTGAGGGACAAGAAATAGCAATTTTGACTAAAACAAGCCTCTCCTCATGGTGCTTCCATTCAAAGGAGGAACTCATTCACATTGGGCCTTGGGGATCTCAGCCTTGGTTTTTGTCTCTATGGGCCAGGCAATGTTTTGCATCTCTTGGAAGTACTGTAGGGAGAAACGTGGATGAAGGAGTGGGTCAGTAAGCTCAAATCAGAAATATCTCACAGATAGGTGTGGTATGCATGAGAAAAAAGAAAGCAAAGACAAAATGAGAGATGGGATTCTGGCCCCGAGCTCCACCAGCAGACATATGCCGGCCGCTAACTGCTGGATGTCCCCGGGACATCTCACCAGCCACTCAGACTTTTAAATGTTGAACGAGTCACCATCTTCCTTCCTGCACCATGGCTTTTCTTGGTTCTCCATCCCACAGTTCATCCAAACTCATAACTTTACAGGTGATTTTAGTTCTGCCTCACCTGGCATTTCTGTTCAGGCAGATGACACCATCATCAGCCACCATAGAGCCACATCTTGCCTGTCCCCTCTTCAGTTGCCACAGCCACTACCTAGTTCTGCCTTTCTCTGTTTCTTGGCCAGACTGTTGTAAAGGTCATAAAAGTCTCCAGACCCATCAGTGCTCTAAAGCTTTGCTGTCATCCTTAATCTGAGCCCACCTTTTGCCGCAGGCCTTGCATATTGGCATTTTCTTTTTATACCCTATGCATATTTGAAACAGAACTATTTCCCACCTGTTGCTTCTTAAGCTCTCACATCAAAACCTTAGCTCACGGTCTTTCCTCCACCTTGAACATCCCTGACTGCATTTCCACAATCATATTGTCTCAGCTCCCTTCCTTTTATTTTATATGCCCTAAGACCTCCCAGTAAGTGGTGAGCTCGTGAAGGCCCTTTGTGTAGGCTCCGGATGCTCCACAGAAGAGAATGTATGAAGTAGTGCAGACAGATTTCTTGAAACAAGGAACTCTAATTTTCTTGAATTGGAGTATCCAAGGCATCCACCTCAGAGAAGGGGATTTGTACATTTGTTCTCTAGTAGTGTTTTTATCTGAAATTGATAGTACAAAGGTTAATTCCTAACCCTGGAAACAAAGTCTTTGTGAATCTTATTCTTTAGGTGACCTTCAGACCTACCATCAAATTATCAAATTTTCTCTGGGTCAACTACTGGGCTGTGACTTCCTCTGAAGCCCAGAACAATATCAGACCCAGGGACAAAGCCTTAAAGGACTTCTTTAGAAGCAGTGACATTGAATTGACTGCTAGCTTTCCTCTCTCCCATTGATGGCTACACCTTTCTCCCCATCTCATGCCATAGCCACCTCACCTGATGTGGAAGAGAATATTGAATGCCTGCTTGTAAGGCCAGGGCAGGTAGCACACACTCAACAGCAAGGGCTTGGGAATCAAACAGGACTGGTCTGGGCACAACTTACTCAGCTTATAAAACATGTATTAGCAGTATCCTGTATCTTCTAGATTGTGGGGGAATAGAGATGAGATGGGACTAGCTATGAGGAGAACACTGTTGAAGCTAAGAGGCTCCTGGGAGTCCATTTTATATGCATTATTCATACCATGCTTGGATTTCCCGTGATTAAATGGAAGTACAGAAATAAGTGGCCAAGATGGTGTCCAGACCAGAGTGTGATTCCAAAGCTTATCTCTTCACCATGCCATGTTCTCTGTCCAGAAGAACTCCAAAGAAAAGCTGGCTCCAGGATGTGTCTTGTGGTAAGTGTAGAATGTAGGTGAGAAAGGAAAAAAGTGTAAGTTGGTGTGGCCTGCAGGACAGCCAGAAAAACCAGCGACAAGAGCATATGAGAGTAAAGAAATACTCTTGGATAGGACACAATTGACTATTGGTGAATGTTTACATGAGGAATTTGGAATTGGTCATTAAAATGTACACTGAAGACTGATGCAGTATATTGATTATACTGTGCTGTATCTTAGTATAGATGTGAAAGAATGACAACAAAATGAACTGGAACTTCAGAGATATAAACCAAGTGCTTCCGTATTGATTATGATATAGAGAATAATGACTTGAATTATGGTTTAATTTTAAAATATTTCTCCTGGCTCCTCAAGGAGCTGAGAACCAAAGGCTTAAGGTTTGAAGCCATCATGGGCAAAAAAGTCTGTGAGACTGCAAAATTATGAGCAGAAAGAAAAGTCATGGTTCAAGGGATAGAACACCATCTGAGGAAGTAAGCCAAATGATCACAGGGTCCTTAATTCAAATCCCAGTATTGCCCTCCCTAAAAAAATGCATCTCTTAGCTTATTCAATCCTGTTACTGGCTGGTTTATAGAACTTTTTTTTTTTTTTTTTTGGTCAGTCATAAGGCTTGAACTCAAGGCCTGCACGCTGTCCCTGAGCTCTTTTTGCTCAAGGCTAGTGCTCTATCACTTTGAGCCACGGTGATTTTCTGGTGGTTAATTGGAAATAGGAGGCTCACAGACCTTCTTGCTGACTTTGAATAGCAATCCTCATATTTCAGCCTCTTGAGTAGCTAGGGAAACTTTTTTTTTTTTGGCCAGTCCTGGGCCTTGGACTCAGGGCCTGAGCACTGTCCCTGGCTTCTTCCCGCTCAAGGCTAGCACTCTGCCACTTGAGCCACAGCGCCGCTTCTGGCCGTTTTCTGTATATTGGTGCTAGGGAATCAAACCTAGGGCCTCGTGTATCCGAGGCAGGCACTCTTGCCACTAGGCTATATCCCCAGCCCTAGGGAAACTTTTTTGTAATTTATGTAATTTTGTTGTCCTTATTAAGGTGTACACAAAGGGATTAAGTCAGGTAATAATGAGTACAGTTGTTTTTGGAGAATGTAACCCCTTCCTTCACTTTCCTTATTTTCCCCCTCCCCTCCCTGCCCACAAGTTGTGGTTGATGGAACTTTTTTTTTTTTTTTTTTTTTGGCCAGTCCTGGGCCTTGGACTCAGGGCCTGAGCACTGTCCCTGGCTTCTTCCCGCTCAAGGCTAGCACTCTGCCACTTGAGCCACAGCGCCGCTTCTGGCCGTTTTCTGTATATGTGGTGCTGGGGAATCGAACCTAGGGCCTCGTGTATCCGAGGCAGGCACTCTTGCCACTAGGCTATATCCCCAGCCCTTGATGGAACTTTTGAAAAAGGAGATAGCATAATAAATCAGAAGAGGCACAGGATTCATAGCCCATGAAGTATAGAGGGTCCATAATGTGCCATGCCTTGCAGGCCAGGTTAATTGGTAATGCTAAAATATCATAAACAGTTGTGTGAATTTTTCTTGTCTCCCCCCACCTCCCAGATTTTGAAATTGTAAGTACGATCAAGGAGGACCCGGCTCATGTACTGTATAAAGACACAGATCCACGTCAGGCATTCCTAGAAAAGCCTAAAAGAACGGTTTCCCAGAGTGCTGATCCCAGCAAGTATGGAAAAAGAGAATGCATCTCAGGAAGACAGTGGGCAAACTTTCAAGCGGTGAGACAAGGGAAGCTGACAGCTCAGCCAAGAGACCTGGGGAGAGCTGTTGTGCATCCCAGGCCTTTCGTGGGGAAGAGACCCTCCAGACTCCTCAGGTATGGAGAGAGCTTTGGAAAGAATGCCCGGCTTGTGGGCCGGATGTCCCACCAGAAAGAGAACCCCTACAAGTGCGGTGTCTGCGGCAAGGGCTTCGGTAGGAGCCGGAGCCTGATGAGACACCAAAGAATCCACACGGGAGAGAAGCCTTTCAAATGCCTGGACTGTGGGAAAAGTTTTAATGACTCCTCAAATTTTGGAGCCCACCAGAGAGTGCACACGGGCGAGAAGCCGTACCGATGTGGAGAGTGTGGGAAGTGCTTCAGTCAGAGCTCGAGTCTGGTCATCCACCAGAGGACTCACACGGGCGAGAAGCCCTACCAGTGCGGGCAGTGCGGGAAGAGCTTCACCAACAGTTCACACTTCAGCGCCCACCGCAGAGTCCACACTGGGGAGAATCCCTACAAGTGCGGGGACTGTGAGAAAAGCTTCAGTAACTGCACCCGATTTCGAGAACACCGGCGAATCCACACAGGGGAGAAGCCCTATGGATGCGGCCAGTGTGGCAAGCGTTTCAGTAAGAGTTCCATCCTCACCAAGCACCGGGAGGTCCATGGGAGAGACAAGCTCCTGCCACACCCTGCCTCGCTCTACTCCCCAGAGATGCTGCCCAAGGGGAAGAGTGAAGAGTTCAGGAAAACTTGATGATGGGCTCTCCTCGTCTTCCTCTATGCCCTTTTAGTCATCTGACCCCAGCCTGGCTCTCCAAGCAAGGCAAAAAAAAAAAATGTAGTTGACAATGTAAATAATCTAGGCCTTCACCCTGTCTCACCTCCTCCTCTAAATCCATCTCCAGTGCATCACTTCTCCTCCACTCAAGTGGTAAGGAGAGATGGTCTCAGTGGAGACTAAAATGTGCAGTGTGCGGAGGCCAGCGACCTGCAAGGTCCTGTCCTGTGGGTGAGCGTTGATGTCCAGGAGATGAATGCCCAAAGGTTTGTGGTGCTGGCTGTCTACCACCGGAGATGCTAGGTGACACTTGACAAAGGATTGTCACCTTTGGGTAGAACTTTCTGGAATCAATCCAATCCAAATTCCCTCAGACCCATCTCTTTTTGGAAGATACTCACAAAAGAAAAGATTCTGTCACCTCCTTCAGGAGTCTGTGTGTTGAGAAGCTGATCCAAATATCTGGGGCTGACTTGGTCTGTCGTCACTGAAGTCACGTGATGAGGCCTCACCTTCCATGAGGGGAGCAGTTGATTGTCCATCCATCCTTCTCTGTACCTGAATGCTGTGCCTGCTGCCTCGCCAGCCTTCCAGTAATCCGGGCTCCTTCTGCTGTTTTACACAAGTCCCACACTTACCTCTGGATTCCTCTGGGTGCTCTTACCCGACTCCTCAGGACTGTCCTGTTCCACGTCGATAGCAGAGGATGCATGCTCATGGGGTCTTGTTAAAGTAGCATTTCAGACATGTTCAAGGTCTTCCCCAACTTCTCTTACCCAGAACATGACTGCTGTGTTGGCATATTTATACCTCCCACCCCACTGTGGTACTACACAATAGTGAAACCGTTAGTGGACTTCTCAGGCCTGGGTTAGATCAGAGAGGCGCCACGGTGCACACCAGCAGCTCCCAGAGGACTGGCTGTTAGAGAGGCCGGCCTCTGTGCAGCTTTGTTCACAGGATCCTGAACCCACCCGTAGAGCCCTGAGTAGCTATAGAACGTCATAGCTGATGCAGTGAAGGTGGAAATACTGATAGAAACTTTCAGTCCAGCACTCAGATTTTATTTTCTTCAGTTACTGTTTTGTCTGAAAAAAAAAAATCTCTTTGGAAATCCCCAGCAACTATGGGCAGAACAGTTCAGGTTGGGGAACAGACCATCCATCTGTGGCGTCACAGCTGAAAAGGGGAAAATCTGGTCTCCTGAAGCCAGTTGCTTCCCAGTGAGGCCTGTGGCACTGTACCCTAAGGCCCAGGTGGCCCAGGGTGGCTTTGCCACAGGGGGTGGCAAGTCACCAAGCTGCCTGGAACAATAGCCAGTGTTAGGGGTTTGCATCATTTCTTCTTTAGCTCTTCCCCTGCCCCCCCCCCCATGCTTTCTCCTTTAAAGATGTCTAGAGTTCGGATGTTTCAGCAAAGTCCCAAGAAAGGCGGGCCCCGCAGGGAGGCACCACTCACAGTGCCTGGGGTGGGGGGGCGGGGGGCTCGGAAAGCCCCTGGCACATGGCTATCCCAACAGCTGCCTTCCGCCTTTTCCAAGTCAGACAAGCGTGATGGCGTGCACTGTCACCACGCCTGGCGCGGGGTGGAGGGCACGGCGCCTGGCTGTACAGCGCCAGCTCCAGAGGAGGCTCGTGGACATCAGCCACCCGGGGGCACTGGCCGTGAACGGGAAGCTCGACGCGGACGTCTCCGTGGCCGCGCTCCAGCTGTGGCGGCATGTACCTCCCAGCATGGCAGCGGTGGTCACGCCAGTCCCACCCGGTCCCCCCTCTCTACCTCCCTCGTCTCCCGTGGCTCTCTCACGCTGCCTGTGCTCCTGGCCCGCGCCCAGGCCCCTGGCCGCTGTCCATGCTCTCCCAGTGGGTGGACCAGGTCCCCCGTGAGGACCTGGAAGCCCTGAACCCCCATCCTAGTCCAAGGCCGCTTCTTTCCCTGAATTTCACTTTTTTTTTGTTTGTTTTTTTGCTGAGACAAAGTGAAAATGAATAATGTGCTGAGTAACATCACATAACATTGCTTTTTTGAAGATTATAAGAAAGGAAAGAGGTGATTTGTTTTTCCCTATGTCCCAGCACCAGGGAATGATCTGATCCTAGGTTTGTTTGTTTTTTTTTTAAAAAAAAAAAAAAGGCTTTTAATCTCACAAGCACTGTGATCTGTAAAATGTATTGCTTTTCCTTCTTTGTTCTGACTGTTGGAAAGTTCAAGAAAACGCTCCACCTCAACTAGCTAACTAAACCTATACTTATTTCCATGCTTATTTTTGGTGGTACTGGGGTTTCAACTCAGGGCCTTTTGCTTGCTAGACAGGTACTCTACTACTTGACCCAAACCCCTGTTCTTTTTTTATTTTGTGTGGGGGGGGTATTTTGTTTTGCTTTGCTTTGCTTTTAGTTATTTTTAAGAGAGGGACTTGGGACTGGCCTGAAGCACAATCCCTCTGCTATGCCTTTGGCATAGCTGGTATGACAGGCATGCCACCACACCTGGTTTATTTGTTGAGATGGATCTCAGTGACTTTTTGCCTGGCTGACCTCAAGCGTGATCCTCCTGAACTCTGTGTCCCAAACACCTGGTTTTAGAGGGACAAGCAACCGTACCTGGCCTGTATTTATGTAAACACTCTTTCTTTGGGGGATTGTGTCACATCTTATCTTTAAATGGTGTAAACTAATGGGCATTTTATTTTCTGGTGTCTTAACCAAGGCATTTGAGAATCTGCACCTGTACTTCCTGTCCACACTTGCATCAACTCCCACAAATACCTCTACCTCGATAAGGATTTGTTAGTTCTTCCTGGAAAGACCTCAGTCTTCTTAAAAATGAAAACTGCATTAAGTTGTACCTAACCAGCTCAGGACAGCCTGCCACTGTGAGGTCCTCATTAGACCAGAAACCAAAAAGAAGTGAGCTCTAGTTTGTCCTCGCCGCTTTCTGAGAACACGTCCCAGCTTTCCTCTTCTTGAGAAGTTGAATGTGAGTGCCAAAAATGACTCGGGCATTCAGGTTTCTGAGGCTGTTGAGTGTGGTAGAGGCGAGACACAGTCTCTGGTCTAAAAGCAAACCCTAGTGGCTAATAAGTGTGAATCCCCCTCCTATTTCAGGGCCCCTGAGACAAGAATACAACTCAGGAGCCTGCTCAGTAAGGATTCAAAGGACAAGCCACTCGAGTTTGGCAAGAGGCAACTCCTCCCCAGACACCCTGACAGCCAGAGGCAGGTAGCAGCAGCAAAGAGAGTGCTTTATAAGGCCGAGACAGACCAGACTACCATGAGGAAGCCCGGGACGACCTGAGCGGAAGGCATGTGGGATTAACTCCTGTGACCACAATGGCCTCGGCCTGAATGCATTCCAATACCACATGGACGACTGTCCATCCTGCTGGATTAATGTCCCCTCACCTGTCTTCCTGATACACGTGTGTGAAACTGTGTCTACAATAAATGCTCCCCTTGGTTCTGCCAGAATTGGAAGGGTGATGTCTTTCTGCTAAGGGAAAAGAAACTGCAAGAAGCTAAAAGTTAAGCCTTGTAATCAATAGGAAGAGAACTTCAGCCGCATACCACTCACACCTAGCAGGGAGGGTCTCCAGGGCCCTCTTGCGCTGCTGTCCTTAGCCTCACTGCCAACGGGCTCCAAGAGCCCTAAGGATTGCTCGCACATGTGAGCAGAGAGGTGAAGCCCGTGAGCATTGCAGGTGGGCTTGGCATGGGAGGTTGGAACTATCAGTGAAAGAGCCCACCTCCACAACACCTCAGCACCTGCCACGCATTTCCTCCCCATCAAGAGCACCTTGGAGTTGGCATGGGCGGCTCACACCTGTCATCCTAGCTACTCAGGAGGCTGAGATCTGAGGACTAGGGTTCAAAGCCAGCCCAAGCAGGAAGGTCCCTGAGACTCTTATCTCCAATTAAGCAGCAGGAAAAAAAGTGAAGCTGTGGCTCAAGTTTTAAAGTCACTAGGACCAGTGTCACCCAGAACCTCAGGGTATGGCCTTATTTAGAGATAGGACCTTGCTTGTTTCCATTAAGGGAAAGGCCAAGGTGAGATCATACATTAGGGAGGACTAAAAATGAGTCAATGACATGTGCACATAGTTCTTGACAACACCATTTGAAAACCAAGGCAGAAGCTGGGTGCTGGTGGCTCACACCTGTAATACTAGCCACTTAGGAGGCTGAGATCTGAGGGTTACAGTTCAAAGCCAGCCCTGGGCAAGAAAGTCTGTAAGAGACACGTGGTGCTGTGGCTCAAATGGTCGGGTGCTAACCTAGAGCAAAAGAAGCTCAGAAACAACACCCAAGCCTCAAGTTCCAAGCCTCAGGGCCAGAAAAAAAAAAGATATATAAAGGAAACAGAGGCAGAGGTTGTACAATATTGTCATTTGGAGCACCAGGAGGTACCAGGTGCTAGAGAAGATAAGGAGGGAACTTTGCTAACATTTTGCCCATCTCTGGCTCCTAAGTAGATTACAGGCATGAGCTCCTGGCTTCCTCTCCATTTAACTATGGTTGTCTTTGTTATACTCTGGTCCTCTGAGAAATTTTGGATGTTTGAGTGTGTGTGTGTGTGTGTGTGTGTGTGTGTGTGTCCATATTCTCAAAATTGTGTGTTACTGTATTGGTGATTTTTCTCCAGGAAACCTTTGTTCATTTTAGTTGTGTTCTCATCAAAATGGTGGGGTTTTATTTAGTGTTGATAATGGGTTTCCCTGCTAATTGTAGTATCCCAAGGGTCCTCTTTGTAAACAACCCATGGGTTCTGTTGTTGTTGTTGTTTTTCCAGTCCTGGGGCTTGAGCTCAGGGGCTCCACACTGCCCTGCACTTCTTTGTGCTCAAGGCTAGTGCTCTACCACTTGAGCCTCAGTGCCTCTTCTGACTTTTTCTGAGTAGTTCATGAGAGATCAGAGTCTCCTGGACGTTTCTGCCAGGGCTGGCTTTAAGCCATGATGCTCAGATCTCAGCTTCCTGAGTAGCTGGGATTACAGGTGTGAGCCACTGGCACCAACTGCTGCAGAGATAGCGCGTGCTCTCCTTGGGAGGGGTGAAGATGGAAGTGGGCTGGTGGGTCCCCCACCCAGGCCCTGTGGGTCTCCCAGCACTCCACACTAGACCTTCCGCAGGGCTCTGAATTGGGTCTGAATCATCTCCATGTGGTTCAGAGCGCCAGCCTGAGCTCCAGGACTGAGCGGAGGATGAGCTCTGACTTGGAAGGCACCCCACGTACTGACATCAGACCCAGGAAATGGGGCTCTCCTGGGTTTGCTAGACTCAGGACGCCTCAGGCCCCTCCATGAACGTTTACTTCCTCCACAGCAGAGCCCTTTCTTTTTTCCTCAAACAAAAGCCAAAGCCTCTAACACGGATGAAAACGTTGAACTATTTATTGCAAAGCGAAGGTGGCGGCTTGGGAAGCGAAGAAGTAGGGCCTTGGGAACCAAGATCAGGAGGAGAAAGAAAGAGGGTGGGCAGGGTTGGGGGTGCCTGGCTTAGTGCACAGCATCTGCCCAACTTGCGGAGGGGAACCCTGGCTTGATCCCCAGCACTGCAGTTTGTTGTTTTTTTTTTAAGAAAAGAAAGGGGGTGGGACATGAGCCAACGCCAACGCACACTATCAGCCACTTCCTCCTCTGGGTCTTCTCTGCTGGTCTTCCCTGTCAAGAACGTTCTGGTACTCTGCCATCCCCGCCTCCCTCTGTGCAGGGCTGGCTGCGCATGCTCCCTGTGGAGGTTCCAGATGAGCCCAGAGAAGTTCTGAGAACCCGAATGGTCCTCGGGACTTAGGAGCAGGCCATCCATCTGAGAAGCCTGCCCCAGACAGTGGCTCGCCCAGGCTCTGCTTAGGAAGCGTACGAAGCTGTCTTGTTGTGCAGCCTAAGGCAGGAAGTGGGGCCTCAGCGTCCTTTCAGGATTAAGCGGGTTTTTGAATCCCCGATGAAGAACCTGTAAAGACACAGCTCACTGTGACCATTTGGACGGAGTGCCCCCTCTGCAACCCAGGCAGGTCTAGAAGGACTCAATCCAGTGTCTGTCCGCCAGACAGACAGACACCTGCCCTGCAGCCAGCCTAAGCCACAGGCTTCAGGCTGAAGATTCTGCAACAATGCTTGCTTTACTTCCTGTGGATGTGTTAACTTGCTAGGAAAGAAGCAGAAAGCAGCCAAGGGATGTCTGGGCCTCCGTTAGAGACCCCCATCTTAACACAAAGCCCACCTAGAATAAAGAAGAGCCCAGGAGAATGTCCTGAATCCTAAGGCCCTTGGCACTCCTTGGGGCCAGCACTACCTGAAAGCTTCTCCATTGTGGGAGCCTACAAACCGCCCCTTTGGATGTGGATTTCTGTCACTTGCCACCCAAAGTTCTAGAGAGAGTCACCCTTCTCCAAGACCAGCCCCCCAGCTCTGGACACTCCAGGAGCTGTCACCAGGGGCCCTGTGACCCACACACTCCTACCTAATGAGCAGTCCTACAAACAGACCCGCCAGGAGTGGGCCCAGCCAGTAGATCCAATGGAAAGCCCAGTGGCCAGCAACGACAGCAGGTCCAAAAGCGCGAGCAGGGTTCATGCAGGCTCCAGAGATCATCCCCCTGCAAACACCCAGGCACTCAGTCACCGTGTCCCAGCCAGACCCTGCCCCACTCCTGTCCTGGTCCCAGCTGGGCCTAGCCCCGGCCCAGAACCCCTTCTTCCTCAGCTTCCCTATCAGGGGCTGCTGAGTCCATCCCAGAGGACAAGGGGCCGTCGGCACTGGGAAACCAAAGGCAAGGCACTTCCAAGATCTACAGTCTGACTTTCCCACACATGCATCCAGAAGGATGACCGGCCAAGAACACCCGCACGCTTGTTTTGTCTCTCTGTGTTTCCCCAGGGGTGAACGCACCCATCCTGGGGTATTTACCATGGAGAGTTAAAAGAACAGGTTTCTGAGTCGCTCAGGCCTTGGCTGTCAAAGCCACCCTAGCACCCCTGCCTCTCTGGTGTCTGCATCCTTTACCCTAGATCCCAGGCTGGGGCCCCAGTGCCCAGTGGGCCAAAGACTTGGAAGTAAACCAGTTGCCACAAGGGGGCAGCAACGTTCCGCCCGCCCGCCCCAGATGACAAGGGCCAAAGGCTGCGGCGCCTGACTCAGGGAAAGGCTAGACCTGGTCCTGAGTCCCCCAGAGTAGAGGTGAGATCTTCCTTCCCCTCACTCACCCGGCCAGGATGTCCACGGTGACCGAGAAGCCGATGGAGAACGGGGCCAGCGGGCCCCGCGTCCTCTCGTTGATGGCGCCCATGCACACGGCCAGTACCAGCAGGACGGTCATGATGATCTCCGCCCCCAGTGCTGCGGCCACCTGCCCCTGCTCCTGCACGGTCACGAAGGCCGCCCCCGACGCGTTCCAGAACCTCTCCTCGGGACTCACCGCCTGTGGAAGGAAGCAGACCAGCCTCCAGCCGGGAGCAGAGAGGATCGGGGAGCTGGGGGAGGTGGGGCGGAAACCAAGGCAGGTCTGCCCGCCCGGAGGGCCCGTCTGCAGGTGGACACGTCTGGGTGCCCACCCCGGCTCACCGGGTTTTACTGTGTGATTCTGTGGCAGCGAATGGGCCTCTCTGAGCCTCACTGTACGCATTTGGAAAATGGGCCTAACCCAGAGCATGAAGTTTATGTGACATAGATGACGCTCTTGGAAGAAAATAATATGAACATCCTGTGCCCTAAACCTCTAGAAACAGACGCAACCAGGAAAACACTAGGGTGGAACCCTCTGGGACCTGGGAAAGGCCGCAAGACTAAAGCTGAGTGAGCTGCCTAGTCATTAGACATTATTAGGGGGTGAGAGGGAGAGGAAGGGGAGGAAGAGGAGGAAGAGGAGGAAGAGGAAGAGAAAGAAGAGAGATGGACAGAGAGAAGGTGTTGTGTTAGGTGAAGAGCTATAGAAGTTTAGTGTCACATACCAGTGCCTCATACCTGTAATTCCAGCTATTCAGAAGGCTAAGCTCTAAGGATCACAATTCAAAGCCTAATGCTTAGCATGCATAAGGTCCTGGGATGGTCCTGGGTTCTACCCCTAGCACCACAAAAAAATATTAGTTAATAATTAACTCCTTTTGGGGCTGGGAATATGGCCTAGTGGCAAGAGTACCTGCCTCATATACATGAAGCCCTGGGTTTGATTCCCCAGCACCACATATATAGAAAACGGCCAGAAGTGGTGCTGTGGCCCAAGTGGCAGAGTGCTAGCCTTGAGCAAAAAGAAGCCAGGGACAGTGCTCAGGCCCTGAGTCCAAGTTTCAGGACTGGCAAAATAATAATAATAATAATTAACTGCTTTTAAAATACTGCAACAGGGCTGGGAATGTGGCTTAGTGGTAGAGTGCTTGCCTAGCATGCACAAAGCCCTGGGTTTGATTCCTCAGTACCACATAAGCAGAAAAAGCTGGAAGTGGCTCTGTGGCTCAAGAGGTAGAGTGCTAGCCTCGAGCAAAAAGAATCCAGGGACAGTGCTCAGGCCCTGAGTCCAAGCCCCAGGACTGGCAAAAAAAAAAAAAAAAAATCTGCAACAGAGAGGAAGAAGTTGATTGGAAGGGGAGAATTTCAATTATAAATCAAGAGCCAACCCCCATGGAAGGTAATGCAATATAAAGGTGGGCAAACTGAAGAGTAAACAGAGGCATATTCCCAAGTTTCTCAGGAATAACCCAGTTCATTGAATGAGTGAATGAATGAATGAAGCAACTGGGAAGAAAATACTAAAACTCTGTAAACCCAAGCTGGGTGTGGTAGCACACACCTGTAATCCCAGCACTCGGGGATCTAAGGCAAGAGGATCATTTTAGGCAATCCTTGGCTTCATAGCAAGAGATCCTACAGAGATCCTGCCTCTGAAACAAAACTATCCAGTTCTACTCCAAAGCCAGAAGCGGATTCAGGAAGGGAAGTGACACACTCAGGATTGGCTCTGTGTTAGAGAAGGGCTGTGTCCAGACATGGGGGGAAATATGCTCATCTTGGGGTGGGGGAACTGAAGCTGTGGAGTGTTCTCCCACACCAGTAAAGGCCCCCTCGATCTCACTGGCAGAAACGAGCACAGAGTCAGCCTTTCCCCCCTGCCTCCTACCCCTGCACCCCTGCACCAGGCCACCACACCCAAAGCCACAAGTACAGCCTCCTTGGGGTTCACCCACCTTGGCTAGGGCAGCCCCGATCAGCCCCCCACACAGCTGCGAGACCCAGTAGGGAACAAGCATCACCACGTTGAGACCTCCAATCAGCATCGCGCCCAGCGACACGGCAGGGTTGAAATGGCCTCCGCTGTCCATAGAGAGAAAAGGAGATCATGAGGCCGACGACGTTCAGGGCTGCCCATGGTGGGCTGTTCTCCAAGAGGATTCGTTCCACCTCGGCTGGCACCAACCAATTCACCCTCATTTTCCCTGAGGCACCCTGCCATGGGCAGGGTGAAGGCCAGAGGGAGGCAGGGAAGGGAGGAATGGCCTCTAAGTCTAGACCACAGGAAGGCTCCAGAGGATCAAAAGCCTTAGAGCACTCTACAGGGAGTCAGAGGTGATCACATGTCCAATGGAGCAGCCAGGCTCAGAACCAGTGGCCCAAGAGAGATTTCAATGACATAATGAATGAGTGGGCAGACAGCACTCAGCATCGTCCATGTCATTAGAGCCGTGGCATATCAGCTACTGGCATCATCATGTCTACTCCCGTGACACCCAGACAGGCTCCTTGCCTTGCTCTGGTCACCCAGCTGAGAAGCGACCAAGTCCCACTCAACCCCAGACCCATCTTCATTTCACCCATAACCTCCCTTGGATTCAAGCCAGGTGTCCATGCCTCCCGCCTGTGATCCCAGCCACTCAGGAGCCTGAGATCTGAGGATCATGGATCCAAGCCTGCGTGCACAGGAAAGTCTTATCTCCAATTAACTACCAGAAAGCCAGAAGTGGCGTTATGGTTCAAAGTGGTAGAGTGCTAGCTTTGAGCTGAAGAGCTCAGGGACAGCGCCCAGGCCCAGAGTTCAAGCCCCAGGACTGGAAAAAAAAAAGAAAGAAAAAGAAATATCCTCATTACTTGACTTATGTAACTGTAATTCTTTTGGATGTCATCTTTATAATAACAATAAAAAATTTAAAAAAAGAAGATCCTGGGGCTGGGAATATGGCCTAGTGGCAAGAGTGCTTGCCTTGTATACATGAAACCCTATGTTCAATTCCATAGCGCCAGAAGTAGCGCTGTGGCTCAAGTAGTAGAGTGCTAGCCTTGAGCAAAAAGAAGCCAGGGACAGTGCTCAGGCCCTGAGTTCAAGCCCCAGGACTGGCAAAAAAAAAAAGGCAGAAGTAGAGCTGTGGCTCAAGGGGTACAGCGTTAGCCTGGAGCACAACCACTCAGAGACAGCACCAGCTCAAGCCCCAGGACTGGCATGATGATGATGATGATGATGATGATGATGATGATGATGATGTTAGGTGGGGGATCTGGAGGCTCAGAAAGTGCCTTATCCAAAGCCACAGAATTCCTAGGCTATGGAACTGAGAAATTACCCCAGAAAGACTAACTCCCCACTGTCCCCCAATCTTGAGGAGCGATCGGGGGTCCCTGCCAGCAGCCCCAACAGGCTGGTCTCACCTGATATTCCCCAGCATGGCGATGGTGAGTCCCAAGGCCAGCCCATGGGCTAAGGCCGGCTGCAGCCTCCCCGTGTCAGCCCCGTTCTCGATCACTGACAGACACCCGATGAAGATGAAGAGGGCCGAGCCCAGGAGCTCCACCAGGCAGGGCTGCAGGAACCGCTCATACCAGGACCCTCGGCTCCTGCTGCTCATGCCGGGCTCCTTCACCTTGCCGCTGCCCAGCTCCGTGTCACACATCCGTGCCTGCCAGAGAGAGGAGCAGAGAAGGAAGAGCACATCAGGGGAGCACCCAGACAGAAAGCCCCGAGCCTAGGCCTGGGAGACACCCACAGTGCTGGCCCTACCAGGCTGTCTGGACAGACACGCAGCGGGCTCACCTCCCCTGGCATGGCCGTCACCACAGCTGCCAGCCCCCAGCCGCTGCACCTGCTATCGGGCACACGCTCAGCTTATCTGGGATGGGGACAGATCCGCTACGGGCTCTGCCCTTTTAAAGGGCTGGAGGTGTCAAGGAAGCAGTAAAGCCTTGGTGGGAGGTGGCCCTGGGGCCCAGAAGAGGAAAACTTCTGTTTTAATTCCAACAGGGTGGGGGAGAGGGTCAAGGATTGCTGGGCTGGGTGCCAACCAGAGAAAGGCATGGGCCGGTTTGCATCATCAGGGCTGCACAAGGAGGCGTGGGAGGGCCTAGCTCCCAAGCTCCCCTATCCAATAATGACCAGCTGGGGGTGAGGCCCCACAAGTGGGAACTTTGCAGGTGACAGCAAAGTCATTTCCCATATTTTCCCATAATTCTCACCAACAGGGAAGCATCTGATTCCAGAACAATGTCAGGTGATGCCCCGCACTCCCCAACTGAGCTAGGGAGCAGAGACATTGTACCTTTATCCTCTCTGTCCTCCCATGGGAAAGTGTGTGTGTGTGTGTGTGTGTGTGTGTGTGTGTGTGTGTGTGTGTACGCACGCATGCTAGGGTTTAAATGCAAGGCCTCTCACTCTTTTAAAAAAATATTTTATTGTTATCATGAAGGTGATGTACAGAGGGGTTACAGTTACATAAGTTGGGTAAAGAGTATATTTCTTTTGGCCTCTGATACTTAGCTCTTTCATTCAAGGCTACCAAACTGTTAGATACTAAAGGTAGGATGGTGGTTCCTAGAGACTGGGGACGAGGGAGAGAAGAATGGATGGTGAATGGTAGATGGATGGATGATGGGTAGATAGATGGAATGGATAGGTAGATGGATGAATGGCAGATGGATGGATAGATGAATGATTTGATGGTGGGCGGATGGATGGTGGATGAGTGGATAAGTGGATGGATGGATGAATAGGTAGATAGATGGATGGGTAGATGAATAGATGGATGGATACTAGATGCTGGAGGGTGAATTAATGGATGGACGATGGATAGATTGGCGAGTAGGTAGATGGGTGGACACATGAATAGAAGGTAGAGAAAGAGAGAGAAAGGAATGATAGAAGGTAGAATGGGTTTCCTTATTTATTCATCCAACAAATATTTCAATAGCTATTGTGTGCCTATGGCTATAGCAACCTTTGGCTGGCGATAAAGCAGTAAACGAGCAAGGTAACAATGCTCAGGCCTCATAGCTGTTATCTTAGTATCCCTATGTCAAGAGGCAGATAGAGAAATCATGTTAGAGATACCAGCATTTTGCTGGTCATTTCTACATTTCAGCCCTCCCCGCACACATCCACTCCCACACTAGGGCTCTAGCACCACTCCCCACCCACCACAAGACAAGGTGGAACACTCATTAGCCCTCCTTCACATGATAAAGTTGAGACACACAGAAGATAAAGAACTTTCTCATGCTGGTGTAGATTAGACAGAAGGGCAGAAGGGGCTCTATTTGATGTGGGATTGGATAGGAGTGCTGTTGAATTTCCCACACATCAGAAGGCTGAGGGCCTGCCTTTGTGCAGTTATCTCAAGCCCCAAGCCCTCCCTTCCCCTCTGTGCAGCCTGGTACTCCATGTCCACCTTCCTTCCACGTCCCCATGGGCAGTAAGATAAGACAGACATTCGTCTCTCAGCCTCCTCCTCACCTTCATTCTTTGCACAATAACCCTTCCAGTGAGACTTTCAGAATAATCTTTTTCTGTTTCAACCAGGCCTCTGTGTGTCATGCCTTGCTTAAAAACAAACACAACGTCCCGGGCTGGTGGCTCACTCTTCTAACCCTGGCTACTCAGGAAGCTGAGATCTGAGGATCACAGTTCAAAACCAGCCTGGTGAGAAAAGTCCCAGTGAGACTCTTACCTCCAATTAACCACTCCAAAAAAACGGAAATAGAGCTGTGACTCAAGAGAGGTAGAGTGCAAGCCTAGAGCAGAAAATAGCTCAAGGACAGCGTCCAGGTCCTGAGTTCAAACTCACAACTAACCAAAACAGAAAACACTGATGAAAGTGAACTGTACAACTCATGGGTGGTGATGAGAGGGAGGGACTGGGAGAGAGGGAGGGAACAGAAGACACTGTACAAAAAGGGAAATGTACTCATTACCTGACTCATGTAACTGTAATCCTTCTGTACATCACCTTTATAATATCAATGAAGGAAATTAATTATAAAAATAAACAAGTAACTCTGGAGGCTCCACAAACACAAAAACAAAACCAGCCTCCCCTGTGCTATGCACCTGCCATTAGACCCTACATTGAACACCTGGGAGTCTTTCTTTCAATCAGTACTCCCAATAACTTGTCACTTCTCCCCTTTAATTATCTGGAGCCCCATGCTGCTTTATTTCTGTAATCCCCAAGCCCGCACCCAACTCTCATTCATTCCTTTCTATTGGCAGCCAGCAAGATGCAGTGCAGTACTTGTGACAGGATTTGGGGATCTGAATGCACTGTATCTCGCCTGCTAACAGAGCAGCCTCAGTTTCCGCATCTACAAAAGGATACTAAACGGTGGTGCCCATTGTCAGATGTGTGTTGTGTGTGAGAAAGTGCACTCCGCACAGAAACCATTTCAAAGCAAGACCCAGATAAAAAGTGGTCACTACAAAGCCAGGCGCTGGTGGCTCACACTTGTCATTCTAGCTATTCAGGAAGCTGAGATCTGAGGATGGCTGTATCAAAGCCAGCCCGGGTAGGAATGTTTGTGAGATTCTTCTTTCCAATGATCCACCAGAAAACCAGAAGTGGAGCTGTGGCTCAAGTGATAGAGCTTTGAGCAAAAAAAGCTCAGGGGCAGCACCCAGGCCTTGAGTTCAAGTCCTACAACCCAGGGAGAATAAAAGTTTAGTTATTTCCTGGTGCCAGTAGCTCATACCTATCATCCTAGCTACTCAGGAGGCTGAGATCAGAGCATCAAGGTTCAAAGCCAGCTCAAACAAGAAGTCCTTGAGACTCATATCTCTACCAAAGAGCCATAAGTGGAACTGTGGCTCAAGGGGTGGAACAAATCAGAAGGCTTAAGGCCTTCTGCCTTGAGCATAAAAGCTCAGGGACAGCACCCAGATCCTGAGTGCAAGCCCCAGGACACACACACACACACACACACACACACACACACACACACACACACACACACTAATTTATTGCCCCTCACTTAGAACCAGGTTGCTTCCATCTTGGACCATCAAGATTCTCAGAACTGGGCTGGGAATATGGCCTAGTGGCAAGAGTGCTTGCCTCCTACACATGAAGCTCTCGGTTCGGTTCCCCAGCACCACATATATAGAAAACGGCCAGAAGTGGCGCTGTGGCTCAGGTGGCAGAGTGCTAGCCTTGAGCAGGAAGAAGCCAGGGAAGGTGCTCAGGCCCTGAGTCCAAGGCCCAGGACTGGCCAAAAAAAAAAAAAAAAAGAAGATTCTCAGAACTTCCCCAGCCAAAGAGAATGTGGACGATCTACAGATGGTTGCTATAGGCCAGGAATGTGAATGGAAAGCTCCTCTTTCAGTCATTTTTATGGGCTTCCACCAGGTCACATGATTTCACATGATGGCAGAGGAGTTTGAGAACTGTGGACCAGCTATGTGCACAGAAGGGCTCGATTGTTTTATTTTGTTTTGTGCCAATCTGGGGGCTTGAACTCAGGGCCTATGCACTGTCCTTGACCCTTTTTGTGCTCAAAGCTAGTGCTCTACCACTTGAGCTACAGTGACATTTCCAACTTTTTTGAGTGGTTTATTGGAGATAAGAGTCTCACTAGGACTGTTCTGCCCCACCTGGCTTTGAACCATGATCCTCAGACCTCAGCCTCCTGAGTAGTGAGGATATAAGCATGAGCCACTGGTGCCCAGCTTTGTCCTTCAGCTTTTTCCCCCCCTCAAATCTAGTACTCTATCACTTGAGCCACATCCCTATTTCTGGCTTTTGGATGGTTTATTGGAAATGAGCAGCTCACAGACTTTCCTGCCTAGGGTGGCTTTGAACTCGTGACCCTCAGATCTCAGCCTCCTGAGTAGTTAGAGTGTCAGGCATGAGCCACGGGCACCTGGCCCACCTCTTCCATTTCTGAAACTGCGTCTGCACACTGGTAGAAAGTTCTGGGACTATTCTGGGGGTGCACTGGGAAGGAGGCTCATGTCCACAGACACCCACTCCAAGCCCAGGATTACATAAGACAGGAGCCACCAATGCCCTACTAACACATAATTATTTGGAACAGCTTTATTGAAACACAAGTAATAGACTGAATATAATATACTGAAGTGCCAGACTTTGAAGTCAGGCCCCACTTTACCATGTGAACCCCACTTTACCACGTGAACCTGAGATAAGCAGGCCCTGTGAGCAGACCCAGGGTAAGCCCATTAGGGCCCAGTCAGTCGGTCTAGAACTCTAACCACTGGGAATGCTTAACTCTGACCACCCCTAGAATGCCTCGAACCCTGAGCCAATCAGATTTGTACCTGTGTCCTAATCTTGCTTGCTTGAACACCTGATTGCTGTAACTTTGTTTTTTGCCTTTATAAGCCCTGTGTAATTGTAGCTCGAGGCTCCCTCCTAACCTCCGCTGTGTCGGTGAGTAGGACGAGGCCCGAGTTGCAGCTCGCTTAAATAAAGCCTTGCCTTGCTTTTGCATTTTGGAATGTCTGAGTCTCGGTGGTCTTCTTGGTGGTGGTCTCGCGACTTGGCACAACAATACGAGGCAAGTTTTTGTTTGTTTGTTTTTGCCAGTCCTGGGGCTTGAACTCAGGGCCTGGGCACTGTCCCTGGCTTCTTTTTGCTCAAGGATAGCATTCTACCTCTTGAGCCACAGCACCACTTCCAGCTTTTTCTATATATGTGGTGCTGAGGAATCGAACCCAGGGCTTCATGTACACGAGGCAAGCACTCTACCACATATTCCCAGCCCCTGAATATAACATAAAATAACATTTCATTTATTTATATTGGTTACAATAGTGTTAAGTTTTTTGTAGTGTTTGTGGGGTGGTGGTGGGGTGTGTGTGTGTGTGAGAGAGAGAGAGAGTCCTAGGGCTTGAACTCAGGGCCTGAGTTGGTGTCTCTTAGCTTTTCTGCATAAGGTTGGCATTCTACCATTTAAGTCACAGCTCTACTTCCAGCTTTTTGATGGAGATGAGAGTCTCACAGACTTTCTTATCTGGGCTGGCTTTGAACCATGATCCTCAGATCTCAGCCCCCTGAGTGGCTAGGATGACAGGCTAGGAGCCACCAGCACCTGGCCTTGACATGGGCTTGATTGCTTCATGGGTGTGTTTTCTGATTTGTGGAGCTCCTCCAAGTCCCGTGCCTTTCCGTGTCTATGTTACACATCAATAAAAAAAAGTTAAAAATAAAACCAGTCTGTTTTTAGAAACAGACTGTTTCTATTCTTGAGATCGTCTTCTGGAGATCATCGGAAGGGACTCTATAGAGAACGCTAAGGCACTGAGAAAGGTAGTTCTGAAGTTAGTGTTGAAGTCGTCATCTCTAATACTTCATTACTCTAAAACTTAAATGTTTTAAAAAAAATTCACAGTTAAAAATTCCCTTTAAACCAGGTACTGGTGGCTCATTGCTGTAATCCTAGTAACTCGGGAGACTGAGATCTGAGGATCATGGTTCAAAGCTATCCCAAGCAGGAAAGTCCATGAGGCTCTTATTTCCAATTAACTACTAAAAAGCCATAAGTGCAGGTGTACACAGTGGTAGAACACCAGACTTGAGTGGGAAAAGCCAAGTAAGGACGTGAGTACCTGAGTTCAAGCTCCAGTACTAGCTCTAAAGATTTCTAGCTATTGCTATTTTTATCAAAACAATAAAGGGGTGTGTGCTCGCACGAGCGTACACGTGCACCAGTCCTGGGGCTTGAACTCAGGATCTTGTGCTCTCCTTTGGCTTTTGTGCTCAAGGCTAGCACTCTACCACTTAGAACCACAACTCCCATCACAGCTTTTTGGTGGTTAATTGAAGATAAGAATCTTCCAGACTTTCTTTCCCAGGCTGGCTTTGAACTAAGATCCTAATATCTCAGCCTCCTAAGCAGCTAGGATTACAGGCATGAGCGACTGGTCCCCCAACTCACTCCCTGCTTTTAAATCTTTGTACTAACCAGCTTCTTCGTAGGTGAGCAGCCAGGATGGGGAGCTTCCAGCCATTGGGAGCCTGAGAAATCACTCCAATATGAAGGAAAGACGCGTGGATTTCTTCTGTGTCTTGTTGGCTTTCCCTCGGTTGGCTACCTGCATTAGTACTTTTGTATGGTCTATAATGATGTAATAAATATTCAAATGGCTCTTGGCAGAAAAAAATGTTCCCACCCTTGGTAGACTCCATAAATTTTAGATCCAAAGACTACCTCAAGCAGTTATTTTCCTATCAGTTGAATAAATCTTTCTGAAGGTGTTTCTTGAGTTCTTTCTATGAAATTTCTAGGCCCTTATATCATAAACTTAAAAACATACACTTATTTTTCTATTAAGGAAAATCCATGAGCCTCTTATCTCCAATTAACCACCAAAAATCCAGAAGTGGAGCTGTGGCTCAAGTGTAGTACACTAGTCTTGAGTGGAAAAGCTCAGAGACAGTGCCTAGTGCCCAGTGCCCTGAGTTCAGTCCCAAATCCCAGGACTTGTGTATACATGCGCGCACACACACACACACACACACACACACACACACACACACACTAGTTTTTTTTTATTTGTTTGTTTGTTTATGTGCCTGTCCTGGGGCTTTAATTCAGAGCCTGGGCTCTGTTCCTGAGCTTTTGTACTCTAGGCTAGGACTCTACCACTTGAGCCACAGTGCCACTTCTGGCTTTAGATTGCTTAACTAGAGATAAAAGTCTTGCAGACTTTCCTGTGCAGGCTGCCTTTCAACGGAGATCCTCAGCTCTTAGCCTCCTGAGTAGCTAGTGTTATGGGCATGAGCCACTGGTGCCTGGCTCTTATTAAACATATTTTTTTTTCAAACCATATACCTTCTCCTCATTTATCCCTCTCCCCCCAGCCTCGAGTGAGTCTGTTCTGAGTATTTGATTTCACAGGCTCATCCACATCTGAGTGTTGGAATGAATGATTCTGGGGGGTCCCCTGGGAAGAAGCGTGTATGGGTCCTTCTTTGGGAGGCAGCCATTTCGGGTCCCCCTCTTCCTCCCTCTGTCTCGCTCTGCCCTGCTATGCAGAATCCCAGTCACAGAACTGAACCCAAAGAGAATTTATTGCATGGCCCTTTGCTTTAAAGGGTATTGAGTAAGAGGTTATTTTGGAATGCGTTTTTATGCTGTAAACTTGTGATTCATTGCAAATTAACAAAGGCCAGGAAGGCAGCTAGGAGGGTATAGGTGAGGGTGTGAACTCGTGCGTGTGTGTGTGTGTGTGTGTGTGTGTGTACGCACGCGCACATGTGCTGTGTGCTTAAGCTCTTGGGCATGTAAAAGTACTTCCCAGTTGGCTCACCCCTAACATTACTGCCTTTTAAGACCAGATGATTCTTTATGATGCCAGTTGGGGGGTGCTCTGTGAACGGAATGATACCATATCTCTGCCTTCACCTATAAGATGCCAGCCATAACCCTGAATTTTGTCTCCTGAAAGGCAGGGTATAGCTCAGGGGTAGAGGGCTTGTCTAACACACAGACCTAGCATCGCTCCACACACAAAAAGTAAAACACACAAGCTGGGCACTGGTGGCTCATGCTTGTAATCCTAGCTACTCAGGAGGCTGAGATCTGAGGATCCTTGTTCAAAGCCAGCCCAGGCAGGAAAGTCCATGAGATTCATCGCTCCAATTAACCACGCCAAAGCTGAAAGTAGAACTGTGGTTCATGTGGTAGAGCTCCAATCTTGAGCAAAAAAAAAAAACAAAACAAAACGGAGGCAGACTCTTAGTTCAGGCCCCAGGAGAAACACCAAAAAAAGTAATAATAATAAAAATAAACAGTGCCTGATGTCTTGGGGCTAGGTCCAGCATTTAAGGACCCCAGGGAATGGGACTTTGGGGAGTGTTCTTCTTTCTTTTCTAGGATCTGGTCTTCATAAGGAGATATTGAGAGATTTAGTGCTGGTGGCTTATCCTTATAATCCTAGCTAGTCAGGAAGCAGAGATAGGAAGGTCATGGTTTAAAGCTAGCCTAGGCAGGAAAGTCCATGAAACTCTTCTCTCCAATGAACCATCAAAAAGCCAGAAGTGGAGCTGTGGCTCAAGTGGTTGTACACTTGCCTTGAGCACAAGCTCCACAAATTCATCCAGGCCCTGAGTTCAAGCCCCAGGCTCAGCACACACAAAAGTAAGATTCTGAGGTCCCATCCAAACCCCAGCATTCAGGCTATCACCTGCATTTACAGGAGATCACCTTAACATGTGCAAAAAACACGACTTGTGCCTTGCTAATGGGCCCAGGGTACCTTGTGACTTTGCTGATCTACCCAGCAACTTCCCACTGACCTCCTTGGTTTGCAAAGCAATAAACTTGGAGAGTCAGAGATGAGTGTATGGTCAGGGGCATGGGGCAAAAAGGCTTCCTTCCTCCCTCCTGAATGACGTATACCAACTGTTAACCTTCTAATCTATAAATTTATTATTTATGAATATGTGGCTACAAACACTTGCAATAATTGTTTCTTGATTATTATGATGAGATTCATATTATTTTATATTATATTGTAAGTAATAGGACTTGAACTTGCACTCTTGCTTGGCTTTTTCGCTCAAGGCTGGTGCTCTACCACTTAAGCCACACCTGTACTTCCAGCTCCTTGCTGGTTAATTGGAGATAAGAGTTCCTCAGATTTGTCTGCCTAGGCTGGCTTTGAACTGCCACCCTCAGATCTCAGCCTCCTGGATAGCTGGGACTATAGGTGTGAGCCTCTACTGCCTGGTGCTTGTGATTATTTTTAATCCTCCCCCTCCAGCATCAGCGGTTGGCGTCCCTAACAGCCTGTCTTGTTCCTTTTGTGACCTCTCTCTTGCTCTGTCTCTGGAATGGGTGTCTGGCAGGAATATGAGTCCCATTTCTAAACCTCCTTCCTTGTGCAATTCATCTTGATTTCCCTTAGGGAAACCACCCCTCTTCCACTCAGGTCAAGTGAACTGGCAGAGTTTGAAACCAGGTTTTGTTTCCCGCCTCCCCTCTCCATTCCTGGGGCTTGAACTCAGGGCCTGGGCACTGACCCTGAGCTTCTTTTGCTCAAGGTTAGTTAGCACTCTACCACTTGAGCCACAGCACCACTTCCAGCTTTTTCTGTGTATGTGGTACTGAGGAATGGAACCCAGGGCTTCATGCATGCTAGACAATCACTTGACCACTAAGCCACATTCCCAGTCCTTGAAACCAGGTTTCTAAACCCCAGGCCCAAAGTCCAGAAGTCTCAAGTTAGGCCCAGCCACTTGCCCCCATAAGGCAAATCAAGAGACATGGTGAAGGGCAGGGGAAAGGGATTTCTCCCATGGCAGCTGTGGGCAGACAGTCAGCACATCTTCAGTCATCTTTAGGGGTACAGAAATTGGCTTCCAGAAAAATAGGGAGACTTGGGGGGGCAGGGTGGGGAAGGGATGCAGAGTCACAGTGTTGGGTCTCAGTTGTGCGGAACTGTGATCACTTTATCCCTGGAGCGGGACGGAAGCAAGGCGGTCTCCTGAGTGTTTAGCTGTTCGCTTCAAGGTGGTGAGAAGAAGGCATTGCGTGTTAGAGGGGTGGTTTGCTTTCCGCACAGGGCAGTTATCTGTGAATCTGGTCTTCCTTGGAGCCCATGGTGATTGCAAAGTTGTCCACGGCAGAGAATAGCTCAGATTCAAACTTGGGGGGACTTTTAGCTAAATCCCAGAGCCCAGCTAAAACATCTTTTAATTGCCTCTTACAAGTTCATAGCCCTCCACACCAAAGCCCAGCTTCCCTCATCTTATTACCCTGTCCCTGGCCCTGAACATACACGTATAATCCCTACCAAAACCTGTCAGGAATCCTATTCCTAACATTGAGCATGTGATCCAAGTCAGGTCACTAGAAATTCTGGAAGTTTCCTGGAGGTATCTGGTTGCTATAGTGGTTTTTGTTCTTGCTGCTGCTGTTTGTTTGTTTGCACAGGTCCTGGGGATTAAACTCAGGGCCTGGATGTTGCCCCTGAGATTGTTGTTGTTGTTTTTCTCAAGGCTGGTGCTCTACCACTTGAGTCATAGCTTCACTTCCAGCTTTTTGGCAATTAACTGGAAAAGAGTCTCACAGACTTTCCTGTCCACACTGGCTTCAAACCAGGAGGATCCTTAGTTCTCAGCCTCCCGAGTAGATAGGATTGCAGGCATGAGCCACCAGCATCTGGTTTCAACTCCTTCTTACCAATACTGAACACTATCATTTGGAAAAGTCACCAATATTTAGCATTGCTAAAAATGTCATCAGTGTTCTCTATTAAAATTTCTTTTTTACATGTTTGTAATCAGTGTGATTTTCTTTGTTGGGTATTCGGTTAATTTTGTTTGTATTGTTTTTTCCTAAAATACCATTAGACAACATTTTTTTTTTGCCAATCCCTAGACAACATTTTTTTTTTTTTTTTTTTTTGGCCAGTCCTGGGCCTTGGACTCAGGGCCTGAGCACTGTCCCTGGCTTCTTCCCGCTCAAGGCTAGCACTCTGCCACTTGAGCCACAGCGCCGCTTCTGGCCATTTTCTGTATATGTGGTGCTGGGGAATCGAACCTAGGGCCTCGTGTATCCGAGGCAGGCACTCTTGCCACTAGGATATCCCCAGCCCTAGACAACATTTTTTAAAAATTTAAATATATAAAATATATTTTTGTTTAAAATAAAACATCATTCAACTAATCAGTGAGAAAAGGAAGGGCTGGGGATATGGCCTAGTGGCAAGAGTGCTTGCCTTGTATACATGAAGCCCTGGGTTCAATTCCCCAGCACCACATATACAGAAAACGGCCAGAAGTGGTGCCGTGGCTCAAGTGGCAGAGTGCTAGCCTTGAGCAAAAAGGAAGCCAGGGACAGTGCTCAGGCCCTGAGTCCAAGGCCCAGGACTGGCAAAAAAAAAAAAAATGAGAGAGAGAAAAGGAACAATAAAAATATCAAAGTTCTGTTTCTAGCGGGGTACCAGTGGCTCAGGCCAGTAATCCAAGCTACTCAGGAGACTGAGATCTGAGGATCATGGTTCAAAGCCAGACCCAGACAGGAAAGCCCTATGTGAGACTTTCATCTCCAATTAATCACTCAAAAAATAAATGTGGAGCTATGGTTCAAAGTGGTAGAGTAAGAGCCTTGAGCCAAAGAGCTCAGGGACAGCACCCGGGTGCTGAGTTAGAGCCCCATAACTAACAACAACAAAAAAGTGCTCCTGTTTCTTATTTATTTATTTTTCTGATGCTAGGGCTTGAAATCAGTGCCTCTTACTATTGTGGTGCTCTACCACTTGAGCCATAGCTCCACACTTCTGGCTTTTTGCTGGCTAATTGGAGACGAGCGTCTCACTGACTTTCCTGCCTGAGGTGGCTTAGAACCTTGAGTTTTGGATCTCAGCCTCCTGAGTAGCTAGGATCACAGGCATGAGCCACTGGCACCTTGTTCATTCTCTTAATCCAGGTCCAGCTGAGCAATGGGAGAACACGGCTTCCTTTTCCCAGTCTTCTTCCACTACTACCATCTGCTTCCCGGACTCTGAGCTTTCAAGGGACATTGGTCCAAACTCACGCGCTCTTTGGCATTTCCGGACTGTGAGTCCGTGCTCATCTGTGGAGGGCAGGGCCACATGAATCATTCCATGACACATCCAACTATCCAGAACCGCGGTGAGTAACAGATAACCTCCAGAGACTTTTACAGTCAACACAGTAAACATAAATAACTGTCAGGAAGGTCAGGACAAAAGCCACATGCAAAGACACTGTCTTTGCGTGGCTCTATTGCCTCATGCCTGTAGTCCTAGCCATGCAGGAGACTGAGATCTTCAATTAACCAGCACAAAGCCGGAAGTGGAGCTGTGGCTTAAGTGGTAGAGCACTAGCCTTGAACCAAGGATTACAACCATGAGCCCAGGGTGCCTGGTTGATTTAGAATTATTATCTTAATCTTCCACATGGGGAAACTGAGGCCCAGAGAAGTGATGGGCAGCCCACCTACCAAGGGGATAGTGCAGCAAAAACCAAAGCCTTCTTTCTCTCCGTTCCTCAAACTTAGTGAAATATCACCTTCTTTTCTTTTTTCTTTTCTTTTTTTTTTTTTTTTGTTTTGGTCAGCCATGGGGCTTGAATTCAGGGTGTCCCTGGGCCTTTTTTTTTTTTTCTCCCACAAAGCTAGCTTTGAACCACAATCCTCAGATCTCAGTCTATTGAGTAGCTAGGATTACAGGTGTGAGCCACCATCTTAATTTAAAAAAAAAACAAAAACCTCCTTGACAAGTTGCCCTGCAAACTATTTTATTTCCATAATCACAGTTATGCACTTATGTATTATATTTCTCAATTCTAAATAAATTTGTTCTTCTGTGTAGAAGTTCAAATAACTCTATCAACCTGAATAACAAAAGTGTTATCTTTGTTATACAACTTGCTAGCAAGTGAAATAGTTTTCTATTAAAGATAAGGCATGGATTGAATTTCTAGGAATTCTTCATTGAAGGCAGAGGAACAATTGCCTTAAACAGTTTTGCAAAAATCAAAATACTACCATAAGCCAGGTGCCAGTGGCTAACAATGTAATCCTAGCTACTCAAGAGGCTGAGAGCTGAGGATCATGATTTTAAGCCAGCCTGGGCACAGAAATCCAAGAGACTTGTTCTTTTTATTTTATTTTTCCTACCACTTGAGCCACAGAATCTCACAGATTTTCCTTCCCCGGGGCGGCTTTGAACCATGATCCTCAGCTCTCAACCTCCTGAGTAGCTATGATTACAGACATGAGTTAGTTTCCGGCTCCCTCCACTTCTAGCTTTTTAGTGGTTAATTGGAGCCTGGCCCAAGTGGCTCACACTTGTAATACTAGCTACTCAGGAGGCTGAGATCTGAGGATCGTGGTTTGAAACTAGCCCAGGCAGGAAAGTCCGTGAGACTCTAATCTCCAACTAACTACCGGAAAACCAGATGTGGTACTGTGGCTCAAAGTGGTAGAGTGCTAGCCTTGAGCACAAAAACTCAGAGACAGTGCCTAGGCCCTGAGTTCAAGCCCCACAACCAACAAAAGACAAAAAAACGCTAAAAGTGTTGTGGCTCAACTGTTAGAATACCAGTTTTGAGTGAAAAAACAAGAGCACAAATCCCTGATTTCAAACCCTAATACTGGCACACACATACAAACACTACTACTACTACTTTGATAGCTAGTAAGGTTTTTCTATATGCTTGGAAATTTGGGGAGTTTACAATCATTAAAGTATCTACATACCCTTTGTACATCACCTTCCTAATAACAATTTTTAAAAAAGAAAAATTCCATGGGAATATTTTAAAAAATGTATCTCTACATAGTGGTAAGAAAACTGGATGGCCTAATTGAAATAGAACAAAGTTATATCCCCATCTTATTCTTTTCCTCAAAATGAGTTTTTTGCTGAGCAGTAGTGGCTCATTCCTGTAACCTTAGTTACTGAGGAGGCTAAGATCTGCAGATCACTATTGGAATCCATCCAGGGAAGGAAAGTCTCTAAGACTCTGATCTTCAATTGACCAGCAAAAGTCCAGGAAATGATCTGTGGCTCAAGTGGTAGAGTACCAGCCTTGAGCGAAAAAGTTAGACAGCACCTAGGACCTGGGTTCAAGTGCCAGTACAGGCACAAAAACCAAAACCTCTCATTTCTTTCCTATATAATTCTTTTTTTGTGTGCCAGTCTTAGGGCTTGAACTCAGGGCCTAGGCACTACTCTTTGAGCTTTTCTGCTCAAGGCTAGCACTCTACCACTTGAGCTACAACTCTACTTACAGCTCTTTGGGTACTTAATTGAAGATAAGAATCTCATAGACTTTCCTGCCCAGGCTAGCTTCAAACTGTGACCCTCAGATCCCAGCCTCCTGAGTAGCTAGGATTACAGACATGACCCACTGGTGGCCTAATACAACTTTTTTTTATTGGTATATATTAGATGCCCAAAAGGATTTCTTCCTGACATTTCCAAACATGCATATAACGTATTTTGGTCTTATTCAATGTCTCTGTTTACTTTCCTCTCCCCACCCTCACCCGTGTTCGCCTTTTTCCCCTACCCTTCTACCTTCTGAGTGGTAGTTTTACCACCTACCCACCCTGCTCGGCTTTCACAATGGATTGCGTTATTTCACTCAACAGGATGTTCTCCAGTTCCAGCTGTTTTCCAACAACCCATATCATTTCATTCCTCCTAATAGCTGAGTAAACGTTCATCGTGTATGTTCACAGTACATTTTCATGACTCCATTTGTTCATTGGCAAGCACCTGGGCTGATTCCAGAGCTTGGCTACTCTGAATAGTATTTTGATGAATGTGGCAGTGCAGGTGGCTCTTTGGTAAGTTGACTGATTCTTTAGGGTATATGCCCAGGAGTGGGATAGCAGAATGGTATGGAATATCTGTTTTCAGTGTTGTGAAGATCCTTCATACTGACTGCCACACAGGCTGCATAGAACTTGCATTTCTTCCTGCCCCTGTCTCCATCCTCACAAGCATCTGTTGTTATTTGTTTTCTTGACTGGGGTGAAGTGGATCCAAATAAACTTTAAATGAACCAAAGGTTACCATGTAAAAGGGAGGCCATAAAAGCACGAAAATAAAACAAGGGTGACCATCTTCATAATTGTGAGAGGGAGAGGCTTCACAGAAATACCAGTCACCTCTCGTAAAGCAAAAGGTTGCAACAGGCCACACCAGATGAAGACAGAAGCTGAAAAAAAGGAAACAAACCCTGCTAACCCAGAAGGAAAAACTGGGGAAAGTAAGATACACAGACACAATGTTAGTATTCTTACTACATAAAGAACTCTTAGGAACCAATGTGAAAACGTCACATGGAGCCAGGCACTAGTGGCTCACACCTGTAATGCTAGCTACTCACAAGGCTGAGGGCCAGAGGACCAAGGTTTGAGGACAGCCCAGGAAGAAAAGTCCATGAGACTGACTTCAATCACAAAATAACCAGCAAAAAGGCAGGGAAGGAGGTATGGCTCAAACAATAGAGCCAAGCAAGCAAGCTTAATCTAAAGGCATATCTCAAGTTGAGTACAATTTATATCTAAAGATAGTCATAGACACTAAACACCATTTGTCTTTGTTTACCCATTTATTAGATTGGAGCATGTGTGTGTGTGTGCGTGCACGCTGGTCCTGGGACTTGAACTCAGGGCCCAGATGCTGTCTTAAGCTTTTTTGCTCAAGGGTCTACTGTTTAAGTCACAGCTCAGTTGGAGATGAGTCTAGCTTTCCTGCCCAGGCCGGCTTTGAACCACAGTCCTAGGATCTCGGCCTCCTGAGTAGCTACAATTATAGATGTGAACCACCAGTATCTGTCACAATCTAGTTGCTTTGATGGCCAGCAACCAAAACATTCTAGTGATTTTTTTTTTATTAATTAAATTTTGTTGACAAGGTGTGTGGTTTTTCTTTTGTTCTTTTCTTTCCCTTCTTTCCTTTTTTCTTCCCTTGCTCCTTCCCTCCCTTCCTGTGATTTTCAGGGTCCTTCTTTTCTTTTTTTTCTTGGAGAAAATTTTCCCTCTGTAGTCCATGGTAAACTTGCACTCACAATCCACTGGTCTCTTCAAGGATAAAGGCATGCACCACCACACCCATCTTGAATTAGGTTTTGTATATGGCCTTAGGAAAGAATCCAGCATCATTCTTCCTACACGTGGGGCCTGTTTTCCTATCATTTTGTTGAGGAAACTCCATTCTCCATGGAGTAGTTTCAGAACCCTTGATCAAGTTGTTTGATGATTTGCATGAGGCTTACTTTTAGGTCATTTATTCTATCCCATTGGTCTATTTGCAATGTTTTTATGGCAATACTAAACTGTTTGGGTTGTTGTAGCTCAGCTTTCTGAGTAGCTAGGATTACAGGCGTGATCCATTGCCACCTGGCTCAGTTTTTTCCTTTTGTTTTTTGGTTGTTGTTTTTTGTTGTTGTTGTTTTTTTTTTCAAATTTTTATTATCAAACTGATGTACAGCGAGGTTACAGTTTTTGTTGGTTTTTTTTTTTTTTTTTCCAGTCCTGGAGTGTGGTCTCAGGGCCTGAGCACTGCCCCTGGCTTCTTTTTTGCTCAGGGATAGCACTTTACCACTTGAGCCACAGCACCACTTTGGCTTTTTTTTGTTGTTTTTGTTTTTTAATATATGTGGTGCTGAGGAATCAAACCCAGGGCTTCATGTATACGAGGCAAGCACTTTACCACTAGGCCATATTCTCAGCCCACTCAGTTTGTTTTTGTAGGAGACTCTTGTGCTTTTGCCAATACTGGCCTTCATGCCAGTCTGATTCTATCTACCTCCACCATCTTAAGAGCTGGGACTACAGGTGGGTACAAACATACCCAGAGCCTAAATTTCCTTTCCTTTCCTTTTTTGCCATCCCAGGGCTTGACCTCTGGGCCTGGGCACTGTCCCTTGGGCTCCTTTAGCTCAAGACTAATGCACTTCCACTTGGGCCACAGAGCCACTTCCAGTATTTTCTGTGATTAATTGGAGATAAGAGTCTCAAAGACTTTCCTGCCCAGGCTGGATTCAAACTGCAATTCTCAGATCTCAGCTTCTAGAGGAGCAAGAAAGAGCACAAGGTGTGTATATATACGCACACATACATACATATGCATATATATGTGAATCTTCTGAGAAGTATTTTTTTTTTTGAGGTGCAAGTTGTTGGTTTTTTTCCTGTTTTGTTTTTTCCTCTTTGATTAATGGACACAATGCTGAGATTCAATCACTACGTGAAACGCCTGGCTATGAAAACACAGCCACCCCTTCCCCAGAGAAGGCTGCTTTCCAAGCAGTGTCAAATTCATCCGACATCAGCATCTCTTCTCTCCTCTCTTTCTTCAAGGAAATTATCTAGTGATTTCAGCCTATGCATTAAACAGGAAATAATGTGTCTAGAACTGTGTTGTTGTTTTTTCTAAAGAGAATTTAAATACTGCTGCTACATGTTATGTACAAAACTGGTTTGGGCCACATGAACAGAGAATCACAAGTTTGTTCCTCCTTGTACTCAGTTGTATAGAACTTCCAAATCAGAATGAAAAGAAAGCTGTTCTGTATCAAACCATCTAAACAATAAACATTACAAAACAAAAAACACGGTAGAATACCAGTCAAAAAAAAAAAAAAAAAGAAGAAAGAGCACAAGGAGCAAGGCGCCAGTAGCTCATGCCCGTAATCCTAGCTACTCAGGAGTCTGAAATCTGAGGATCAAGGTTCAAAGCCAGCCCAGGCAGGAAAGTCCACGAGACTCTTACCTCTACCAGAAAATTGGAAGTGGTGCTGTGGCTCAAGTAGTAGAGTGCTTAGCCTTGAGCTGAAGAGCTCAGGGACAGTGCTCAGGCCCAGAGTCCAAACCCCACAACCAGCAAACAAAAGAAAAGCGAAGAACACAAGGACCGTTCAAACCCAAGTACCAACACACACACATACACACACACACACACACACACACACACACACACACACGATACAGTAAATCCCCAAATCCCCAGATGGATTCAAAATCATGAGCTACACAAACTCAAAGTCAGAACACATAGGTAATTGGCAAATGAGATTTATTTAAACAATGATACGTCAACAGGAACAATGGCCTTTGGAATCGAGGACGCTTAGACCACAGGAGGAGGCGAGGGGACTCGACCTGCCCATCCGTCAGGAAGCCCAGCTCAGCTCTGGAAGGCTTCAGCTTCCAGTTCACATGAGCCTTCAACAGATCAACAGGTTATCTCCTTCAAACCTGAGGGGCAGGGGAGACAACACTGTCAGAAGCTCAGCAGAGAGCAGAGACGCACAGAGGGGGAAGATGTGGCACTGCAGGGCCCACTGGGTCAGCACTGGCAACCAGCAGGCCTCAGGACAGCAGCTCCACTGAGATTCTACAGAGGAACAAGAGGTGTCACAAGATACTATTTGTGGATGTTTTTACAAAGGACCGAGAGAGCTGGGCGCCAGTGGCTCACACCTGTAATCCTAGCTACTCAGGGGGTTGAGATCTGAGGGTCACAGTTCGAAGCCAGCCCAGGCAGCAAAGTCTGTGAGACTCTTATCTCCAAGTAACCAGCAAAAGGCTGGAAATGGAGGTGTGGCACAAGTGGTAGAGCAACAGCCTTGAGTGAGAAAGCTAAGAAAGTGTGCAAGGCTCACAAACACAAAGAGTTCCCCCGACCTCTGTGCTACAAACTGAGAAGATGGAGCTGAATCCCAAGGCTACACTGGGGCTCCATAAGCACAGTGCTCCCTGGGCCTGCCTCTGGCTCTCCCAGAGGGAAGCGCCCCATGGCCCGCGCCTAGCTACAGAGGGAACATGGCCTACCGAGCTCCTGCCCTCCTTTGGTCGCCCAGCACAGGCAGTAATGCTGCATGAGCTGCTCCAGGAGCTCCATTTCATCCAGGAATTCCAGGGACTCTATTCTGTGCAGGAAATCAGATTAGGAAAACATCAGTGAAAAAATGGACGTGGTGTCCACAGAGATGGAGAAGGAGCAGTGTGCATGACCTATTAGGTGAAAACAAACCAGCTACAAAACGAAATAGAAACACATGGTGTGGTGGTTTTAGTATGTGTGTGTGTGCGCGCGTGTGTGTGTGTTTCATACTGGAGGACTCAAGCCCGAGCCTGTTCGTCACGCCCCCATACCTGTTCACCTCGGCACGTGGCAGCCTGCTGTACAACTCCATCATGTTCAGGGCTGAGGCCGTCTCCCACCCGTTCAGCAGGAGACGCTCTTTCTGAAAGGCAGTGAAGAGAAATGCACAGCTGCAAAGGACGCCCACAGCAAGCTGAGACCCTAGTGCCCATGGGGATTTAGTCCTCTCCAAAGCCCATCCTGTGTCCTCTGGTCTCCCTTCCTGCTTGCCAATTTTCTGTATTGAACACCAACTGTTATCATGAGGGGAAAACTCACTAAAGTATAGTTAAAGCAAAACAAAGGAGGAGACTTTTCCAGGAGCCAGTTTGTTGTTGGTTGGTTGGTTGGTTGCTGGTCCTGGGGCTTGAACTCGGGGTCTGGGCATCGTCCGTGAGCTTCTCCTGCTTAAGCCTAGCACTCTAGCACTTAAGCCACAGTGCCACTTCTGGGTTTTTCTGTGTATGTAGTACTGAGGAATTGAACCCAAGGCTTCATGCATCCTAGGCAAGCACTCTATCACTAAGCCATATTCCCAGTCCTAGATTTTTTTTTTAAATACAACTTAAAAGAGGTATCAGTGACATACCACTAACCTATACTGGTGGCCTATGGATGGATCCTTACTCAAGCACCTCATTCATAAAATGTGGTTGGGATTTTTAGCGTGTGCCAGTACTGACATCTGATCTTAGGACCTTACTCTCTTGCTTAGTGTTTTCACTCAAGGCTAACACTGTATCATTTGAGCCACACCTCCACTTCTGGCTTTTTGCTGATTAATTGGAGATAAGAGTCTCACAGACTTTCCTGCCTGGGCTGGCTTGGAACTGCAATCCTCAGATCTCAGCTTCCTAAGTAGCTAGGATTATAGGAGTGAGCCACAGCACCCAGCTTATAAAAAGTGTTTTTAAAGAACCAGGAAAAGCTGTGGGGCTTGAGAAGCTATGGCAATTACTATGGACTTTAGTAGTGTGAAAATGAGAACCTTACAGGGACCACAGTTACAGCCTGGGTACACAGGTACAGCCTAGGATTTGCCTGAAATAGTATGCAGAGGCTACCCGAAGCAATATTGACAGAATGTTAGTAATTACTCAAGCTGGCTTGATGGGATAGGCGTGTTGACTATACCTAAGTCTTAAACCTTTATGTTTAAAATTTGCATAATAAAATGACTTATTACTACTTGGCATGGGTGGCTCACACCTGTAATCCTAGTTCCTCAGAAGACAGAGATCTGAGGATCAAGGTTTGAAGCCAACCCAGGAGGGACCTGGCAGGAAAGTCCATGAGACTTTCTCCAATTAACCAACAAAAAGCCAGAAGTAGAGGTATGATTCAAGTAGTTAAGCACCAGCCTTGAGTGAAAAACCTGAAGGGCAGCTGCGCCCAGGCCCAAAGTTCAAGCCCTAGTACTGGAACTCTGTATTAACCATTAGATTTGCAGGGCTAGGATGTAGCTCAGTGGCAAAGCACTTGCTATCAAGTACAATATCCTGGGTTCAGTCCCCAGCACCAAAAATAAAAGACAAAAATAACAATAATTAATAAATAGAGTAGATTTGCAGCCAGATACCAGTGGATCCGACTTATAAGCCTAGCTAATCAGGAAGCTGAGATGTGAGGATTGAGGTTCCAAGCCAGTCCCGGCAGGAAAGTCCACAAGACCGTTATCTCCAATTAACCAGCAAAGAGCCAGAAGTAGAGCTATGGCTCCAGTGGTAAAGTGCTAGCCTTGAGCAAGCACCAAGACCCTGAGTTCACCCCAGGACTGGTACAAAATAATAACAATAATCATCAAAACAACAACAATAATAGATTTGCATGGCAGGGGAGCAGGGGAAGAGGTGGGAGCCCCAGGGCGGGTGCTGGCAGCGCTCAGGTCCTCTCACACAATGGTGTCACCTGCCAGGGAGCAGGCCCCTTCCAGCTGGCCACGGGTACACGTGGACGTCCCGGTCCCCACTCTGACCTGGGACTCTAATGACTTGCAGGTTTCCACTCCTGCCAGGTCGCACTGCCGTCTCCGAAGGTTTTCAATCATGATCTGCCCAAACCGATCATCCATGTTCACCTGGGCAAGGAGAAGCTTCGTCAGACACCACCACGCATGTCTGCCTCGTCAGACATCACCGCGCATGTCTGCTTCATCAGACTTCACTGCGCATGTCTGCTTCTTAAATATGCAGGCCATGACACCACCTGCAATCCTCCCTATACAATAGGCCGAGATCTGAGGATGGCGGTACAATGTGAGCCTGGGCAGGAAAGTCGATGAGATTCTTATCTCCAATTAACCAGCAAAGAGCCAGAAGTGGAGCTGTGGCTCAAGTGGTAGAGTGCTAGCCTTGAATGAAAAAGCTCATGGACAGCACCCAGGCCCTAAGTTCAAGCCCCAATACTGCCACCAAACCAAACCAAACAAACACACCCACCTCCTGCAAAAACAAAAAAACAAAAAAACTCACAGAACAGTGCCTGGCACAGAACAGAGAAAAATGTAATAAGCTTCTAAACTATATAGAAATAACAAACAGCAGTACGGGGTGTGGGAACACATGTTGTGAGGTTGCTGATGACTTTGTTCTGGCTACAGAACTGGTAAGTTGGGTTACTCCTGACAAGGTGTGGGGCAGGGTGGGAGGCAGAGCAGGTGAGGGGCAGCTGTGGTCAGCATGCTGCAAAGCACAGGCCTGCCACTCACACACAAGGCCCGCCATGTGCTTGTTTGCACATGCTGGAACTGAGAGGGAGAGGGGTGCATGCCAACGGTGCAGACGGGGTGCCCAGGATGCGTTTGCACCTAAAGAGAAGGCAGAGGCCAGCACCACTGGCATGGTTTTCCCAGGATAAGGAAGACAGAGGAAGGTTCCCAGTAAAAAAGAAAGGAACGCTGGGAGCCAGTGGCTCACGCCTATAATCCTAGCTAGCTACTCAGGCTGAGATCTGAGGATTGAGGATCGCAGTTTGAAGTCAGCCTGGGGAAGAAAAGTCCATGAGACTCTTATCTCCATTTAACCAGAAAAAGCCAGAAAGAGAGCTGTGGTTCAAGCTCTAGCCTTGAGTATAAAAGTCTAGCACCCAAGACAGAGAGAGAGAGAGACAGAGAGAGAGAGAGAGAGAGCGAGAGAGACAGGCCAGGAGCCCAGGCCTGGACTGGAGCTGTTCAGGAAGAGAAACTAGTGTGGACCCGTAAATCTATTTATAATGACATAGCATGGGCCAAGTCTCTTTACTGCTCTTACCTGGGGCTTGAACTCAGGGCCTGAGCACTGTCCCTCAGCTTCTTTTGCTTAAGGCTAGCACTCTGCCACTTGAGCCACAGTGCTACTTCTGGCTTTTTCTGTTTATGTGGTACTGAAGAATCAAACCCAGGGTTTCATGCATGCAAGTACTCTACCACTAAGGTACATTCCCAACCCAATAAATGGAATTAAAAAAATAAATAAAACCAACAGGGGCCAGGTACCAGTGGCTCATACCTATAATCCTAGCTATTTAAGAGGCTGAGATCTAAGGGTCGCAGTTCAAAGCCAGCCCAGGACGAAAGTCCATGAGACCCTTATCTCCAATAAAGCTGGAAGCAGCACTGTGGCTCAAAGTGGTAGAGTGCTAGCCCTGAGCAAAAAGAGCTCAAGGACAGGCCCAGGCCCTGAGTTTAAGTGCTACACCCATAAAAACAAAGAAACAAACAGAGATAGCCACCCAGGACCCCTGAGCAGGCTCCATCTCTTCTGCATTCTTCTTACCTGTTCATAGTTTATGAACATGGCCGTCTCAAAACAATTAGCTGCCCACTTGAGGAGGTTTGCCGACTGCTCTGGTGTCATGTAAACCAGCACACATTCAGTTATCAGGAGTGTTGGCAATCTGAAGAAAACAAACAGACAAAAGACGCACAAATGTGTTTTCACAAAGTCAGAACCCACTACTTATACACAGGTTGTGTTTGTTTTTTGGCAGGTGGTAGGTACTACAGGAAGAACCAGAAAAGACTCAGCAAGCACAGCACCAACCCACATATGATTCAAGAGCACAGCCATCGCAGCCCGAAGTTCAGCACTGAGAAGAGGGAGCTCATGACCATGAGGTAGAAGCACACGGTGAGCCATAGCAAGGGCTGCAGGTCTCCCCAGCTACACCTGGCCACTGGGGCAGGAGCAAACATGAGGCCAGCAAAAGCTTAGAAATCCCTCACACACTAGTGCTCTTGCTGCCCTCAGAAACCTCAGAAACCCTAAGTGAATGAAGTCAAGTCGACCTGGCAGAATAAGAGAATGAGGCATCTTGGCTGAGTGTCCTCTTCCTATATAAGCCTTCACCATAAACAGTAAGAGCTGAGGGTGGGGTGGCTTAGTGTAGGACACTTGCACAGCACCTACCAGGCCTGAGTTCCATCCCCAGCACAGTCTTCAAGAAATTGCATTACTACAACTACACCCATTTGCCAGACACAGAGCCATTGACGAATTGTGAACTAGGAAAAGCACAATTGGTTGGCTCTGTTGCTTCTGGGCCTGTGGCCAGGCAGCACATTGTGTGGGAAATAAGTGGCAGAGGAGGGACCCTGGGTGTGAAACCCAAAGGAAAGAGCTTCAAAGACACTGCCCAGTAACCTGAAGACCTCCCACTAGGCTCCACCTCTTAAAGGCTCTGCCATCTCCCAACAATACCCAAGCGGAAGACCCACCTTTAAAACTCATGGGTCTTTGGGGGAACATGGATCCAAACCATAGCAATGGCCCTGCTCCCCCGAACACTCATTGAGGCAAAGACTCAGAAAATAAAGCTGGGGCAAGGGCACTGGATCAATCAGAACCAATTCTAACATGGGACCTGTGGCTGCTGGCCTGTAAGCCCTAGCAATGACAACCCAGAAGAGGATTCTAAGCTGAACGTGTAAGGAGCTCAAAGACAGACAACACCCATCACCATATTGATGAGCAGGTTATAGGCATGTTCTTGGCATACTCCAAGATGTGAATTCTTTCCTTATATGTCATAGTTATGTTCCTGTCTATATGACTATCCTCTCTCAAACTTTGTTTCTATTAGGCACCAGTCAGTATTTAAAAAAACTAGTAGGTAGCTAGGCACTGGTGGCTCATGCCTATAATCCTAGCTATTCAGGGGGCTGAGATCTGAGAATCACAGTTTGCAGCAAGCCTGAGCAGCAAAGTCCTTGAGACTCTTATCTCCAACGAACCACCAAAAAGCCAGAAGTGGATCTGTGTCTCAAGTGGTAGAGTGCCAGCCTTGAAAGAAAAAGCCAAGGGACAGTGCTCAAGCTCTGAGTTCAAGCCCCAGGACCAGTATATAATAATAATAATAATAATAATAATAATAATAATAATAATAATAATACAGGTGATTCTGATGTGGAAATAGACTTGAGAAACAACAGGGCCTACAAATCTCAGGCAATCACTCTAAGTAGCCAAGGCATGACAAAACTTTTAGAATACACGTGGGACTGGGCAAGAGGCTGAGCCTCCGGCCAGTCACATTTCACAGCTAGCAGCAACTTAGAGATGCATAAGAGGTTTAAGGAAAAAAAAATCTCACTGTGTATTCATGTTACATTTCTTTAGTTTCTCTTCTAGCTCTGGGAGGTCCCGGAGATCAGCTCCAATGATGGCATATCTCTTTGAATCCAGCATGTGCCCATCTACAAGAAAGAGATGATCGTTTCAGAAAAAATCTTTCAGGGAAAGATCAGTGTGAGGGGATGTGGCTTTCTCAAATTAAAGTAATGGTCTTAGCCAGGCACCAGTGGCTCATTCCTGTCATCCTAGCTACTCAGGAGGCTGAGATCTGAGGATTGCCAGAAGACAGTAGTTCAAAGCCAGCCCAGCAGGAAAGTCCATGAGACCCTTATCTCCAATTAACCAACAAAAAGCCTTCAGAAGTAGAGCGGTGGCTCAAGTGGTAGAGCCCTAGCCTCAAGCACAAAAGCTCAGAGGCAGTGCCCAAGCACTGACTTCAAGCTCCCATACCAGCACCAGAACAAACAAAAAAAAACCCCTAAAATTAAAAAAATACATGCTCACTGTTGAAAACAAGTCAGGTAATGGCCGGGCACCAGTGGCTCACACCTGTAATCCTGGCTACTTAAGAGGCTGAGACCTGAGGATCAAGGATCAAAGTCAGACTGGACAGTAAAGCCTGTGAAACTCTTATCTCTAATTAACCAGCAAAGATCTCAAGTGGCAGAGCACCAGCCTTGAGCAAAAAAGCTCAAGGACAGCACTGAGGCCCTGAGTTCAAGCCCCTGTAATGGCACCAAAAATAAAAAAAATAGTCCTGAGGATTATGAAGTGTTCTTTTCAAACCTTAATTTTCCCAGGATACTTTACTCAGCAGTAACAAGCTAGCCTCAGGGGGCCTTCTGGACCATACAAAAGATTAATTTGTCTCTCTGTCCACCCCTTGGATCATTTTTGAGCTCTATGTACAGAGCATTGAATCAGCTCGGGGAATACAATGAACGGGAGCACACAGTCCCTGAGCAGGCAGCTGAGATCTGAGGATCATGGTTTCAAGCCAGCCTAGGCAAGAAAGTCTGTGAAACTCTTATCTCCAATGAACCACCAAAAAGCTGGAAGTAGAGGTACAGCACAAGAGGTAGAGCACTAGCCTTAAGCAAATGAGCTCAGGAACAGTAGTACCCAGGCCCCAAGTTCAAGCCCCACGATGGGCAAAAAAAAAAAAAAAAAAAAAAAAGGTGTTCCTATAACATAAAGGAAAAGGAAGCAATGCAATGAAACAGATGAATGAAGTAAACAAAATGAAAATGTACACTAGAGTCCCAAAGGCCAGAACTGCCAAAGACGGAGGCCATGTCACTGGTGCCCAAAGTCATATGAATTGTTCAGGTGACAGGACAGCACTTCAGCCCATCAGACCAGGGGTCACTGTGCAAGCCCAGGAAAAGCAAATTCATTTCAGATCACAATGTTGAGACACATGTCCACCAAGGCCAAGCAGGTGCTGGTGCCTCACACCTATAATCCTAGCTACTGAGGAAGTGGAGATGTGAGGATCATGGCCTGGAGCCAGGCTGGTCAGGCAAATCTGTGACTCTTAATTCTAATAACCACCAAAAAGCCAGAAGTGGAAGTTTAGCTCAAGTGGTAGAGTGCCAGCCTTGGGTGAAAAACCTACACAAGAACATGAAGGGGGCTGAGAATGTGCTTGCCTAGCATGCATGAAGCCCTGGGTTCCATTCCTCAGCACCACATAAACAGAAAAGGCAAGAAGTGGTGCTGTGTGTGACTCAAGTGGTAGAGTGCTAGCCTCGAGCAAAAAGAAGCTCAGGTACAGTGCCCAGGCCCTGACTCCAATCTCTAGGACTGGCAAAAAAATAAAGAAAGAAAGAATATGAAGGCCTGAGTTCAAGCCCCAGCACTGGCATGCATGTGCGCGCACACACAGATTTAAGATTACAGAGACACCCAGCTGGGTGCTGGTGGCTCATGCTATAATCCTAGAGGATTATAGTCCTTCAGTAGATATGTGAGAGTATACAGATCTCCTCATTCTTGTTCATGGCTTTATAGTACTATAATCCTAGAGGATGTACTACATAGTACCATAATCCTTGAGGATCTGCGGTTCAAAGCCAGCCCAGGCAGGAAAGTGTGTGAGACTCTTATCTCCAATAAAACCCCAGAAAACTGAAAGCGGTGCTGTGGCTCAAAGTGGTACAGGCACTAGCCTTGAGCACAAAAGCTCAGGGACAGTGCCCAGGCCTCGAGTTCAAGCCCCATGATGGAATGAAAAAACAAACCTCCTCCACAGGAATCATGATATGATTTCAGAAGCATTCGAGGTGTAACAGCACATACTATCTTGTTTTTGTTTTTTTGCCAGTCCTGGGGCTTGAACTCAGGTCCTGGGCACTGTCCCTGAGCTGCTTTTTGCTCAAGGCTAACACTCTACCACTTGAGCCACAGCGCCACTTCCAGATTTTTGTGTATATGTGGTGCTGCGGAATTGAACCCAGGTCTTCATGTATGACAGGCAAGCACTCTACCACTGGGCCATATTCCCAGCCCACCACGTGCTATCTTTTAAGAGACCCCATGCTTGATGAGTAGGGGATACTTGCCCAGCTGCAGAGTGGCCTCCAAATTCAGGTCAACAATGGGTTTGGACAGGAGAGGCTTGTTTCTATGAGAGACAGAAAAGAAACAAGTCAGCTATTCATCAAGTTATTCCCCAGCATATGGGCGGCCCAAATGCAGGCACCCACTCTAGACATGGCAATGTGGTGGCTAAGTGAGTGACCTTTATGCTTTGAGATCAGAAGTTTCACAGAGTCTAGATTTTTCTCAGACTTTAAACTGCTTATATAGACCTTACCAGCTAAGCAGCCCTAATCTAACATGACAGTCAAAAAGTCAAGAGACTAGAGCACCTAGGATTTCAAGTTTGGCGATTTAGGGAAGTTCTACCATAGATACTGCTACTGTTCTAAGCCAGGAGCCATTTCCAAAGGCATTCTCCTCATAGAGAAAAAACCCAGTACATAGAACTCAGAGGGGGTTAGCCGAGTGGGTAAGCACTGGGCATCCAATCACACACTGATCACGGGATAACTCGGCCGTGAGAAAGCCAGAAGATGTTTCCAAACGTGCAATACTGTCAAGCCATCTCTACGTTCTTGCTTATGCTCAAGTAAACATTGGGAGACTGCTGTTCTTTACCAGAGACAAACACAAGAATTGACTCTGTAAAGTTTAGTGACTGGGTGATGGTGGCTCACGCCCTGTCATCCTAGCTACTCAGGAGGGACAAGATCTGTGAGCCACAGTTTGAAGCCAGCCTGGGAAGGACAATCTGTGAGACTCTTATCTCCAACTAACTACAAAAAAAAAAGAAAAAAGAGCCAGAAGTGGAGCTGTAGCTCAAGTGGTAGAGTGCTAGCCTTGAGCAAAAAATCTAAGAGACAAGATGTAAGTCCTGAGTTCAAGCCCCAGTACTGGCACCAAAAAAATAAATAAGAAAGGATAAATGACATGAATGGACAAGATACTAACAAAGGAAGCTATACTGTACACCAAAAGCTACATTAAGAAGCTGGGTTGAGAGGCCTAGGACAGCCAATAAAGTGGAAAAAGAGGCCAGGGAAAACACACCCAAAAATGAGGTTTCCAGCATCCGCCCTACCAAGCAGAGAGCCCCAGGCTCCCACTTCCATCACGGCCCTACTTACTTGATGTTGTGTAGCTTTCTCGTGACTATCATTGGAAAGTCAACTTCAAAATATTTACTTGGGAGGAGTTCTTCATCCTGGGGAAATACCCAAAATCATTCCTGAGCTCACCAATTCATACATTATCATTCCCCATGTAGCAAACCCTTAGAACTAAAGAATAATGGGGCCAGAGTAGAGGGATGAAGGGGGTGGGGATGGGGGGGCCATACAGTGTTCTCCTGAAGGCAGCTAGAGAGGACTTACAGAAGAAGGGAAAATCCATGGGAGTTCTGACCAGCCGTTTTTGGAGGAAACAATAAAGTAGTCACTATAAGCCAGGCACTGGTGGCTCACACCTGTCATGCTAGCTACTCAGGAGGCTAAGATCTGAGGACTGCAAGTTCAAAGCTAGTCTGAGCAGAAAAGTCCATAAGACTCTTATCTCCAATAAAAAAAGCTCAAGTGGTAGAGTGCTAGCCTTGAGCATAAAGAGGCTCAGGGACATAGGCCCAGGCACTGCGTTCAAGACCTAGGACCAGCCAAAAAAAAAAAAAGCTGGAAATGGTGCTGTGGCTCAAGTGCTCAAGCTATGAGCACAAAAGCTCAGGGGCAGCATCTAAGCCCTGAGTCCAAGCCCCAGAACAGGTACCAAAAAAACAAAACAAAAGAGGTCATAGGCCTTACATAGTACCTGCTGGTCCCTTTAGCCACAATTCTAGAAGCTTCTTCACAAGCACAAATAGGTGTATAGACAAGGGGAGATCACCAAAGAGATCTCCCTCAACAGCCACAGGGGCCGAGTGCAAAGATGGAGTTGCATGAGATGAGCCCCCATGCCAGCCCCATGTCCTGCATCTGTGAAGACCCCTCCCAGAGCTCTCAGACATCTTCCTGCAGTCCCTTACACAGACGGTTCTTATGCATGCTCACTATCTTATCCTAAAACAATGCACAGGCAAGCAACAAACACGGAACCCACATGGAGCCCAATGGTTTCTCACGCAGGAGGAAGGCCAGCTGTTCTGGTGACAAAGACCTTATCGGGTGAGCTGATTAGGTATGTAATAGCTACGCAGGCTGGGTTACAGCCATACACTCTCATTTATCTGGGTTTGCACCTGCCAGGAATCTGGGGAAAGGCACACACCCATTCCTGCCACATGACTGGCCTCACAGAAAAGCCTGCACAAACCTACAAAAAATAGAAAAAGCCACCAGGAGAGCAGAAGAGTGGGGAGTGGGTGAGAGGGGACAGGAGAGGGAAGCAGGCCAGGGGAGGAGGGGAGGCACTGAGGGAAGCCCAGACAGGAAAGGGCGGGGGCGAGGGGCAGGCTGCCACTTCACACCCTGTCATGTCATGTATTTTTCAATTCTGCATTGGGTAAAGACTTTTTTTCTTTTTGTCTGTCTTGGAGCTTGAACTCAAGGCCTAGGCACTGTCCCTGAGCGTTTTTGCTCAAGGCTAGTGCTTTACCATCTTGAGCCACAGCTCTACTTCCAGTTTTCTGTCTCACGGACTTTCCTGCTTGAGCTGGCTTTGAACTGGGATCTTCAGGTCCCAGCCTCCTGAGTAGCTGGGATGACAGGTGTGAGCCACCTGCGCCGGGCTTTGAGTAAAGATCTTTTTATGAATGCCCATGGAATGAATGACAAGGAAAACGAGGATAATGTACCTTCAGTTTCCAGAAAGTGGTGTCCATTCCTGCCCCAAGGTTGAGAATCTGACAGTGACATTCTGTTTTGCGGAGAAAAGCCTTTACAAGCTGACTGACGCCATGGACACGAGCGAAATAGCCTGCAGGAGAGTCAGAGAAATAAGCTACCGCTGGTGACAACAGGCCTCTCCTAGAACAGCACACCCCATCCGCATCAGGGGCCCTCTCATCCACAAAGGCTTTTGTACAATCTGCCTGAAGAACATAGAGGACAGGTGAAGTGACCCTTCTCATCTGAGAAGAGCATCGCATTTCACTATTCTTTGCATTGTTCTTACAGGAGTCCCACTTAGGGGTTAAGCGTCTCTCATCACTGGGTGCTCGTGGCTCACACCTGTCATCCTAGCTACTCAGGAGGCTGAGATCTGAGGACTGTGGTTCACAGCCAGCCTGGCAGGAAAGTCCGTGAGATTCTTATCTACAATGAACCACCAGAAAACCCAATGTGAAGCTGGGGTTCAAAGTAGTAGAGCACTAGCCTTGAACAAAAAAGCTCAATGACAGTGCACAGGCCTTGAGTTCAAGCCCTATGATCAACAAAAAGAAAAAAGTTTCTGATCATCATTTGATCAGTTTCTCCATGGGGCCAAAAACAAGTCATGCTCTGGCCTCAAATCCTTGGTCTTCCTTGATGAAAATTAGGGAGTCTAATGTGCTATGAACACTGTAACAAGGCAATGAAAAACAAACTCTCATGGTTTTCTTTTAGTCTGTTACTTTTTTGAGACAGGGTCTCACTATTTAGCCTCTGCTGGCTTCAAGCTTGCAATTCTCCTGCCTCTGCCTCCTGACTGCTGGGGTTACAGGCATGTGACACCACACCTGGCTTAGAAGATGCAGTTCAAATATAAGAAAATGGGGCTCTACCTCATCTACACATAAGAGGGTTGGCTAGGCACTGGTGGCTCACGCCTGTAATCCTAGCTACTCAGGAGGCTGAGATCTAAGGATCATGGTCCAAAGCCAGCCTGGGCAAGAATGTCCATGAGATTCTTACTGCCAAGTAACCACCAACAAAGCTGGAAGTTGAGTTGTGGCTCAAGTGGTAGAGCATTAGCTTTGAGCACAAAAGCTCAGGAACAGTGCCTAGGCCTTGAGTTCAAGCCTCAGGATTGGCACACAACAAAATGTCAGTAACATACCATTTTTGCTGGGCACCAGTGGCTCACACCCATAATCCTAGCTACTCAGAAGGCTGAGATCTGAGGATTGTGGTTTGAAGCCAGCTTGGGCAGGAAAGGCTGTGAGATTCTCATCTCCAATTCAATCACAGCAAAACCTGGAAGTGACTCTGTGGCTCAAGTAGTAGAGTGCTAGCCTTGGGCAAAAAGAGCTCAGGCCCAGAGTTCAAGCCTCAGGACTGGCATAAATAAACGGTGGTGCATTCACATGTATGTATCTGGGAGAGTGGGGAGGAGGGTACTGGAGGTAAAAGGGGGTGAAAAAGTGCAGCAGTGGAGCTCACTGGGCATGGATGAAAGTGAACTATACAGCTTGTGGGTGGAGATGGGAGGGAGAGTCTGGGAGAGAGGGAAGAAGGGAAGACATGGTATGAAAGGAAATGTACTCATTGCCTGACTCATGTAATTGTAATCCCTCTGTACATCGCCTGTATAGTAACAATAAAGTAAATAAAAAAAGAATAGATCCCTAAACACTCAGGCCCCTAGGAGATGAAGAGGTGGCAGGGAGGGGACGGTCACTTGCCTCTGTTTATTTCAGGGGCCTTCCTCTCTTTACACAGTCTCACCAGGTGCTGGATGTAGGGGTCGTGCCAGTAGCCAATGCTCACTGCAAACCTGAAGGGTTGGAAGAACAGGCAGGTGAGTGGAGAGGGTTCAGCCCCCAGGGCCCAGGATGAGAAGCTGGGGGGAAGGGCCGGTAAGCGCACACATGGTACCACAGGCCATCTTTATCCAGACTCATCCATCCACATTAAGCATCCCTTCATGTTTCCCAATCATCATTCTCCGCCTCTCCTCCTCATATTGATTATTTCTTCCCCAGGACCCCTAAAGAACAAAGAATCTCCCTTCACACTTCATGAAGAAGGTCATTTATTCACTCAGCAAACATCTTCCAGAGCTAGTCATATGGCTCTATGAAGACACGCATTCTGTGTCCAGAGGAAAACCTCAAAAACTACAGGCAGACATCACTAGTTGCCCACCTGAGTGTTTCTCCTAGCTCTGTACAGTGCGCCCATCATTATACTTCCTCTAGGATCATGGTGGGGGTGGGAAGGGAACCCACAAACAAGACAACTCTAACTCAGAAAACACTATAATAGACTACTCAGGTCTGCATGATGGCAGCCAGAGGCTGAGTGTTCTGAAGTGGGGAACTAGTGTCCCAATTTTCCCTGGCAGCCTTTTGGTGACCATTGAGGAGCCAGGCATAGGACAACTCATGAAAAGAGCCCAGATCCCCAAGGCTACCCTCAGCCACATGGGCCTATCGCCCGCTCTACCTCACAGTGCACAACTTGTGAGCTAGGCATTCAAAACACCTTGAGTCAGACTTCATTCAGTTCCTGGCAGCCAGAAGCTCGTATCTCCACATCTACCCTCCTTGAGGATGAAGCTGATGCTCACAGCATGTGTGTAGCATATCTCTCAGCTGGATTCTGAGCTCTCAGAAGCAAGTTCTACATCCTTTCTTTTCTTTTCTTTTTTTTTTTTTTTTGGCCAGTCCTGGGGCTTGGACTCAGGGCCTGAGCACTGTCCCTGGCTTCTTTTTGCTCAAGGCTAGCACTCTGCCACTTGAGCCACAGTGCCACTTCTGGCCATTTTCTGTATATGTGGTGCTGGGGAATCGAACCCAGAGCCTCATGTATATGAAGCAGGCACTCTTGCCACTAGGCCATATCCCCAGCCCCCTTTCTTTTCTTTCTATCTACCAACACAGCTTTCTTCTGCCACAGTAGGTGCTGGCTCTTGCAGTCACCCTCAATATCTGCCTATTGGAACAAACATAAGGAATGTCATAGGTTGTGCTGCATATGGCAGCAACTTAGTACAGACAGAGCATTAATCATTGGACAAGATGTGCTATACCAGCCCAGGCTTTCCAAAGAAAACAGCACATTCAATGAGTTTTGTAAACCAGGCACTGGTAGCCCACATCTATAACCCCAGCTACTCAGGAGGCTGAGATCTGAGAATCAAGGTTCAAAGCAAATCCAGGCAGGAAAGTCCATGAGACTCTTATCTCCAATGAACCACCAGAAAACTAGAAGTGGTGCTGTGGTGACAAGTGGTTGAGTGCTAACCTTGAGCACAAAAGCTCAGGGCAGCACCCAGGCCCTAAGTTCAAGCCCTGTGACTGACAAAAAAGAAAAGAGTTTTCTAACGGTAAGGTTCTTCTGTATCTACAATGGTATGTTTCCAGTGAGTTGTGACCCATGAATATCATAAGACCAAGTTGTGTACAAACCTGTATTGGAAAAAAAAAACCCACGATGGTGAAGAGTAAATGAGAAAAGAGCATCATGACACACAGTAAGGGTTAAGACCGTTTCTAGAAGTCTTGTTTCCAGGTGTGTGCTGAGAGTTTAGCTCAAGCGAGTTTTAAAGCATCTCCTAGTGCCCTCTCGTGGTAAAAACTGCATCTGCAAGTGAGTAGGTATGGTTCTGACCCCTTATAGAAGAGGGGTCTCTCCTCTATGGAATTAAACAGGATCTCACGATGTAGCCAGGCATAATGGCCGAGATCAAAGGATTTATGACGACACTGTTAGAAATAACAAGGAAGAGAGGACTGTCTGGCACCACTGAGGCCCATTCTGAAGGAAGATGAACATCAAGTTTCAGGATTTATAGGCCACCAACTAGAGATTAAGTCAACAAATTACAGTGTACAGTGAAATAAATGCTAACCAGTCATTTGAGACCCAAGTTAGAGACACAGCCATCTGCCACGGCAAGATGTTCACATATACCATCAAGAGAAACAACTAGAAGCTGGGTGCCAGTGGCTTACTCCTGTAATCCTAGTTACTCAGGAGGCTGAGATCTGAGGATTGTGGTTCAAAGCCAGCTCAGGCAGGAAAGTCTGTGAGAATCTCATCTCCAATTAACCACCAAAAAGCTGGAAGTAGAGGTGTGGTTCAAGTAATAGAGCCCCAGCCTGGAGTGAAAAAAGCTAAGGGACAGTGTCCAGGCTCTGAGTTCAAGCCCTAGAACCAGTACACACATATACCCAAAAAACCCAGGACCTCATTTCCTGACCTCATGTTTAAAACACACAAAGAATCAAGGCCTTATTTATTCAGTCCCCTATTTCTTTCCATTTCCCAACAGCTGTCTACTACCTGTTTAATGTACTGAGTCATTAGATCATCGCACATCACTTTTTAAACAAAATACACCCAAGGCTGGCCTACTTTCCTTGCTATTTTCTTCTAAAGCCAACACATAATAAATAACAACCACTGATATGTAAAATGTCTCTCTGGGAACCACCTAAAATCACCTCACTGCTCTTACTGAGAAACACCCATTCATTCAGGAAACAATGACTGTAAGGATTTGCTCCTGTCAGCTTCAACCTCAGCTCCTTCAAAAAGAGATGTGGGAAAGCACTTCCAACAGGCTCCTCCCAGCCTGAGAATCCAGGCCACAGCCTCCAGTTCTCACTGAGGGCCAGGTCTTATCCAAATGATGACAAAACGCCAACACATCCCCTGATATGTCAACTGTGTGACAGGGCACTGATCTGAGATGAAGCCAGGAAGCTACCTCAAACTGTTAGCATACTCTACCAAAGCAGGGAGCTCAGGTCTGGGAGGGGGGGGGGGGGAGGTGGTGTGTGTGTGTGTGTGTGTGTGTGTGTGTGTGTGTGTGTGTTGGTACTGAGGCTTACACTCAGTGCCCTGTGTTCTTGGCTTTTTCCATTCAAGGCTGGTATAGTCTCCCACTTGAGCCACACATTTACTTCCAGCTTTTTGCTGGTTACTTGGAGATAGGAGTTGCCCAGAGCCAGGTGCCAGGGGCTCACTACTGTCATCCTAGCTCCTCAGGAAGCTGAGATCTGAGGATCGTGATTCAAAGACAGCCCAGGCAGGAAAGTCCCTGTGAGACTCTCCAATTACAGTTCAAAGCCAGACTGGGCAGGATACTAATCTCCAATAAATGACTCAGAAAAAGTGGTGCAGTGGCTCAAGTGGTAGAGCGCTAGCCTTGAGCAAAAGAAAGCTCAGGGATAGCACCCAAGCCTAGAGTGTAAACCCCAAGACTCAGATGTCAATTTCCTGAATAGTTAAGATTACAAGTATAAGCCACCAGCAGCCAGCTAGGTCTAATGCTTTTTCAGAACTACTTATTACCTGGACTTAGGTCTCCTACATCCTATATCTGTCCACCTAAACACTTTCAGTTGTTTAAATGGTATGTGTGTGCGTGTGTGTGCGGGCACAAGTGCAGGCGTGCATTCATGCATTCATGATTGCAAAAAGTAGCCAACTTAATAAAATTTCAAGTTTACTGCTTGTAGTCTTTAAGATCTTACTACCTCTGAATTTAACTTTCTTGCTTTCCTTTTAGTTTCATCTTCACCTTCCATTCCCTGACTCTTTCGTTACAGGTTTATAACCAGGAACCAGGAAGTAAATCGTCAGGGTGGCTGACTAGATACTTTGGGCAGGACCTGCATTCCTTGCCCCTCCCATGAGGGGCATGGACACCCATGAGTCCATCTGCCAGATCTAACAGGTTGAACCACCTACAAACTGGCCTCAACACCTAGGTGGAAGCCTCTCCCGCAGCTGCCTCCCCAAGACCTCAAAATTAACCACTCAAAAACAGGAAGTAGGGCTGGGGATATGGCCTAGTGGCAAGAGTGCCTACCTCATATACATGAGGCCCTGGGTTCGATTCCCCAGCACCACATATACAGAAAATGGCCAGAAGTGGCGCTGTGGCTCAAGTGGCAGAGTGCTAGCCTTGAACAAAAAGAAGCCAGGGACAGTGCTCAGGCCCTGAGTCCAAGCCCCAGGACTGGCCAAAAAAAAAAAACCAGGAAGTAGCACTGTGGCTCAAGTGGTAGAGCGCTAGCTGAGCACAGAGGCTCAGGGACAGTGCCCAGGTCCTGAGTTCAAGTCCCACAATGGTATAATAATAATAATAATATAAATGGCTTGTAAAGAGGATTTGAATGTTCTCAACAGAAAGAAATAATAAATATTTGAGGTGCTACACATCACTTACCCTGATCAGATTACACACACACACACACATAAACACACACACACACACACACACACACACACACACACACACAGAAATGTCTCACTGTAGCCAGGTGACAGTGGCTCACTCCTGTAAGCGTAGTTGTTCAGGAGGCTAAGATCTGAGGACTGAGGTGGGAAGCCAACCTGGGCAGGAAATCTGTGAGACTCTTCTCTCCAATTAACCATTAAAAAGCCAGAAGTGGAGCTGTGGCTCAAGTGGAAGAGTGCTAGCTTTGAGCAAAAAGAAGTTCAATGACAGCACCTAAGTGGACAGTTCAAGCCCCAGGGTCAGAATGAAAACAGAACTATTTCTCACGGTTTGAAGTAATCATTGAACGTTGGACAGAGTATGAATGGGAAAAGGTAAACATTCACAGGAGGGTGAAATAAACAGGGGAATCCATTCAGAAAGTAACTACCACCACCACCACCACCCCCGTACAAGGTCCCATACCTAACTTAACAGTAGTCAACATGGAATAGAACCACAAGATGCTACAGACCTATGGTCAGGGAAACAAACAAACATGTGAAACATGTGTTACAAATAATTTATGCTTGCCTAGCATGCATGAAGCCCTGGGTTCGATTCCTCAGCACCACATAAACAAAGACTGCAAGTGACGCTGTGGCTCAAGTGGTAGAGTGCTAGCCTTGAGCAAAAGAAGCTCAGGGACAGTGCTCCAGACCTGAGTCTAAGCCCCAGAACTGGCAAGAAAAAAAAAAAAAAGAAGAAGAAGCTGCTGTCTGTTCCAGCAGTCCCTGAGGAAGGGTAGGCACCTAACCCTAGAAGCAGTCAGCAGACCAGGTGAGGTTCATTGTTGGCCAGCACTCACTTCTCCAGTCAGGTGATTTTTCATTACCCTAACCCTCTGAGCCCCTGCATACCTCCTAACATCCTCACTCTCCCCGGAAACGTCATCTACCTCTATTGGAACCCAAGTTCAGGTTAGTTCAGGCAGGATTGAATTGGACCCAACTTCAACAGATAGTACTAGTTAAAATCTGTTAATAACACATTAGCATCAGGCATTATTATCCTTGACAACAGATACAACTTGGATAAAACTCAGGGAAAATGCTGAATTTTTAAAAAGGGGGAGGGGCTGGAAATGTGGCTTAGCGGTAGAGTGCTTGCCTAACATGCACAAAGCCCTATTCTTCAGCACCACATAAACAGAAAAAGCCAGAAGTGGCACTGTGGCTCAAGTGGTAGAATGCTAGCAAATGCAGCTGAGGGACATGCTCAGGCCCTGAGTTCAAGCCCCAGGACTGGAAGATGATGATGATGATGATGATGATGATGATGATGATGATGATGATGATGATGGAAGCCAGGCTATTGATGGTTCATGCCAGTAACCCTAGCTACTCAGGAGGCTGAAGTCTGAGGATCACAGTTCAAAGCCAGCCCAAGCAGAAAAGGCAGCAGTGGTGCTGTGGCTCAAGTGATAGAGTGCTAGCCTTAAGCAAAAAGACTCAGAGACAGCACCCAGACCCTGAGTTCAAGTCCTAGGACTAGCACAAAAGAACAACCAAAAAAAAACCATAAAGGAATATGTAATATAGAACTCAATTTATATGATACTCAAGAATATGCAAATCTAACCTAGAGTAGTCAAAATCAGAAAATGGATAGTATTTGTGTGGTAAATGAACCCTTATTAGAAAAACTTGTCAGAGAATTTCCTGGAGTTTCAACAATATCTTACGTATTGTTTGGGATATTGGCATATATATACATATATGCATCACATTCATCAATATGAACCATGAAAATCTAGTATTTTATTATATGTAAATTATCTCTCCCACCATCTCTACCTTTCTCCCTATTTCTCTTGAATTAGCTGAGGAAATTCTGAAAGAAAAAAAAAAAAAGAGGATGGAGCAGATATTTCAAGTACCCTGCTGTCATAGTGTGTGTGTGTGTGTGTGTGTGTATGTGTGTGTGTGCTCAAGACTAACACTCTGACTTAAGCCACAGCTTCACTTCTGCTTTTCTTGCTGGTTAACTGGAGATAAGAATCTCATGAACTTTTCTGCCCAGGCTGGCTTCAAACTGTAATCCTCAGATCTCGGCCTCCTGAGTAGCTAGGATTACAGGTGTGGTCATACCACTAGCTCCCAGGTCTATCTAGTTTGTTTCGTGCTCCTATAACAAAACACCTGAAACTGAATAATTTGTAAAGCACAGAAATGCATTTCTCCTCTTAGTTCAGGAAGCTTGGATAGCCAAGATGAGGGCCCAGGATCTGGAATGAATTTCTTGCTGCATCAGCTCATGGCAGCAGAGTGGAGGTAAGAAAGAGCAAATGTACTTCTGTCAGTCTTTCTGTTAGTGATGTTAGCCCACTCAAGACAGCAAAGGCTTTATGACCTAACGATGGGGGGAACACATTTAGAGCACAGCACCTTCTAACACACATACACCCCTTCTTCCTTAGAGAGGTATGATTTTGTTTGAGGCATCAGTCTATCCTATCAAAAATTCTGGCCTTCCTGGATCCTAGTCCAGGCCAATGAGAACTTCTACTTGATTGAGCTTCCTAAAGAGCTTCTGCTTTCCTGATGAAAAGGGACAGGCTCAAAAGATACATGCCTTGTTATTATCCTTTCCCCTTCCTCCTCCATCCTGCAGCACAGCTTTTCCAACCGACTAGGAAAATTCTGATATTCCCTACTAAAACATATTATTATATACAAAGCCAGAGAAGCAAGCTATAGTTCTGTTTCAATGCACAGCTAAGTCACTCTGTAAATTAATGATTTCCAGCACTGACATAAGCAAAAGCAATCTCAACTATAAGTGAAGGAAGACAAACTGGCATCACAGGACATATCAGAACTTAGTATGTGATATAAATCATCTTCCATAAGTCAATATGCAGAGATAGACAAGAATGACTGCAGCCAGGCATTGATAGCTCACGCCTGAAATCCTAGTTACTCAGGAGGCTGAGATCTGAGGATCACAGTCCATGAGACTCTATTTCCAATTAACCACTAAAAAGCCAGAAGTCGCTGGGGATATGGCCTAATGGCAAGAATGCTTGCCTCTTATACATGAAGCCCTGGGTTCAATTCCCCAGTACCACATATACAGAAAACAGCCAGAAGTGGTGCTGTGGCTCAAGTGGCAGAGCCTTGAGCAAAAAGAAGCCAGGGACAGTGCTCAGGCCCTGAGTCCAAGGCCCAGGACTGGCAAAAAAAAAGACAGACGTGAAGCTGTGGCTCAAGTGGATTTGAGCACTAGCCTTGAGCATAAAAAGCTCAGGGAAGCCAGGTGCTGGCATATAATCCTAGCTACTCAGGAGGCTGAGACCTGAGGATCACAGTTTGAAGCCAGCCCAGGCAGGAAAGTTTGTGAGACTCTTATCTCCAATTAATCATAAAAAGCCAGAAGCAGAGCTGTGACTCAAGTGGCAGAGTGCTAGCCTTGGGCACAAAAGCCCAGAGACAGCATCCAGGCCCAGAGTTCAAGCCCTGGGACAGATAAAAAATAAACTGAAGGACAGCACCTAAGCCCCCTGAGATCAAGCCCCAGGGCTAGCACCAACAACTTTTTTTTAAGTAAGGACTCCTCCATGACTTATTTTACTTCACTCATGGGCTAGTTGTGCACATTCATTTATCTCCAACAGAATACTCTACTAAAGTAGCCTATCTTCTCAGGGGATGGAAAACAGTTCCTGCCATGAAACTATTTCAGATCAAAATCTCTACCTCGCTCTGGCGCACAGCCATAAAGATGCAATCAGAAAGACCCTGGACCTAAGACCACAGGAGAAATCTGCCTTCACCTTCGAGTGACCCTGCAACCTGCTTGCACGTCCAGGGGAGATGGGTCAAGTTGGCTGAGAAATCAGATGAAGTTCTATCGTTTCCACAGTGGGGTGTCAACCTTAATAAACCCTGGTAATGGGGAGAGCTCAGAAGCAGTAAACCAGAAAAACCGCACTAGAAGGTCTCATCATAAACTGGAACATTTACACTCAGTTCCTCAAATGACACAGGGTGCAAAGGTAGGCACAGTCCCTGCTTTCCATGGACTTGCTTCTCTTGGAAGAGATAACCAGGAAGCAATGGATTGGGTTATTTTTATTTTGTTGTGTTGTGCTGGTCCTGGGGCTTGAACTCGGTGCCTGGGTGCTGTCCTTAAGCTTCTTTTGCTGAAGGCTAGCCCACTACCATTTGAGCCACAGCTCCATTTCTGGATTTTTAGTAGTTTATTGGGGATAAGAGTCACACAGACTTTCCTGCCCAGCCTGGCTTCAAATTGCAATAATCAGATCTCAGCCTCCAGAATAGCTAAGCTTACAGGTGTGAGCCACAGACACCTGGCTCGCATGGATTTCTTAGTTCTGTTTGGGCTGCTGACCACAGAGAAGACACATGGAATGCTGGGAACACTCACACTCCACCAGAACCCTGATCTGTGGGTGTCAAAGGCACCTCTCTGAGCTCAGCCAAACACCTTGGGCTCTTCTCACACCCATCTGCCAGCACATTTTGTCAGTTCCACCTGGGGAATGCCTGTCACCTGACTGCCATCCTGCCCCAGGCACCAGAGCTAGCAAGCCTCCAGGCCTCTCTGCCTCACTCCATGACCCTCGCCTGTTCTCAACAGAAAAGGTGCACTGGTCCTGAGAAAACCCACAGCAAGTCATTTCTGGTGCAAAATCCTCCATGTGGTCCAAGAGCAAGAAGGCTGGTGCCAATGGCTCACACCTGTACTCCTAACTACTCAGAAGGCTGAGATCTAAAGATCCTAATTTGAAGTCAACCCAGGCAGAAAAGTCTTTCTGAAACACTTATCTCCAATTAGCCACCAAAAAAGCAGGAAGAGGAGCTGTGGCTCAAGAGGTAGTGGGATCACCTTAAGCAAAAAAGCTCTGGGACAGAGCCCAGGTCCTGAGTTCAAGACCTAGTTACACACACACACACACACACACACACACACACACACACACACACAAGCAAGAGCTCTCCCTGCAGGGCCTGATACCTCCACTCTCAACTCTCAGCACCTACCCTCCTGGCCTCCTTTCTCCTACCCTTCTCTTGCTCACTCACTCTGGCATCGCTGCTCCTCAGATAGGTCCAGCCAGCTCCAGTTTTAGGATGTTTGCACTTACTGTTCTCTGCCTGGGACCCTGTTACCCAGACATGGACAAAGCTGCTTGCTCCCTCATCCCCTGCAAGTGTTTCCTCTGCATTTAGTTTCACAGTGAGGCCTTCCCTAAACACCACAATTGCTACCAACAGACCATCTATCCATCAAGCCAGTGTTTTGCTTCCTGCCTATTTCTACCACTGGAATCAGTGGTCCAGAAGAGCTCCATCTACTGGGTCCACTTCTGTATGGGCAGTGTGTGGGAGAGTGCTTCCATAAACAAAGCAGGCACTCCATAAACAATCTTGGTTCATCAGAGAAGTGGCTCACACCTGTAATCCTAGCTAACCAGGAGACTGAGAGTTCAAAGCTAGCCCGCGCGGGAAACCCTGTGAAACTCTCACCTCCAATTCACCAGAAAAAAAGCCAGAAGTAGAGGTGTGGCTCCAGTGGTAGAGCACCAGCAAGAGGAGGAGGGGGAGGGGGACAAGGAAGCAGCAGCAGCAGCTCAGAAACAGCGCCCCGAGTTCAGGCCCCAAGATGGGCACAAAATAAAGAAAAAAGCAAAGAGCCCTTCTCATAACCCAGCGAGGCTGTGGACACTTTGTGCAGCATGCCCGTCTCCCTTGCAAACAGGCAAAGCCCACGCCTGCCTGGTTCTGGCCTGGATCTCCGGCTCCGAGCACCCCAGCTCAGCAGGAACTACAAGGGCCCCGAATGAAGGGCGGCACTTCCACGTGGGAGGTTAGCATGGCACAGCTCTGTCTGGAGCAGCCCCCCCATCCCCCCACACACACCCCACGACCCCCGACCCCTGACGCCGTGGTCCCCACCCCGGCCCCTGCCCACACCTCTTGCATAGAGAAGCATCCTCGCAGGTGCCGCGCACGCCCTCGTCATCTGCATCGCAGCTCGACGTGGAAGAAGCGGAGGCGAAAGAGGCCTCCCTCAGCCTAGCGGCCATGGGCGTGAAGATTCCGGGGTGCCGTGCCCACGAGGGACATGGAAGCGAGCTCGCCACAGGTGGCCGCGGACGAAGCGAAGACACACAAACCAGAGGGGCCGGGCGATACCTGGCTCAGCTCGCGCGGCTCGGAGACCCTGCCCCGGCGCCGCCTCAGCAACCGGCCGTCTGGCGCTTATTGGGCATTTTCCCGGCCCGTCAAGCGAAGGCACTGCTCATTGGAAGGTTCTTTGGACACGCCTACACAACCCGGAAGTTTGCGAACAGAAACAGGAAACTAAAATTGACCTGAGTACCGCAATGCTCCCTGGGAAGTGTAGTCTTAGGTGCTCAAGAAGGCGATAGGCTTTATTTCATTGCTGGCAAGGAACATTTTATAAATATAACTAATTTAGGATCGTTACCACAGGCAGAGAAGAAGCAAGTGTAAGTTGTTACTTTCAGTCTGGGTTCAGTGCCACTCAACAAGTGGGGGGGGTGGGGGGCGGGGAAGGGACAGTGTCCTTTCACTTTGAAATGTTGTAAAGGAGATAATGGGTAGAAAACTAATAGAATGGAAAACTGTATAGCAGTTATACTTACCCGGTTCCAAGCGGCAATGGCTGAATTTCAAAACCAATGCCCAGCGGAAGAAAGAAACATATACTTATAAAGCAAAAACTATTACATCATAGGAAGTTGGACCAGGAAGAGTTAGCAGCAGCTCCTCCAGTGCAAAATCGCAGGCCCTTGCAATCCATTTATGAAAAGCATTTCAGGGTGTCTCACCACACAAAAAAGAAAGCCTCACAAAATGAAAGTTTCTGGCAAGGGTGTATTTTAGGATAATAGGGTTAAGTCCTAGATGATTAGAAAAAGAGAGGAGAACAGTGCCTGCGCCCCATGCAGAAAATGGGAATTGGAGACTCAAAATGGCACGTGTCATCTGTGGCCTTTATTCTGAGCTGGGGGACACACACATGATCAAGTGGTCTAGCAATGCTAATCCTTAAGACAAGGGCTTGGAGGGGGTACAATGGTTGAGGTCCACCCAAAAGTCAGGAAACCTGTAGAACTTCCTTCTGCCAGATATGCCCTTGGTTTGTTGTCTTTGCAAGAGTAGTCCCCAGTGATGTAGAGCACTTTTTCATATGACTCTTGGCCATTCTCATTTCCTCATCAGAGAAGTCTCTTTGTAAGTCTTTAGCCCACTTGATGAGGGGGCTAATGGTTCTTTGCGGTTTTGTTTTGGAAGAAGGTAATTTTTTTTTTTTTGGCCAGTCCTGGGCCTTGGACTCAGGGCCTGAGTACTGTCCGTGGCTTCTTCCCGCTCAAAGCTAGCACTCTGCCACTTGAGCCACAGCGCCGCTTCTGGCCATTTTCTGTATATGTGGTGCTGGGGAATCGAACCTAGGGCCTCGTGTATCCGAGGCAGGCACTCTTGCCACTAGGCTATATCCCCAGCCCCTGGAAGAAGGTAATTTTTTTAGTTCTGCATATATTTTAGAGATGAGGCCTCTGTCCGTTGAATGGCCAGTAAATCACTGGCCATAAAAGAAATGCAAATCAAAACAACATTGAGATTCCATCTCATCCCAGTAAGAATGTCATATATCAAGAAAATTAACAATAACAATTGTTGGAGGGGATGTGGCCAAAAGGGAACCCTACTTCATTGTTGGTGGGAATGTAAACTGGTTCAGCCACTCTGGCAAGCAGTATGGAGATTCCTCAGAAGGCTAAATATAGAACTCCCCTATGACCCAACAGCCCCACTTTTGGGTATCTATCCAAAAGACCACAAACAAAATCACAGTAATGCCACCAGCACAATTTGTCATAGCGAGAATCTGGAACCAACCCAGATGCCCCTCAGTAGACGAATGGATCAGGAAAATGTGGTACATATACACAATGGAATTTTATGCCTCTATCAGAAAGAATGACATTGCCCCATTTGTAAGGAAATGGAAAGACTTGGAAAAAATTATACTAAGTGAAGTGAGCCAGACCCAAAGAAACATGGACTCTATGGTCTCCCTTATTGGGAATAATTAGTACAGGTTTAGGCAAGTCATAGCATACCATCACAAGAGCCCAATAGCTATACCATGTTATGGAAATGATTGTTATATCACAGTTGTAACTACTCTCAACATCCCATCTGTATCTGTAGCTTCTATTATTGATGATGTTCTTGTATCACCTTCCAATGGTTGTACCTACACTATCTCTGTAATCTTATCTGAGTATATTGGAAACCGTGTATACTGGTATTAGAACTAGGAAATTGAAAGGGAATACCAAACTTGAGACACACAGGGTAAAAAAAGACAAACAACTACAAAAGCAATACTTGCAAAACTGTTTGGTGAAAGTAAACTGAACACCTCATGGGGGGAAAGGGAATGGGGGAGGAGGGAGGGGGGTATGAGGGACAAGGTAACAAACAGTACAAGAAATGTATCCAATGCCTAAAGTATGAAACTGTAACCTCTCTGTACATCAGTTTGATAATAAAAATTTGAAACAACAACAAAAAAAAAGAGTAGTCCCCAGATTTTTACCTTACACAAAAGGAGGGGGATTTAGCCCTTCTCAAGTCCATGAATCAGGTAGCTTAGCATTAAAAAGGAAGCATTGTGAGAGAGGAACTTATTTGCCTTTTCAGTTTTCTTCCTGGTTGTAACTTTGGATACTTGCCAAAATCAATATAATTTATATGTATGACTCTTTCCTTTTGATATTTGTAAAAATTAATATAATTTTTCTATCTCCTCATCTATCTATCTTGTCTCAAAACCAAGCAAAATGAATGTCTAGGACACATGCCTGAGTGGTAAAATAGTTATAGACATGAAGACGAAAATAAAACCCAGAACTAGGGGGAAAGTGGGACACAGGAGAGCAGGGAAAGGGACTATAGGCACAGCATGCAATTTTTCAAATGGGAGTTGGGTTCACATGTGTTTATTTCATTATTATACACATACAAAATGTTGTCCTAGCTACTAAGGAGGCTGAGATTTGGAGGAAAGCAATTCAAAGCCAATATAAACAAAAGTCCATGAGATCCTTTCTTGAAAATAATCAGCAAAAAGCTGGGTTGTGGGCATGGCTTAAGTAGTAGAGCACCTGGTGAGTAAGGAAATGGAGCAAATGAAAGGCCCAGAGATCAAACCCTAGTGCTAACACACACACACACACACACACACACACACACACACACACACCATCAGGATATTCACCATGACTTGCATTCAGGTGTGGTCTGCTCAGTCAGTATTCTGTAGAGGGATGCTCAAGTACGCATTGATCCCAAGTCAGAAAAGGAACTGCTAAATTTGAGTTTTGCCTGAAGGAAGGGAGGTTCAATATACATTTCCTCAGAGTGATACTGTGCAAAAGTATGGAATAGGCAGAGTGCCCTGCTTGGGAGTGGACATGTCCCATAGTTAATAACGGGTAATAAGCCTCAATCTCTCATGCACAGGGAGGCTGTCAATCCCATGGTCTAAATGTGGTTAATATGTTCTGCAGGTCTCAATGGTCTCTCAGGCACAGTTGGCCTTTCCCTGAATAGACACTCAGTATAGCCTAACTTTGACTACCCTGGCTTTTATTGTGGCTCTCGTGGGTAAAAGAAAAAATGCGATGATACTATTAAATTGAAAATGAACTGCACAACCCATGAGTGGGGTGGTAGGGCAAAACTGTGAGGAAGAAAGGGGACCTATTCTCCAAAACATAATGGGCTCTTTGTCTGACTTAGTAGATATATTCCCTCTGTTTCTAGCATTTCCAGAAAAATACTTTTAAAAAAAGATTGTCTCTCAAAAAAAATAAAAAGAAGAAGAATCCATTATCCCTGTGGGTCACCATTCTCTCCTTCCTAGTCCGTACAGTTGTGAAGAGGACAAGGAGAGCTACAACGTTGTGAGTTGGGAAATTAGACTGTCTCCACTCACGAATTACTTTAGTGCCTTATTGAAGGCTTTCTCCCCTATTTACTTGGTAATATTTGCGAACCGTTTTTGTCATGCCTGGATTCCTGTTTGAGTATATTCGGTGAGTTTTCTGTTCCATTCTCTGGTTAGCACTGGACAAGATTCCTCAGCTCGGTCACCTTAGCAGCATTGGAAACAGCAGCTGCAGCATATCTCGGCATGAAGCACTCCCCTAGTAACGAACTCTGAGCCAGAGGCCACAAGCAGTGGCCTCTCAGAATCTAGCATTTTGCTGCTTTGATTCCCAGGGCCACATCTGGTTTGCATTTAGGTAATTGGAAATAAGTGTCTTAGAGACTTCACTGCATGGACTGGCTTCGAAATACAATCCTCAGATCTCAGCCTCCTGAGTAGCTGCAATTCCAGGCCTGAGCCTCCTGGGCCTGCTCTCATCCTCTCTTAATAACAGTGAGGATCAAACAACTCCTCAACTCTGTCGTGTTAGCAGCAGTAGAACCAGCAGCAGTAGCAACAGCTGTCTGTATGGGCACTTCCCTGGTGACTAGTCTGAACTCCATGCAGAGGCCACAAGCTCTGGATTCTCAGACCACCCAGATCCCTGGCCAACCCTCCTGTTGCTGGGTGTTTCCCTGCCAAGGTGGGACTTGACCCTTTTGCCTCAGCCTCTTGGGTTGAAATTGTGATTTGTTTAGACATCCAATTTAGTGAAAGTGAAATGAACACTAGCTGCTCTGAGTAGAGTGGACAAACTCTCTCTTCATTGTGTGGACACAGGTGCTGGTATTCATTCTCTGTGTCTTTCTAAAGTACACTATCATTCTGTAAAGTTCCTTTTACACACCAAGTAGGAGACAGTGTCATTCCCATTTGTGATCCAGGAAAAAAACCACAATGACAAGATCTCTGGAGAAACAGACTTTTTATATCATACCAACATGCAAGGCTAAAATATGTGACTTAAAATCGTCTTTTATGAATAATTATTTTCCTATCGATTATGCATTCCCATACAACACAAATAGGGCAATAACCCACACTCGAAATGGCTGAAATCTCCTTTGGTCTTGAATGCTTAGGATGCAGTGTTGAGTGGAATGACAAGTCATCGATGGGTCACGGCATTGAGCCCATGGCCCTGTCTGAATTCAATCAAGTAATGAGGGGTGAGGTCTAGTAAAGGCCTTTCTACTAGGACCTCTGGAGTCCTGGGATTTGTGGTAGGCAACATTCATGACCCCGGGTTCCTCCTCGTGGAAAAGTCTGGTACACCCTGACAAAATGTGGAATAGCTGAGGAGTAGGCAAGGGAAGGTCAGAGCTCAAATGCTCTCTACAGGACGACAACCTAGAGATTGGAGGGGTTTGTGAGAGCCTGTCCAGTGGAACTGTATAGAACAGGGCATAGTGACCTGCATTACAGTCGTAAAAGTGCAGTCATAAAATAGAGATGATGCCAGGGGCAAGTGAGAGTACCACACCCATTGCTCCATCAAAATGTCTGCTGTTCCTCTATAGCAAAGTACAGAGGACACTGGAAGGAATGCATGAATTCGTGGATGAGGGTGAATATGTCCATTGCTGGCCATCATTCTGGTACAGCCTGAACACTGTGGATAAGTAATCCTTTTTGTTTCCATTGAGGGGAAAGGAATGGGGGATGTGGTCAGAGACAAATGACAACTGTCATTCTGACACTGGGGAGGATTGTATAGGAAGGACTGTGAGTATATCCTGGATGGGAGGTCAAGGGGAGCTGGCTACTGGCCGGGTCCACATTGTCACTGTCATACTGACCTCAGAGGGGATTGTGGAGAAATGATTCTGAGAGATTTCAGGATTGGAGGTCAATGGAGGGGTTGGGGATGGCCTTGGTCATTCTAGTCTGGATTTGCTAAACCTCTGTCCAGCAAGACCAAGAGGAGCCATTCTTAAGGGGTTTGTCCCTTTTTCTCCCTGGGAAGATAGGTGAGGTCCCGTCCACTCTCGACCATGGCATTCTGGGTGGAGGTCCTCTTGTGGAGAATAAAATTTTGTTTGCCCAAAGTCTTGAGGGTGTCAAACCCATTTGCGTCATCAGGAACCCTCAGCTCTGGTGGGAGAGGAATAGAAGGGACTGGGCCACACCATTCATTTGAGGAGCTCCTAGAGACCAGATGTGAGGGAGGACACTGCCATCCCAGAAGATCAGGACCAGGAGCCCCAAGGGCCTGCCACCCCCTAACTGGGAAGGGAAATGTTGAACTCTATCTTGTTTTGCTCAGGAAAAAACTTGGGATTCCAGCTCGTGCAACTCTGCCAGGCCCTGCCACAGGGATTACCCTTCTCCCCTCACTGCTGTCTGAAGGATCAAGTCTTCAAGGCACACTGGCTTTCTACAATGCACAGCTCCTCCTGGTAGCACTGTCCCACTGAGAACAAGGGGACTGCGAGGAGCACCCCAGGGCAGGCCTACACTCAGGCTTCCTGCACATCATGCATGCCAAGGGTCTCCAACCCAGGGAGCTCCAAGCACTCAGCAGGACTTGCCTAGCCTCAGGGCTCTTCTTTCTCTCCAGTCTCCTCTGACCTTGAGTCTCCTGTCAACCAAGTCTAGAGTGCACTCAACTCCTACCGCATTCTGGCTTCTCATTCATGTCCATTAAACTCCCTAGGCCTCTGACTCCCTTTCCTGAAGAAGGGAAACCATGCCTCCTGCACAAGGGGAAGCTGGCAGGACGACAGCAAACATTTGATGGCAGGTGAGGGAAAATCAATGCTGAACATCTAATCAAATCACCTGATTGGGTCTTCCTCTCAGTACAAAGAAAACAGAGCAACTGACAGCATGCACAGCAGCTTGTGGATCTCAGTCTCTCTCTGTGTCTCTGTTTTTGTCTCTCTCTTTCTATTTGTGTCTCTCTCCCCCCACTTTTGCTCTCTTGGTCTCTTGCCCCTGGGTCATTCAGTCCATCTGTCCTTCTATCTCTGCCTTTCTCTCTGTCTCACAACTACTGTTTCTGTTTCTGTCTCTGTCTTCCCCCTAAGGTGTTGGGTTTGCTCCACTGATTGTGAAGAGGAATACATTGGCACAGAAGACGCAACGTTCTGGTGCTCTCTGACATCTCTCTAGCTCTCTCTTATCTGTTCTATTCATCTCTTTCATCTTATTCTGTTCTGAATTCTCTTTTGATACACAGACTCAGCACGTAAAAGGGTGCTTTTGCTGTCACTCCCATTGATTGCTCATATGATTTTTGGTATACTAGGGTTGGATCCTTGAGCATGAAGGGGCATCTTTCTTCAATGGTCTGGGGAGAAATCAAAGGACATTGTCTTTGCACTGAAATACACTACTGGGGGAGATTCTTTCTGGAGCAATGATTCCCATTTTTGCAAGACCAACCGTCTTCTAGGGAGGTCTGTGTCCACCCTGTCCCATAGCAGCTACATCCTCTGCCCTCCTTTGTGATGGTATCTCTCCACTGACTATATCCTCTGATGGCAGCAAAGGTAGAGCATGCAGGACAGCACGAGGGCAGGCATGTCTAGCAGTAGGTTGGGCAGCAAAGATACCAGGTGCATCCAGTGCCAGCTTGGGGCTTAGTGCCCAATTTCCACTCTCCTGATGCTGTCCCTGCAGCCCTGCTGCGGCTGCAACCTTGCATCCCCACTCCATTCTGCCATTGCCTTGGCTTTCTGTTTCTGACTTACTTTTATCCTCAGGGACAACCTGCACGTGCTCCAAGTCTTCGGGATTGTATCTGTGCAGCAAGTGCTTGTCCATGGCTATGATGTGCTGTGTCGTTTCCTGCTTGGTAACATGGGTGAGAACAGGAAAGAAACCACGGGGGCCAGGGCCCAGTGTGCCCCTATTCCCCACATCAGTGGCCAAGGGTCCTCCGGAGTCCTCTCTGTGCTCAGCAGAGAAATCAACAATGATATGATGCAGCTATTTCAAGTCTTTCTTCCTGAGCTTGGTCTCCACGAGGTAAGGATGGGCCTTGTCCTGAACTATTCCTAGCCCTACTCTCCTCAGCAGTAGAAAACCTCCTCCCAAGCCATGATCCCACGCGTCACATCCCTTTGGCTTCAGGTTAAGAGAATAGATTTGCATGGTCAACTGATACACACCAGCCACTCACCCAACACCAGGAGAGGTTGAGGCCCAGAGCCAGGAGCCCAGTGCCTCCTACAAGGCATGCTTGTTCGGGGCTGGAGGGGGCATTGGTGGAGGACAGAGCCTGAACTCTTGTCCCTCTCCCCAGACACTGAGATAAGAATACAGGAAGACACAGTCTGCCAGGTGGCTGTGAATGACAGCTGTTTCCATGTTACACAGCGCCCAGACTCCCACCATCCTGATTAACTGAGGCCTCCAGGTGGCTATTGACTGGCTTGGCCAACTACAATTTCTTTGGGACTTCAGCCAACTAAGCAGCCTCCTCTCCCTGTGTCTGAGACAGTGATTCTCACACGGAAAATGCACTTGATTCACTGTGAAGCCCCTGCTCCAAAACACCAGGTCCTAGATCTTCTTCCTCTAAGCAACGTCACTAAGCTCAGTATTAGACACTGCCTCATACAATCCAGGAGGTCATCTCCTTGATCCCTGTTTCTGCCCTTCAGGACTCCTCAGATGACCCTGCGTGTGGTGTCATTCATGGATGGGGGCAGGGTCTCCATGCCCTCCCTCATTGCTGTCAGATGTGGCCCTGAGCACTGCCCACTGCCTCTGGCTTGCTGTTTTTGCATTCCCCATTAGAAGATCCAGTTCTGGTGGGAAGCAAACAGTCATGGAGAATGCCCTGGGCCTGTGTCCTGGCTTGTTGAAGACACCAGGAGATTGCCCTAGTGCCCCCCACAGCAGGATGGATTTGTAGACATTTCTAAGGCGCCCAGGCAGACTCACCGAGATGACACAGATGTCTCCCAGTTGTTTCTTGTGTACAGGCGTAGGAGAGCTTAGGCTGCCCACTCCTAAGTCCCAGCTATAGCTGTTGCTTGTGGTGGCCACCGGTGTGCAGGAGGCAGGGCTGCTGCTTTTCAAGGTCATCCTGGAGGTCCCTGGAGCTGGCAGTGTGTCACAGGCCCTGACCTGGAGGGACATCAATGTCAGGAGTGCCTTTGGACCCCGTTGAGTGCCCCAGCTGGGCAGGCAATTCCAGGGCCTTCTAAACACTGTGTGTGTGTGTGTGTGTGTGTGTGTGTGTGTGTGTGTGTGTGCGTGTGTGTGTGTGTTTGCAGCAGCTGGAATTCCGAAGCCCATTCATTGCCCCTGAGTGGACAAGGTTGGCATGGAGTCGAGGTATAGGGAGTCACCTGTTTCTTGTCTTCAGATGACTCTCCCTTGAGGCTTCTGTGAAGGTCCTGGTGGGAGTGGGGCTCACCAGTGCACTGCAGGCTGCTGTGTGAGGGCCCTTCAGCAGTGTCCCTGCAGCCTCCTGCCCTCCTGCTGTCAAGCTTGACTTGCTCCTGTGATGTGGACTGGGAGCTGCCACTGCAACTGAGGTTAATGTGAGCATGGTGGCTTCAGAGAGAGGCAGGCTTACTTTAGGGAAAGCCCCAAGGACAACCCCAGCTCATCTCCCCGTGTCCCTCCAGCCGGCTGCTCCTCCACAGGATTTTGCACAACCCTTGCTTTCCTAAATGTACTCCCATCTGAGAGATGGATCCCAGAGACATGTAAGCAGAGGAGTGAGCCTAGAGAGCTGAGGCCTCTGAGTGGGACAAGAGGACTGAGTTCAGCATGCAGATATCAGTACCAGTCTGATTGGCTCGTGGTTGGAGGTCACCAACTTCCTTTTCCCCTTCCTCAGGTGCCCGTCTACTTACTTGTTCCTGGCCTTCCCAGTGCCTGAACCATTCCTGCTAGAGAGGATTTGATTGTCAGTCTGTGTCAGGGGCTCCAGAGACAATGACAGCTCATAGCTAAAACAAAAAGCGGTGGTCAGTTTACCAAGAACCGGGCTTTTGTCCCTAGTAGTCTCAATCTGGACTGGAGAGCCTGGTGGCTCGGCCCTTATTAGGCCCTCCAGAAAGGTTGTTGGGTCCTATTCTCCCTGGTGCACACCTGTTCCTCTGGGCCCCACTGCAGGCATAGCCCCTCTCACTGCCCCAGTGTCCGCTAACACACCTGGCATCTTCACTGAGCTGCTCCAGGCCCCTGAGCCAAGAGCGAAAATTCTCCTCGGCTTTCATAGTATAATAGCAGCAGCTGCCTTGCAGGTATTTCAACTTGTTGAGGAGAGCATTTTTCTGAGGAGAGCAGGGGAACAGTGAGAGGGCTGGGCTGGCTCGTGCAGGTCCAGGCTGCTTTGGGAGGGACTGACCTCCTCTTCATGCTCTGGCAACCAACCCTCCACTGATCTGCCCCTCACCCCCATCCCAAGGCTGATGCCAGAGATCATGTCCTCACACTGAGACAAAGGGAATTCTCCCAGATGCCACCTCATATCCGCCCTGACCGGGAATAGGACCTTCTCTCTCCTCCCATTGCACCCATGCAGAAAGGGCAGCTGGTCAGGCAACGTGGGACCAGATGCTGGCCCAGCCCATCCTGTCCTGTCTGGGCTGATGCCACTCACCTTAAGCAGTTTCATCATAGGTGATTTTACCTAGAATGGAAATGGTAATGGAGTTAGATTTGGGCCCTTCTTTCCTCAGGACCTCCTGTCATGGTCTCTTGGAGCCACGCCTTGCATACACAGAAGGAGAACCAACTTTGAGAGGAATGCTGGGCACCTGGCATGAGGCCAGCTTCAGGGACTGTGTCTAACACTTTTGTCTTAGGAGAGAGGATGTGGCTTCCGATGAAAAGGCTTTTCTCATGTCCAAGTTTGTTTGTCTTTAAAAAGCTAGCCTTTAATTGGGCCTCACAGTCCTCCCTTGAGGGACCTGATGTCCAGCTGGGCTCTATGCACACAGCTCCCTGATCAGGGAGCTCTGAGTGTCACCTGCTCAAAAGGGGCTAGGGCCGAGCTCAGAGGGTGGCCTTGAGCCTGACAGCAGGGTAGAGCTCAGGACTCCCAGGGGAGATTGTCCTCCACCTCCAGGCACCCACCTGGGCCTGGATACTCACATCCTGGGTGTCCTGAAAGCTACTATACATCCTCAGAATATCATCCAAGAATATTCCCAGATAGGGAACGATGCCCTTGGTCAGCACCTGTAGGATTGGTTGAGTGATCATCAGATCCTAAGTCCAAGAGCTTCCCCATCCCAGGGGGCTTCCCACTCAGCCAGAGCCCCACAGGGCCTCCCAAGGCACAGTGTCCTGGGGAACCTGGGACCCCCACTGGGCAGCCCCCTTCCTGCTTCCACAGTGTTTCAGGTCCCAATCTAGCCTGGCATGTGCAGAACCCAAACTTACATAACCTACCTCTGCCCACCAACCTCCACTGGACTCTACTAAAGTCTGGCTCTGCTGGGCCCACTTCCTTCTTCCCATCTGCCACATAGCCCATCAGGGACCCTATCTGGGAGTGGGAACTCCCTCTTCCTGTGTACACAGTGGAGTGAGGTCAAAGGTGAGCAGAGTCAGGGAAGGCTGTGACTCTGCTCTAAGTCAATTGACCTAGTTCTCAGTAACTCACCATATTTTTCAACCACCTGGGACTTCCTTTGAGATGCTTTTCCTTGGTGGCCAACTTGCAAGTCTCCTGCCAGGATTGAGGAGGTTGTGGGTGAGAGCGCTGTCCTGTCAACCTTTCTAGTGCCATTGTCTTAGTCTTGAGACCACAATGACTGCTGTGCTGTGCCAAACTTACCACCTCCTAGCAGACCAATTCTAGTTCAGGCTCTGCTCTGGCACTCCCTGCTGGGGGTTCCCTCTTGGGGCCCTGGCCTTCTCTGTCTGCCTCCTCATCTGTAATCTGTGCCTCATGGAGGTAAGGGATTCCAGGTCTCTTGCCTGCCTGCCACCAATGGTGCTGTGCTCACTGGCACGCAGATCCAGAGCCTCCTCAGAACTCTGGAAAATTCCTTTTGTCTCCTTTGCACAGATAAAATCCCAGCCTCCTCCTCAGCCCTGTGAGCTCCAGACCTCTCCATACTGAGAGGAGTACACTGAGTTACACAGGCTGCTGGCATGGTAAGGGGAGAGGAAGTTGAACCTCTTAGCAAGTGCAGTCAGCTAGTGCTTCTCTGTGTCAGGGGCCTTACAGGTGCTGTGCACAAAGAGAGAGCGCCATGGCATTTCAGACTCCTTCCTGACCCCAAAGTCCTGGCTTACCTCCGCTAAGTAGGGCAAGGTTCTAGAACACAAGACAAACTTCTGGTCTCTACCGAGCCCCTGCTAAGGAGTTGGGACAGGAAAATGTGCCTCTGTTCAACTGTGATGTCATCTTCTCAAGACCCGCTTGTGCACACCAGCATGCGCAGCATCAGATTCTGTGCATTCTACTCTTCTTTTTGTGGAAGTGATCAGAGAGATTGGGAAAGAAGCCCCGGAGGTTGGTTTTCCCTCATTTTGTTCTTGTCATTTCTACTAATAGATCTCAGGGCCTGATTGTTGTCTTTGAAGTTTGATGCTCTAGGCTGGTGCTCTGTCATGTGAGCTACAACTCCATTTCCCATTGATGGGAGTTCCTCTCAGTGATTTGACTGCCAGGTTAGTCGCCTGGGCAATCCTCAGATGGGCTCTTTTCTTAGGAACAAGGAAGATGGGAGGCCTAAGTTAGCAGTGCTTGGCCAGGCCTATTTGACCGGCCCTGGTCTGTCCATAGCTGCAGCTGTAGACTAGGTCCCTCTAGGCTGTAGTTGACAATTACCAGCATCTGCTGTGGAGATCGCCCAGAGTCATAGTGCCTCCAGATGGATATGCTGGGTCTGGATGTTTGGATCCAAGCCCAGGGAGTACTATTGCACTCGGTCCCTTGGGAAGCCCTGAAATACCCATGTCAGAGCTGGCCTTTGGATTTGCCTCTGAACAATTAGGGGCAAGAGTGAGTGAGAGATAGCCTGGAGTCAGGCCAGCATACTGTGGGGAAGGGGAGCCACATTAATGTCCCTTGCCTTCTGCACACTGTCAACAAGTTGAATACTTGGCCCTCGGGTAGAACAATCCTCAATCCTGAGGAACCTGTGCTTTGCTGGAGGGCCCTGTGTTCCCCCCACATCATCTCATGCCCAAAGGCTTCCTGGACTGCACATACCCAGACTTGCATACATGCTGCCCTCCAGAGGGCACAGGTACTTATGCAAAGCCCCTCAGGGGGGCCCTGACTCCCAAGTGAGCCTTCTCCCCCTTCCCCCAAATGCTATTATCTCCTCATACCAGACCTTTTGTTTTTCAGTTACATCTTATTATCAAGGTGGTAACCTACCCTTAGTAGCAGCTCTCTACTCTGGGAGTAGTTGTTTTCCGGAGAAGTAATGTTGGCCAGCTTGTGGAATGTGAGCAAGAAGGCAGAGAGAGAATGTGAGCAAGAGGGGCAGAGAGAAGGTGAGAGTTGGGAGGGTCGGAGAGGAGGGAGCTGGACTCCATTTTGAATGGGAAGCAAGCCTCCCATGGAGCCACACAAGAGGGCTCAAAAGGGTCTCCACTGAGCCCCAAGGACCCAAGGGATACAAGAAGTGTCTTCTTCCTGGTACAATGCTGTTCCATACCACTTCCACTAGGTGGCTCTGCTTTCATCTCCAGTAGACAGAGATGGGTGGCTACCACAGAAAATCTGGGGTGTGTGCGTGCGTGTGCCTGTGTGTGTTTGTGTGTGTTTGTGTCTCCAGATTCAGTCAGACAAGGGGTGCCTGAGGCCTGGTAACGATGTCCCAGACAGCAAGTGTCCCAGCCATCCTGGCCTGGATGTTTGTGTCCAGCGTTTAGTGATTGCAACGCCTACCCTGTGTGTCCCACAGGCCACCTCCTATGGGGACAGGCACCCACCTGGTGACCTCTTGCCATGTCTTCTCCAGGCGCAAAATGGCTTTGCTCTGCAGGGCAGAGACGATGGCATGGAGTGAGGAGAAGTTCCTTAGCACTCGGCAACCCTGGAGAGGAACATAGTGTGAGAATTCCCTGGCACTGCTGCCCCCTCTTGTCCTGGAGAAGAGCTGGTTGCAGAGAGGGGCATTTCTTGGGCAGGGAGGTAGGCCCACCCTGGCAAGATTTGGGCTCCTCCAAGGGCTGAAGAGCAGGACAGATTGAGGAATCAGCCAGGGGTGGCCTGACAGTGGTTCTTCCTGGGACCCATAGGCCTTGCAAGGAGTGAGCTGCTCCACAGAAGGCGCAGATGAGAATTCCAAGAGGCAAAATAGAGAAGTAGGAAGAGAGAGGGAGAGTCACTGGGGCCTACAGCCTGAAGCGTACCTCGGCCACCTGGATCCAATGCTCCACCACTTGTGCTCTGTCTGGGGTTTTCATGCTGAGGTCTGCGAGGCAGGTTCTGATCACACAGGACACCACGTTGTTAAAGTGTGTCACAATGGCCTGGATGGTGGGGGCCAAGTGCTCCTGGCCCTTCTTCTGCCTCTTGGACCAGATAGCCCCCAGGGAGTGGTTGAGCACGGCCTTCTCAAACAGCTCCTAGGGAAGATGTTCAGAGTCTAGGCCTGTCACACACCACAGTGTCCAAGCCCAGGCACTGGGATCCCTGCCCACTTGGACATCCAAGGCCTTGGAGCCCCCAGTATGGATAAGGCTTGTCCAGCCTCTTGGAATCTGTCAGCACTGCCGACCACCCAGTCTACCCAGCACTGAAGGGAGCCCAAGGAAAGGAAGACAGGAACAGGAGACCAGTGTTTGCTTTGTTGGGTTTCCACATGCTCCCATATTTATTCCTTACAATCCCATGCATTTGCCACTGCGCTCCCAATATTATAAAACAATAAGCTTCAAGATGGTAAGTCATTCGTGGCAAAACAATTAGCTCAAAGACACAAGGCCAGAGTTAACCCTCCAATACCCCCAACCCCGTAAAACAGTCAAGTCACTGGTTTAAGCAGGTAGAGGCAGGATTGAAACCCAGGGCTGTTGGTTACACTACTGCATCCTAATACTGTCTCCCTGTGATGACTAGACAGACTACAATGTGGATGTTTTCAGAGAAAATAAGAATGAAAGAGTTGAGCCCTTACTTGGTATCCTTTTGTACTCAGAAGCTCAGACTAAATTATACCAGACCTGTTTTGTATAGGAAATATCTAAGAGAGTCGTTTTGTTCCTGGCATCTAAGACGGTGAGTTCAAAGGACAAAGAACGTCTCCCCAATTCACTTGCATTACTCTCCTGCTTTCTGTTCCTCGTTCACCTCTTCCTTTCTTCCCTCCTCCTTTTTCACCTTCATTTTAGGAGCCCAGTGTTTTGCAACACTTTTGTCAGTCTTCCCAGAAGCCGAATGGCCCCCAAAGGCCCCTCTTTTGCTTAGCCCACTCACAGCCTGTCCGTCTCCAGGTACACTAGAACTCGCACCCAGTTGGGACGCTGGCCTTGGCACAGATCAGGTTCCCTCCAGTGCCTGCCTAAAGTGTACTGAGGCTCCACTGGCATCCAGGCACTTGAGGGTGAGCTGTGTCCTGGCTGCCTTTCCTTCGGCCCCAGTGCTTGATTCCCCACAGCTTCTGAGAGGGGAGCAGATGTCATCTCCACTTGAGGGATAGCACTTAGCCACGTTTTCTAGACTAAGATGTGCTAGGTGTGCTAGAATTGGTACTGGGGCAATAATCCCTGGGCTCCGGGGGAAGCAAGCATGGACCTGGGCAACAAGGTAATAGGAAGCCCGCCTCCACACCTACCAGCCCTGCCCAGCCCCTCACCATATCCATGCTTGTGAGCTGCTTTGCCACCTGGTAGGGTACGGCAGTCAGGACAGGAGGCATGTCCTGGCCCTGCCCACTCTTGCTGGCCGCCAGAGGAGGATGGCAAGCTTCTTGAGTGGGAACTGGTGCAGAATCCACCTCAGATTCCCCAGAAGCAGAGGGAGCAGAGGGCTCCTTGTTGGCAGTAGATTCAGGTGCTAGATGAACACTGTGCATGGGAGCCAAGGTGGTAGATTGCTCCAATTTGGCACAAGAATGCAATGCTCTTAAAGCACAGAGGGTAACAGTTAGGACTCCCATGAATGAGAGCACCCAAGCTGGTCCTCCTAACAGAAACAGCAATAGAGCCCAGATGAGAAGCACCGCCAGCTCAGCACTGGAGTGCGCATGTCTGGGCCTGAAAACGGGAGACAAGATGGCATCTGGCTCCCTAGGAGCACCCCATGCTGGAGCTGCCTCATCCTCCAGCCTCAGAGCCATGGTGGAAGCTGGTTCTGATTTGAGACACAGGCCTAGTGCTTTCACAGCACAGAGCACCAGAGTCAGCACTGCCACCAGAGAGATCAACCCAGCTGGCGCTCCACCCGCACAGAGCAGCAGAGCCAAGGCCGCAAGCAGCTCCAGCTCCAAAGTGAAGAATCCTTTTCCAGGACGAATAGGCAGAGCCAAGATGGACGCTAACACTGGCTTTTCCTCAGCAATGGCTTCTGGTGCTGGGTGGGGACTGAGCACAGGAGGCAAGCTGGAGCATAGTGCCATCTCTCCACGGCCCATGGATGCTCCTGCCACACTCAGACCTGGAGCCACGCTGCAAGAGGGCTCAAGCTCCGCAGTGGCCTCTGCTGTTCCCTGGCCAAGCCAAAGTGGGGGCTGACTGTGCTTCTGCAGTGGCGGCCCTTGCTCCTTCTGGACTCTGCAGCAGAGCCTGTGTGGCACGGGGCTCCTCCTCCACACACATTGCTTTGGCTCCCAGAGGCCCACAAGCCAGGGGCAAGACTGAAGTAGCTTCTGCTTGGGCAGCTGATGGTGCCCCTGCCACTGGGTTGGGGGCCACATTCACTGGTGGAGAAGAATGCAGCTCTGAGGTTGGGGTGTCATCGACCACTGGAGCTGCAGGAGGAGACAAGACTTTGTTCATGATTCCTTTGTTCTGAGTCTGTGAAAAGTCCCACCACAGCCTCTTCCCTGAGGTTTCCCAGCATGGGGCCTCCCAGACATCCTATGGCTCCACTTCCCTGTGGCCACACTGGGATTCAGGCTTCTCCTGCTCCTGGGCCATGGCTACTTTGGGAGCGTCCTCCCACTGGTGCCCTGCACTTTCTGCCCCTCCACAGGCCGGGCCTCAGTCCCAGGCTCCACACCAATAGCCTTGTCCTGTCTGTCCTTCAGGATCCTGAAATTTGCCGGTAGAAGAGACAAATGGAGTTCCAGGTCACAGCCTGGAATATGGAGCCTCAGGTGATCCAGGAGCCTCGGGAGGCAGCAATGCTGGAGGGGACGCAAGAAGTCCTCCGGGTAGGCGTCTATCCCGCTTGTCAGGAGGGACAAGATGGCACTAGAGGCAGACAGGTGGGAAGCAGAGTCTGCATAAAGGCCAGCAGCTTCGGTAGACTCCCTCCTACCGCTGTGATTATCACTGATATTCGAGAGAGCAGCCCAACAGAACACCAGTACTTGCTGGCTGTGCTGCCACTTGCAAGCCAAGCAAGGCCAGGCCTGCAGGGGAATTGCAAGGACAGGCTCCAAATAATGCTGGGAGCAGCTCTGTCCTCTTGTGCAAGTTCTACCACCTTCTTCCTCTAGACACCTAGAAACTTTCTGTTGTGACTGGCATGCCTATGGTTCTGCCCTACCTCCTTCTGAGCTCTGCTACCTAATTCCTCAGGATCACAACATAGGCTTTCTGCCTACCTCCACACAGATCTACTTGTGCTTAGGCCACAAGGTGGGTTTGAGTTCTCAGTGACACTTCTAGTAGCCTCTCAGGGGCTCTGACCCACAACACATATCTCTTGGCCTCCTCGGGAGCTCATGGTAATCTGGGTAAACTTTAATGGCCTGGGCTATGTAGAGGATGGATTCTAACAGGACTCAACCCTGGGACCCAGCCTCAACCTGTGCTAACAATAGTAGCCCAGCCTGGTATCTTCATCCTTCTGCAAATGAAGCCTCCCACCCCAAGGCCCTGGTGACAAGCAATTGGGGCCCCTCAGTTGTTCCAGCATCCCTTCCGCAGGCCCAACCAACCACACACACACACACACACACACACACACACACACACACACACATCTGTCTCCCCTCTGGAGACACATGCCCTCCCCAAGACCAAAGTCCACTCACTGCTGGAGCTGCTCCAGAGGGATGTCATCCTCACTGCAGTGGGGGAGCCTGTCTCTCCATCCAGAGGAGCCTGTGGGGCCTTCACAAGTCCTCAACCTGTAGACCATTTCAAGCATCACTGGCCAGCCCAGGACAGCCAGCATGTTCCTGCTTTTCTCCCTCCTCTAAAGTCATTGCCTGGTTATCGGCCCTTGCACTGTAGCTACTTCCTATCTCTAACAAGGATGAGGACAAGCAGCTCCTGCCCTCATCACCATACAAGTCCAGGTGCCTTCCTTCTGGCCCCAGCCAGCCCTGCTCTGTCCACACCTAGGGTGAGACCCTCTTGCCAGAGGGAATTAGGTTTTCTTCTTGCTGACTAGAGACAATGGGCTTTGTGAGGTCTCAGAGAAGCAGAGTCATACCAATGAGGGAGTTGAGTGAGCACCCCATTGCCAGGCTCCATTTTTAAGGCTCCCACTGTAGCTGAGGTGTCCTATCATATCTCCGCTGTGCTCACCATTTGCTCTGGTTTTTTGCCCGTCCTGGAGCTTGGACTCAAGGCCTGAGCACTGCCCCTGGGTTCCTTTAGCTTAAGGCTAGCACTCTATTCCTTAGCCACAGTGCCACTTCTAGCTTTTTCTGTTTATGTGGTGCTGAGAAATTGAACCCTGGGCTTCACACATGCCAGGCTGGCACTCTACCGCTAAGCCACATTCTTAGCTCCTGTGCTTACCTTTGGAAGAGCAGGTCTATGACCTGCTGGGTGTCTGCACACCTCCTGTAGGTTTTGAAGAAGGTACGGATGAAGTTTGAGTCCTCCATCAACTGGGCAGACACCAAGCGCTCCACCTGCTCCTCCACTGTGCCTGCGCCCTCCACCCTGCCTGGGGCTGAGCCTTCTTCACCCTGGCAAAGAACCATGGAGGGACAGTTCAAGTACAGTTTAGAAAATGACAAGACTCATGGCCACACTTTTGACTGAAACTGTGGAAACAACTATTTGACCCCCCACACAAGCAGTGTGTGTACACTTACCCACAGCACCCCCACACCCCAATGGCAGGCAGAGCAGGTGACAGGCATGAAGATGGGAGACCTGGGTCAGCCCGCTGTGTCCCGGTGTGCCCTGCCCCATGTCACCTGTGATGTCCTCCTGAACAATCTGCAGAGGTGGAAGTGGTGGCCAGGACGCGGCCAGCATGGATACACGCGCCCCAAGCACCCTCTGCGCCCTTCATTCTGGCCTGCGCCTCGACTAATTCTCCAACAACAACCAAACATCTTCGCAATAGTCACGATCCACACAAGTGCACGATCGGCGTCTTGAGTAGACTGTGAGGCTTACTGGAAGGACCAGGGTTCTAAGTCCAGTAAGCCATTGTGATGTCATCGCTCTAGAGTTCTTCACTTGAGCCCTTCTGTCCACACCTCTTCAGAGTCTCCACTCCTTGTCCTGACAGAGACCATGACCACCACTGGCCACGGGGACCCCAATCTCCCAGCATACTCTTCTTGGGTAGACCTTGGGTCAGGGGCCTCCACCTCCTGCAAGATTTGTACATGTGGTTTCATAAGCACACTGACTCCCCCACTCAGATGGCACCCTGGGTAGGACATTGTGTCACTCAGAGGGTTTCAGCCCCTTTCAGCCCCAATTCCTGGGCATCTCCTTGGGATGGGCTTCCTGTTAGATCACCAGGTATTTGGACTTGAGAGTCCATGTCTCATCCAAGACAGAAAGTGGCACAAATCATTGCTGCAACTCCCCGGACATCAAAGGGGAGGAGCCCAGGCTTATGAAACCATCTTCCACTCAAGCAAGCCCTCAGCCCCTGCAGCATGGTGTAGAAAATGCCCAGTGCACATTCCTCAGGGGTAACGTTGACCAGGTCCCATGTAGCTGACAGAAAACAAGCAGTGAGGGGCAGCCTAGCAGCTTTTGCCCCCGTCCCAGCTCCTGTCTCAGGAGAGGCCACAAGCACGGCCTTCTGGAGATCTGAACAGGGAGGCCTGGCTGGAGCATGCCTGGGTGTGGGAGCACAGCATCTGGGACTTGCTCGGTGTGTGGCTGGTTGTCAGCGCTGCCTTAGGGAGAGGCTGTGGCTCAGCAAGGGCTGCTAGTGCCATCACCGGGCCCTGTGGTCTGTAGTTTCCACACCCCTACCTGTGTCCAGCTCCCTGGCCTCCTCACATCAACACAACCCCTTCTGGTGTCTCTCTCTCCTGACTGTTTTTTCCTTGTCTTGTGAGGTTTGGACCTTAAGAGAGGTCTTATGGATGCCCCAAGCCCCAGGCTGCTATGGGGAATGGATGGGTAGCGTCCAGCTTGCACATGAACAGGGAAGCCAGGTGTGGGGAGATGGGCCTCTCCTCTGCAGGCAGGAAAAGGTCAGCCTGCATCCCAATAAAAGAGCAATGTGGCCAGTCTCCCTTTGCACACACTGTGGACACCATGTGACATAACCTTCTTGTCACAACAACACTCCAGACTGCTGTGTCTTCGGCACTAAGTGGCACCCCTAGTTTCCAGCACAGTATGACAGGTAGACCTGTGGGCCAATGCCTGAACACCAGGAAACCTCTCTCTTCCCCTCATTCACCCATCAACAGGACACCTGCCGGGCACAGGCTTCTGGACATGCTCTCCTCTCTGCTGTACCCCATGACAGGTGGTCATGTGCAATCAGCACCCACTCCTATCTGATGAAAAGGAGGCTCTGGGAATACCCCATGAGGTTGCTCATGTCGGTGTTGGCTGGGAGGCATACAACCCTGCCTGCCCCAACAATGAGTTTTCCCATTCTCGTATTTCAGAGGCATCTTTGTTCAGCTCTGGCCCACAGAGGGGCCTTGATGTCTAGACCCATGCCAGTGCAGCAGAGGCTCAGGTGAACCTGGAGCGAGGCCTTCCACTTCCCATCCTCAGTGAGGCCCTGACAAGGCAGTGCTCTGGCTGTTGGGTGCTGGGATGGCTGAGCAGATTCTTTGGCAACCTCTACAACCCATGCTTTCTCAAGGCATAGAGCGGTCTCCATGTCGGATGTTCAGCTCTTTGGTGAGTATCACTTTGTCAAGGGAAAGTCATGGTGTTCAGTGGGCTCAGGACATGAATTACCCTTTTGGTCATGCTGGTTTTGTTTTGAATTGGACAACTCAAAGTCTCAAGACATCTCAAGGCCCCGCAGAAACAGGCAGCTGGTAGCCATGTATTGGTGTCTCATATCTGTCAGCTACTCAGAAGGGTGAATCCTGACGATTGTGGGTCAAAGCCAGCCTGAGCAGGATGGTCTTGAGAAGCTGATCTCTAGTGAATCACTCCAAGCCAGATTTGGAGCATTGCTTCAAGTGGTAGCGCACTAGCCTTACACCTATAAGCACAGGGACAGTGGCCAGGCCCAGTTCAAGTCCCAGGCCAGTACACGAAAAACGCTGTGGGATGTCAGAGAACAGCTGGGTGGGTCAGCCCTCTCAGCAATCGTATGCAGCTTGGGATCTTTCTTTCCACATGGCTACAGAAAGCATACCTTCATTGTCAGCTATCCTCCCGTATGCAAGTGGGTATTCTTCATGTGGATGGTTTTCCCTTTTGAATCAGACCCCTGCAGGTGGACCTGTGTGGTTCCCACCCACTTGTCCTTCTCCAAGAACCTGTCGAGCCTGGTTGTGTCTGTGTGTCCAGCGTGGACGTGTGTCCCTTGTTCAAATCCCTGGCCTAGTCCTTCTCAAGAAAAGGATTATTGAATCTGTAATATGGATGGAATCCTGACAGGTTCTTCATAGACCGATGGAGGCCAAACTGTGCTCACTGACATGAGCACTGAACAAAGATCCTTGTTTGCCAAACTTTGGGCTTGGCCATTTTGTCTTACTATGACTGAGATTTGAGTTTGTGTGTAAATGCCTTGTGTTTCTTGTTTTCTTTTTCCATGCACATTTTGCTGTGTTTCTAGTCTTCTTTCTTATAAGACACGGAGGGTTGCTATGTTGTATCTGAGTTCTATGCCCAGAGCTCCCTGAGTGAAGTCAGCCTTGCTATCAAATCTGAAACACATCACAGGTAGGTTTCTGAAGCATCGCCGGCCCTCCCTGAACGAGGCTGTGTGAGCTGTTGGCACACAATACCAGTCAGCAAATTCATCTTATTGTTTCTCACTTTCTCTTTCATGTTTTTTCTTCGTCTATTTTGGTTGTTTTGGGGACCTGGACTGGGGCCTGGGCCCAATCCCGGAGTTCCTAGCTTCAAGCTTAGCGCTATGCTTTTCTCAGCCCCTGTGCCACTTTTGGTTTTCGTTTACTCAATTGTAGATAAGGGTCTTTGGGACTTTCCTTCTTGGGCTGTTTTGGACTGCAATCCTCAGATCTCAGCCTCCCAGGTAGCTACAATTCAAGGCATTAGCTTCCCATGCCGGGCTCCCTTTATCATGCTAGCATCTAGGGACAAACAATTTCTCAAGGTAGTTATGTTAGCATCACTAGAGACAGCAGTATTAGCAGCACCTCTGTCAATGAAGCAGTCTCCTGGTGACTAAGCCTGATCTCTTTGCAGAGGCCACTCACTGGATTCTCAGAACTCCCCAGCTCCCTGGGCAGTCCGCAGTGTGCTGGCTGTTTCCCTGGTTGGATTGGGACTTAAAACTTCCTCCTGTGCCATTTGGGTTGCAATAATGATTTGTCTAATCATCGTGTTTTGTGAAATTGAAATGAACATTAGCTCCTCTGGGCAGGGTATAGAGGCACTACTTTCATTAGGGAGACAAAGCTGGTGGTATTCATTCTCTACTTCTCCCCCAAATTCCACTATCAATCTCTAAAATTCCTCTTCCATATCATGTGGGATAGGGTCCCATTCACAGTTTCGATCAAGGAATAAAACCACAATGTCTAGACTCTAGTAGAAACAGAATTTTATCATACCACTAGTCAACACTGACATGTGTGTTTAAAAACGATCTTCATTTCTATGATTAATATTTTTCTTTCTATGATGAACTCCAATACAATGTAAAGAGGGCAATAACCCACACCTGAAATGACTGAAATGTCCTTTGATTCCATTGCCCTGGATGCTGTCTCCAAGTGGAATGGCTATCATCTGTCATGGCACTGAGCCAATGGCAGGGTCAGCACTCAGTTCAGGAGTAAGGAATGAGGACTACCAGAAGAATTTCCTGTAAGACCTATGGGGCACTAATATTTTAGGTGGTCAATACTCATGGGCCCTGGGTTACCTCTCAAGAGAAACTGAGGTGAGCCCTGACAAAGTGCAGAATAGCTTCCACGTACACACTTAACACCTCTGCCACTGCACACAGTCTTGTCAGGTAGAATCCTGTTTCCACCTTTCTCTAGCAGTACACTGACAATGCTGCCCTTATCATCTCCTCCTCTGAGCATTTTTTGGAGGGACAGGAACACTTTTATGAAGGACATATATATACAACATCTTTTATGCCCTTTGGGGTCCTGGAAGTAACATTTACCTTACTTATAAGTTTTACTTCAGTACAGTTATTTATGCTGTATCTTGCACATCAACCCACCACAGGTAGCACCCCCTCCAATGGTTCTCATAGGGATGGGAAGGTGGCTTAGTGGTAGAGTGCTTGGCTAGCATGCATGGAGCCCTGGGTTCAATTTCTCAGTACCACATGGTGCTGTGGTCCAAATGGTGGAGTGCTACCCTTAAGCAAAAGCAGCTCAGCAGCTCACGGAAAGTGCCCAGACCTTGAGTTCAATCCCCAGGACTGGGGAGAGATCCAGAGAGAGAGAGAGAGAGAGAGAGAGAGAGAGAGAGAGAGAGAGAGAGAGACAGACAGACAGACAGACAGACAGACAGACCGACCGACCCCCAACCCCCGTGAACACTGTAATGGGCCACCAATTTTGAGGCCCCCTTCTCACCTGGAGAAGTCTCTGCCTTCCTCCTCCTCACCCGTAAACAGGTAGACAGGACCTCATAGGGTACAAGGTAGCCCTCCCACCCGGGAGTCACAGTTTAGAGATTACACCAAGCTGGCAGTAGCCAAGAGGCCTTACTCTCACTTTCAAATAAACTTTGCCAGGCTAGCTTTGAACCTGGATCCTCAGATCTCAGCTTCCTAGATAATTAGGATCACAGATGTGAGCCACCTGGGCCCAGCAGTCACTGTTGGTTGTGGTGGTGGTGTGCTGGTCCTGGAGCTTGAATTAGGGCCTGGGCACTTTCACTCAGCTTTTGTGTTCAAGGCTAGTCCTCTACCACTTGAGCCACAGCTGTACTTCTGGCGTTTTTTGCTGGCTAATTGTAGATAGAGAGCCTCACAAGGGGCTGGGAATGTGGGTTAGTGGTAGAGTGCTTGGCTAGCATGCATGAAGCCCTGTATTTGATTCCTCAGCACTACATATATAGAAAAAGACAGAAGTGGCGCTATGGCTCAAGTGTTAGAGTGCTAACCTTGAGCAAAAGGAAGCCAGGGACAGTGCTCAGGACCTGAGTCCAAGCCCCAGGACTGGCCAAAAAAAAAAAAAGAGCCTCACAGGCTTTCCTGCCAGGGCTGGCTTCGAACCGCGATTCTCAGCTCCCTTATGCCTGCCAAGAAGCTAGGATTGATTACAGGTGTGAGCCACAGCATTATTTTTTTTTCAAATTTTTATTATCAAACTTATGTACAGAGAGGTTACAGTTTCATACGTTAGGCAACACAGCATTATTTTTAAATGGTGGTAAACTGTGCCCTGTGCAACGCACCCACCGACACAGCCAGATCAGGGCCTGTGGCAATCGCCGAGTATTTCCAGCGCCTCTGCCTCTGAGACGTTCCCTCCACCCCGTGCCCTGCCAGGCCGGCCGGCCCTGCTCGGCCACCCACACAGGGAGCTGCGTCCCTTCCCGCGTCGCACGCCTGTGCTTCGTGCCCGGCTCCTCTCCCGTGGGTCAGGAATCTCGTCCGGGTGGTGACTTCACGTTGTCCCCAAGCTGATCTACCGGGAAGTGTGGGCGAGGGGCCAGTCCGTGGTGTCGGCGGGCTTCCCACACAGACGTCAACCTGGGGGCGGCCGGACCGCGGCTGGGCCGAGGCCGCGCAGGGCGGGGACCCGAAGCGGAGCCGGGAGCCGAGAGCCGGGAGCCGGGGCCTGAAGCAGAGCCCGGGGCTCAGAGCCTTGGTCTGAAGCGGAGCCCGGGGCAAGTTCCGACCCAGGTCTCGCTCGGCGAGCCCCGGCGCTACCGGATCTGTTCCGCCCGTTGCGCTAGGCTCAGTCCCACTTGGCCTCATTCGGGCCCACTCGGCCTCACTCGGGCCCACTCGGCCCCACTCGGGTCCACTCGGGTCCACTCGGCCAGAATCGGTTCGGCCCCGCCCCTCGAGGGCCCGCCCACTCGGCTCTGTCCAACAGTGCACGCCCCTTTTCGGCCACGCCCCGGATCCCGCCCCCAGGGCCCACCCACTGCTCCTGATTCGACAGACCACGCCCCTTCTCGGCCCGCCCACCACGCTCCGCCCACTCGACAAGGTCCCTCCCACCTTACTCCGCTCCGCCCCGAGGGTGGGCGGGCGGCGGCGCTGGAAGTGACGCCGCGAGGGCGGGGCCGGCCGTCTCCTCCTCTCCTCCACCCGGACCCTCCCCCCTCCCTGCCGCCGCCGCCGCCGCCGCCGCCGCTGCAGCTCGGGCCGGGAAGCAATGTAGAGCTCCCAGGCCGTCCCCTGCCCTGCCCGGCCCCAGCCCCGGGGCCGCCGCCACCGCCGCCGCCATGAAGAAGCAGTTCAACCGCATGAAGCAGCTGGCCAACCAGACCGTGGGCAGGCGAGTGCGCCGGGACGACGCGCGGGGGGCGCGGGGCGCGCGGGGCCCCGGGCGGGGGACGGGCTGGGGAGGGTCGGGGCCCGGCCTAGGCCAGCGGGACCGGGGTCTGCGCCTCGCCGCCTCCGTGCGCCCGGCTCCGGGCGGCCCCTGCACACTGGGCCGCCGGGTCCTCACCGCGCCGAGCGGGCCGCGCCTCTGCCGGGCACCCCGGGCCCCAGGGAGCATCACCCAAGGGGGACCGCGCCGAGCCGGGCTCTCCCTTCCCCGCCGGGCCCCCCGCTGCCCAATGTCCCGGCCCCGGGGAGCATCACCCGGGGGATGGGCGGGGGGGGGGGACCGCGGCCGGCCCAGCGCCCCTGGACGCGGAGCGAAGCGCGGGACTTTGGGGGCGTCGCTACCCCGCCCTTCCCGCGTGACCCCCTTTCCTAGAAGTGCTGGCTAGCCGGAGTGACCCGGGGGGCTATGGAAGCCATTGGGGCCGGCTTGCTGAAGCTCAGCACGCCCTGGGAGGGAACTGGGGACCGGCCCCAGGCTCCCTAGGCGAGGCTGCTTGGAAGCCGGCCGCTTGGAGTTCTTGACATTCAGAAAGTTGCGATGGGAAGGGGAGGACGGGGAGGTGGTGGGCGCCTCTTTAAAAAGGTAACAAAGTCCTTCTCACCTGACTGGAAGCCAGCTAGTGCTTCCTCGTGTTTCTCCCGGTATTGCTGCAATGCCTGACAGGAAACATTGATATTTAAATGGAAGGCTGGAGATTCCAGTCGCGGGGGAAATGATTTGCGGGGTCTTTTCTTTGGGAGGGGGAGGCCATTGACATTTGCTGTAAATGTTTTTAATATGTAAGGCCTTGCAAGGCAGCTAGTTACTCGACCCATTTACTGTTTGTTTTGCCAAGAGATAGGTGAATTTCAAGAGCTGGGTCAGAGCTCTCACTTCTTTTTTTTTTTTTTTTTTTTTTTAAAATTTTTCCTTTAACAGTTAAGGGGAGTTTGGTTTGGCCAAAGCACGTGAGACACTTCTTTTTTTGTGTGTCTGTGAAAATACTTTTACTTCCTCTTGAGTTTTCTAAATTTGCTTTTGACAGTGTTTCGTTTCCTGCTACTTTTTTTTTTTTTTTTTGCTTAGAGTTGTCATTCAGTGTTTAATATTCCTCACCAGGTTGTCTTGAGGAATGCCCACTTTTTCGGTTATTTATAGCAAAGCTAAAGAAATAAAACTTAGAGATAAGAAAAAGGGCAATTGTAATGGGGAGGGGGATATGTTTCAAACCAGAAGTTTAGGGAAGATTATAATTCACCTGGCCACCAGGCTATTGTAATCTTTCCATCCTTTAGAGTTTGTGACATTGTTGCATTCTTTGTTACATTGCCCATTACTTTATTTGTGGTTACTTTGTTGGGTCAAGCATGGAACTTTGTTCTTCTTTAGCTGTTGAGTTTTCTGTCTTGAAAGCCTTTAGGTCTGTTTGATTCCTGCTTTTTCTTAGCCTTCCTTCCTACTTTTACATCATCTGCTTTCAGCTTCTAGGGGATGCCAGGATTTCTTACTTAGTATCCTCTCCCTGGAAATCTTGAGTCTCTTTCATGACATCTAACTTACAAACACCTCTGTTTTCAGGCCTCCCTGGGTCTCTGTGGCTTTAGAAGGTCCTTGATGTTCCAATGTAGAGTGGTTATCCTTCCTGGGCAGTGCCTAGTCCCATTTGCCACCTGTGCTTTAAAAAAATTATTTTGTAATGGCATTGCCTCTTGACTTTCCTGTGTTCTTCACTAGTCTATAAGACCTGTGGCTTCTGCTACCCATCCCCCATCCCTTTTGGTGCCAATCCTAGAGCTTGAACAGGGCCTGAGCACTGACCCTGAGATTTTTGTATTTGTTTTTGCTCAAGGCTAGCGCTCTACCACTTGAGCCACAGCTCCACTTATTTCTCCTTTGATTCCCATGATCTACTGTGGCTCCTATCACATGGCAGGTAATTGATCACCTGATTGCACGATGCTAGTTCTTACTATGTTGCCTGGTGTAGTACAGCTGAGTATGGGAAAACTGTGAACTGGATAGATTCATACTGGTGATTCATACTGGGACTTTAATTCTGGGCCTGGCCTTTGACTCTGAAAAATTTTTATTGCTAGATGCCAGTGGAAGTTGCAGCTATTAGAGTTATTCAGGGTGTGGCTGTTAGGCACCCAAAGTTAGAACATCTGTTTTTACTGGGGAACCTGTTACTCTCTTGCTGTTGATTTCTTAGACCTTTACATATTTGTGTCTGTGTGTGTACTCATGCACGCGCATGCATATGTGTGTCCATCTTGGGGCTTGAACTCAGGGCCTAGGTGCTATCTCTTAGCTTTTTTGCTCAAGGCTGGAGCTCTACCGCTTAAGACCATACACTTTGTTGTTGTTGTTTCTTTTGTTTTTTGTTTTTGTTTGTTTTTTTGCTGGTTAGTTGAAGGTAAAGAGTCTCACGGACTTTCCTTCCTGAGATTGGCTTCAAACTACGATCCTCAGATCTCAGCCTCCTAAGTAACTAGAATTACAGATACAATCCACCAGTTCCTGGCCTTTCTGTATTTTCCCCTCTCAGCTATTGGAGACAGGCGAGGCTAGGGTTGCTAGCATGCTTCCATAGTGCATGGAAGCTGGTGGTTGGTGGGCACCAGAGTTGAGGTGTGGGTGTGTTGGGTCATGGTAAAGGCTCGGAAGCACAGAAGGTTTTCCCTTCCTGGTGCATGAATGGAAAAGGAAAGTATGCATGGGGATGTCTTGCCCATTGTGTATGTAGAGAGAGAGTTATTCCTGCAATATGGTTACCTTATGAATAGCCCCCTTGGTGGGGTTCCATGGGACTGACAGATGGAGAATGAGTAAGGTCTGGGAGGAATGAGTTCCCATGATGCAATCTGTTTACTGTGGGTGGCTGAGTCTACTTAGAAACATGGAAGGCATGTGAGGTGGCTTCGTGGTGTGGGTGTTTCTACCTGTTGCTCCTTGGGTCTGTCATGTCCTGGATACCGGAACTCAGAACTATGCATCCCAGTACAAGGTATTCAACAATCTAAGGTAAATAGGCACAGTTTCTGCCCTCAAGCTGCTCCACAGATATGCAGAGGAGATAGGCAAGTGCAAAATAATTACATCTCTGAGATAAGTGTTTATAGAAGGCTGATGGTTGGTTGCTCAGGGGAAAACCTCACTGGTATTGGAATGAAGAAGGTAATGCCAGCTTCTCAGGAGAAAATGGGAGTAGAGCCTTTTTTTTTCTCCATCTTCAAGCATAACTTTCACATTTTTCTCACAACGATGAGGTGTGTGTTGGTGGTAATAGAACCCAAGCCAGGGTGCCTGAGCCAAGACAGAAGTGCTCTGTGCAAGCACAAGGGGTCAAGTGGCTGTATATGTGATTGACTCCACACTGTAGGCTCATGTGTTCAGAACCTCTCCCCCGCCCCTCCCCCAGCTGCCATTGTCCTCCATACAAGTCCCAGAGGGAAAGAATACTTTGTGACTGTGGCCAAAGTACCAGGATTGACTCTGAATGTTTCTGGGTCACATGCCTGCTTTTCCCAGGAACTGAACACAGTCAGCCCCACCCGAACCCTGTGGACGAGAGAGTGAGAAGGGAGACGGCTCGCTGGTCAGGCCAGCAAGAAGCACCCTGCCCTGCCTTTGCAGCCAGGCTTCAAAGAAAGACACTTTGCCCTTTAAAATCCTTAGATACAGATAATCCAGCGGACCCAGATAGTGCTTTGGGGAGGTGCTGTCCTGAAAAGAGGAAGGTGGATGGCTAGGATGAGGAGCTTGAAGTTAGGAGACTCAGGTAAAAGAGAGGAGGAACCCTGGGGGATCTCTCTTAACTAGGCCCTCCTGGACTCTCTCCCTAGAGTCTAGCCTGGTCCAAGGTTTCCCCTGGAAGTCTGAGTGCTTTCCCCAATCATTTGTCTCTTGATACACCAAGGAAGGTTACAAACCCAAGTGCCTGGAGGGCCAGGCTAGTAAAAGAAATGAGTGACCGCACCTTCAGAGGACCTGCACTGTGTCCCAGAAAGAGGCTGTGTGGGAATGTAGGCCCAGTGTGGCTCGCCCTCTGCAGTTTTCAGGAAAAGCCCACAGTGTGGTTTCCAAGAACATTTGATGGTGTTTAAATCAAAGTAAACAACCACTGTGGCGCTATGTGGGACCACAGAAAATTCCTGGAGACCAGATGTATCCAGTACTTACTGGTCTTCCACTCACTAGGGAAGCAGGCCCCAGGATTTGTAATTTTCCCATCTTCCTTTCCCTGACACCCCCCGCAGTCTTTACTGAGCATCTGTGAAAGGTCTGGTGTTGCCCATCTCTATTTCTATAGTAGTGTGGTTTTTGAAGGGTTAGGCTAAAACACCTGGCCTGATTCTCACCGACAGGGCATTATCACATGAGAAATGACTTGGCAAGTTGGCACAGTTACCAGGTGGCCGGCCCAGTACACCAGTGCAGGCCTTTTGCCAGGGGGCCCATGTGCTTCCTTTTCACCAGGGATGTTTGTTAAATGCCCTCTGGGTGAGATATTATCACTTATTCCTGATTTAATGATGAGGAAGCAAGAGATCAAAGCTGGGGGCTGGGAATATGGCCTAGTGGTAGAGTGCTCACCTCATGTACATGAAGTCTGGGTTCAATTCCTCAGCACCACATATATAGAAAAGGCCAGAAGTGGTGCTGTGAGTCAAATGATAGAGTGCTAGCCTTGAGCAAAAAGAACCTCAAGGAGAGCGCTCAGGCCCCAGAGCTCAAGTCCCACAATTGGCTTTTATTGTTTGTTTGTTTTTGTTTTTGGTAGTACTGTTTGAGCTGGAGCCTTTCTTGCTTAGCTGATGCCCTACCACTTAAGCAATACTTCTAGTCCTGCTTTTCTGCTTGTTATTTTGGAAACTGAGTCTTCTGACTTTTCAGCTTGGCCTGACCTTAAGCCTGGGTCCTCTCCATCTAGCCTCTGTAGTAACTTGTTAACAGCTATGAGCTATGGTGCCATGCAGTTTCAGAATTTTTCTTTGAATTTCAGAATAGCAAATAAAGATTGTAAATCTGTGTTACTCTTAGTAATGTGCCTGTAAATTTCTATTTTAAATAATGTTTTCTGTATTTTGAAAGATTGGTTACCACATTTTTATTGTATTTGCAAGAGTCAAAACTAAAGCACCAGGACAAATGAAATAAAGAAGTGAAACGGGAATGGATATAAGCCAGTAGGGAATGGGAGTGACTGTAGTGAACATACTGAATACATGTTCATTTAAAGGGTGGAGTTGCTCTTCAGCTCTTACCCACCTGTTGCCTTAATGCATGTGGGTATAGTTTAGCTTATTTGGTTTTGGTTTTTTTGCCAGTCCTGGGGCTTGAACTCAGGGCCTGAGCTCTGTCCCTGGCTTCTTTTTGCTCAAGGCTAGCACTCTACCACTTGAGCCACAGCACCACTTCCAGGTTTTTCTTTATATGTGGTGCTGAGGAATCAAACCCACGGCTTCATTTGTACAAGACGAGCACTTTACCACTAGGCCATATTACCAGCCTCACATGTCCCCATTTTAAAAGATGCTCCAGAATGATGATTTTCATGTGAAGTTTTTTAGTTGCTTGTTTGGTTTGGGTGGTGCTGGGGTTTGATGCAATGTTTTTGATATTTAAATATTAGCAGCAGCAACAACAACAACAAAAACCCACATCCCACTGGGTAGGCCAAACAGAACTTATCTGCAAACTTTATCTGGCTGTAGGCAGCCTGTTTTGCCCTTTTGTTTGCAGACTGAGCCCTGTGGTTTGAAAAGTTGTCTGTGGTGCTGGTTATGAGCTAGTTTTTTGAGATGGGGATGGCTGATTGGTTTTGTCATTATTTATTATTCCTTATACATACACTGTATTTTGTGTATAGGATATTTCATAATAAAAACAGACAGGCAAGCTGACAGGCACTTCATTTTAGAGCTGCCTTACTTTCCAGACATGTTGACATTTTCCTTTCAACCTACAAATTTGATTCTTCTTTTTTTTGGGGGGGTGGGGAGAGGGGTGACACTGTTGCTGAACTCAGGGCCCAAGGGCTGTCCCTTAGCTTTTTTGTTCAAGGCTGGCATTGTACCACTTAAGCCAGCTTCTAGCTTTTTTTCCCCCTTCTTCTTCTGGTTAATTAGATGTAAGAGTTTCACAGGCTTTCCTGCCCAGGCTGGTTTTGAGATCCTCAAATCTCAGCCTTCTGAATAGCTAGAATTATAGACATGAGCCACTTGTCCTCAGCCAAATTTCATTACTTAAGGTTATTTATGTTGGCAAAGTGAATGCAAGCAGTACTTTAAAGACAGGAGCCCTCTTTCTAAAAAGGATGCTGTGTGGTCCTTAGGACCACAGGGATACTAAATTCCCCATATGTTCAGGTCCCTTATATAGATGGTGCAATCAGAATTGGGTTTACAACCATTCCATGTATAGGAAACAAATATTTATGTAACCATAATATTCCCAAATTGTACTTGAAGATGATACTTCTTTCACTTAGTTTACAGTAGAGAAAGCAACACTACACCATATGGCACAATATCACATTTCCCCGCCACCTTAAGTAGTATTAGATACTGTCTGTGTGTGTCTGTGTGCGTGCATGCGTGCGCACGCACACCCACATGTGCACCAGTCCTTGGACTTGAATTTAGTGCCTGGGCTCCATCCCTGAACTTTTTTGCTCAAGACTAGTGTTCTACCACTTGAGCCACAGCTCTACTTCTAGCTTTTTGCTGTTTAATTGGAGATAAGAGTCTCACAGAGTTTACTGCCTAGACAGTAAAGATCTCAGCCTCTGGAATAGCTAGGATTACAGGCACAAGCCACCAGCACCTACTTCTGGAGCTGAGAAGGTTTAACTCACTGGTGGAACTCTTGGGTAGCAGGCTGAGACCCTGGATTCTGTACCTAGCACTGAGATACTTATTTACATTTTATTTACCAAAATCAAAATCAATGCATCTGGGCTGGGGATATGGCCTAGTGGCAAGAGAGCTTGCCTCGTATACATGAGGCCCTGGGTTCAATTCCCCAGCACCACATATACAGAAAACGGCCAGAAGTGGTGCTGTGGCTCAAGTGGCAGCCTTGAGCAAAAGGAAGCCAGGGACAGTGCTCAGGCCCTGAGTCCAAGGCCCAGGACTGGCAAAAAATAAAAAATAAAAATAAAAAATAAATTAAAAAAATCAATGCATCTGTATCTTGGTTGAGTTCTCTGTGTATGTCATTTGTTTATGTAGTTGTCATTAATGTTTCCTTATCGATCTTATTGTCCAGCTAACAATTTAGTTCAACACATCCTGTCTAGTGCTATCAGCTGTTTAATATATAACCAGTCCTTCAGAGCTTGAGTGGTGAGATAGACATGTAAAGAGATCATATAAATATAACCAGCTGAACCTATTCCAGCAGGTCTTCCTTTATTTGTTATTGATTCTTTTTTTTTCTCTTTTTGTTTTTGTGCTTTCCCTGAGGTTTGAACTTGGGGCTTGCGTGCTGTCCCTGAGCTTTTTTGCACAAGCCTAGCACTCTATTACTGGAGCCACAGTTCCACTTCCAGCTTTTTGGTGGTTAGAGGTAAGAATCTCAGGGACTTTTCCTCTCCAGGCTGGCTTTGATCTTCAGATCCCTGACTCTCAAGTAACTAGGATTACAGGCATGAGCCACTGGTGCCTGGCATCATGAATGATTCTTGATTGATGAACATGTTGACCTTCTTGCTCCCAGGGTTACTTAAAATGCATGCAGTGATGGAATCTTGAAAGCACATGTTCTTGACTAGGCATGCTATTAAAACAGGTTCAGAAAACAAAGCAGATTGTAGCAAAAATCATTGACTTCTGTAAGAAACTTTATTTTGGATAGGCTACAATTCTTTGGAGCAAATGAAGTGTTAGTAGCAAAATTGGTATTGAACCCAAAGCCTTGGACATGCTGGGCAAGCACTCTACTAAGGAGCCACCTCTGCAGGTCAGTGGTTTTCTTCCATTGCCCTCTGAGCTCCATACGGTTTCTTTTTGGGTGTCTTTGGATCAGAGCTGCCTTTAGGTCTTGTAGTCAGTTGGATCTTTCCTTTAATGTTTCATTAACATTTCTCCTAGCATTTCTTGGCATTCTTCCATGGTTTAGTCAAACCTGTACTTCTTAAAAAGCTTTCATCATAAATCATAGATTCAGCAGGTAGGGGCTGGGATGAATACGAATATTCATAGAAATAAGTGTTCAGAAATGCATGGAAGTCCTTCCAGCTACCTGTCTGTCACCTATCTGTGTGAACATGTGTGGGTCAGCCATCTTGGATTTCATAGGTTACTGGATACTCACAGATGCCTGGGGTAGAGTGGCCACCTGACGTGGAGCCCGGCTGTAGCATGCATGGGGTGGTGTACCCAAGTACGTACACCTTTGTCACCAGGTGTGGTGATGCTCAGCGAGGCAGTGGGACACAGCTCCAGGGTCTCTGGCATGTGCCAGCACATTCAGTGACTGCTCAGACACACAGCATCTGAGCTAGTGGTACAGAATTTCAACAAGGCCGGAAATACTCAGTATTTTAATCTTTATTTTAATAATTTTGTCTGTTAATCAGAAAAATCACAACCGTTACTGATTCTTAGTAGAGGAAAAACTGTCAAGCTTTTGGGGAGTAAGGGGTGGTTACTAGGGTTTGAAATCAGGGCCTCAAGCTCACTCAGCTTGGGTGCTCATAGCACTCTTAACACTGGAGCCATGCCTCCCGCCTTGCTTTTTGTTGGTTATTTGAAGATGGGGTCTCTTAGATTTTTCTGCCTGGACTGGTTTTGAACAATGGTCTTCCAGGTCTTAACTTCCTTAGTAGCTAGGATGACAAGAGCCACTGGTGCCCAGCCAAGTTCATTTGCTTTTAAGTTACTTACTTGGTAGAAAAGATTTATGTCAGCATCCATATGTCAAGCACAGATTGATTGTGGTGTTTCTCTCCGAATGCATTTCTTCCATAAGATGTTCTTCAAAGTGTTCAAGTACTTTACAATCATCACAGTCTTATTTCTTTTTACCTTGTGTTAACTGATGACCTCCTTACCCCCAAAAGTGCCTTGAAAATCTATTTTACTCCCCACTGTGTAACGTCTAATGTTCTTTAGTGTCCATTATACTTATATGACCCCTTTCAAACACCTTCCACAATGTTCCAGTTTTAGGAGGTCATGGTTTACATAGGACTGTGGTAGGATTTGGGAAACCCTTATGTGTACAGAGGGCTGGGAAATTGGGGCATTCGGAAGAGAAATCAGCAGCAAGCAGAATGCCAGGGGAAAGGACACCTGGAGGCAGAGATGACAGCCAGAGGTAAACTCCCAACACCATGGTGTTCACACAAGAATAAGTAACATACAGCCCTTTTTCACTGTCGTATAATGTTTCTCTTAAAAATGTGATTCTGACATCTCCTTTTGGTCTCCCATTTGGCTGTCTCCTCTCCCTTGGTTTTGTGGCTTTGGGGGTGTGTATATGCTAGCACCCAAGATACACCCTTAGTAACTGTTTAAATTTGAATGAGCTAGTAGTGTCTGTCAGATTATTTTTTTAAATTATAGTTTCCAGTTTTTATGCAAAAATGAATATATGTACCAATTTTAGTTTTTGGAAAAATTTAGTAAGAATTTGATGGGTTGACCCAGTACTGTAAAATGAGAAAAAATAAGAGAAATACCAAAACAAACAAACAAAAAAACACGCTAATTCCTGCATGCACGTTCTGCAGCTTAGATGATGTGAAGTCCTGCTCCGTCGTGATTGTACACCTGCCGAGTGCTGCCCTGGCATGAGTTTTGTGATAGTCTGCTTTCCTAAAAGCAAATGTTACCCAGAAAGCAAGGGGCAAGTATGTCAGCCCCCCCAAGCCAAAAGGGCACATTGAAAGGACTACACAGATATGAAAGAAGTGTTGGAAGGCAGTGGGTCTTTAGTAAGAGTTGGGTGGGTGATGAACTGAGCATGCTCAGGGAGATGCTGAAGCCCTCATCCAGAGCGTGCACAGATTTCCCTCCGTGGCAGGGTCCTCACAGGTACCAGGGCTCTTCTGTGGTGTGATGATCATCACATTGCTAATTGGTTGCCTGCCCCTGGTCTAGGCCCTAGATAACAAAAATAAACTGGATTGTGGCATTTGTTGCGTCGTTAATCTGTACTGTGCCTGGGGGAAACTGAAGGAGATGGTAGATAACCTGGGGAGATGGAGCTGAGCCGCTTCTGTTTACATAGGCAAGCAGTTGTGTGTGGCCTAAGTACTGCTTGTTATTGCTGACTATAGGGCCTAGGTACTTGCTTCAGTTGGTGGGCTTGGGTAATCTTAGTGTTCTCTGTATATTTGTAATTACTTAACTACTTATGATTTTGAATGCCTTAATTTTGACTTTAATCTTTGACACCTCTATGTATATAATGTTATGTTCTTATTTCTCTTAGTTCCTTTCCTTCTTTCTCTTTGTGTGTTTTTTTGTTTTGTTTTGTTGTTGTTTTGTTTTGTTTTTTGCCAGTCCTGGGGCATGAACTCAGGGCCTGAGCGCTGTCCCTGGCTTCTTTCTGCTCAAGGCTAGCACTCTACCACTTGAGCCACAGTGCCACTTTTGGCCTTTTCTGTGTATGTGGTGCTGAGGAATTGAACCCAGGGCTTCATGTATGTGAGGCATGCACTCTACCACTAGGTTATATTCCCAGTCCTTTATTTTATTTATTTATTTATTTATTTATTTATTTATTTATTTATTTATTTATTTATTTATTTAAAGAAGATAGGGTCTCACTGTTTTGCCTGAGCTGGCCTGGAACTCACAATCTTTTTTTTTTTTTTTTTTTTGGTCTGTGGTGGGGCTTGAACCTTGGGGCCTGGGCACTGTCCCTGAGCTCTTTTCAGCTCAAGGCTAGCACTCTTCCACTTGAGCCACAGTGCCACTTTCTGGTTTTCTGGTGGTTAATTGGAGATAAGAGTCTCACGGAGTTTCCTGCCCCGGCTGGCTTTGAACCACTATCCTCAGATCTCAGCCTCCTGAGTAGCTGGGATTATAGGTGTGAACCGCCAGCGCGCAGCTCTTAGTGATTTTTATACCTCTGCTTTCCAAATAGCTGGGACTAGAGGGGCATACCACTGTGGCTGACCTTTCTTATTATGTTGAAGGATTTGTCATCCTTTCGTTAGCTGGTTAGACTCCAGGATAATGTGTAACAGTTTGGAATTTAAACAGGAATGCACAAATCCTGCTAAAATGCAAGAGTGATAGGGATAGTCCTGGTGAAGGTCGGCCAGCATTGTTCCCCTAAGCCACATGACAACCTGTCCTGTCAGTGTGGCTGCAATGTGAGCCTTTGTTCTTCCTAGTCATCAGGTTGCAAGTGGTTTTATTATTTTATGTTACCTTGTTTATATTGTTTACAGAAGAAAGTGAACTGTGCCTTAATACCTCTCTCAGAACTGGTAGAGGGGACACCCCTCAATGTTTGGATGGTAGGGCGTGGTCTGGGAATTTGGTGCTACTCCTGGAAACCATCCAAGAAATGCCCTTGAAGTGTTTTGTATGCTCTGAGGGCTTGGGAAGGGACAGGTAAGGGGTCACCTGAGGCTGGTGCTGAGCTGAGGGAGAGGGAGGCATTTGTAAAGTAGGAGATGGTAAGTTTTCCACCAATGCTATGGGAGATGTGGTAGCTGGGGCCCTGGGGCCCCAGCCTGCACTGGACTCATGTTGGTGAATGATCTTCCTGAGGCTAAAGCTGTGCTGACTTGTTTTCGGCTTAGTACTGTGGCTTGTCTGTCCTCTTGAAGTCATTCTTGCTTTCCTGTTGTCCCACTCCTGAGCTGTCTAGGAACCATTCCTAGGAGGCTAACCTACAAAGTGATTTTTTTTCTTAATCAGTTGTGGGGCTTGAATTTAGGGCCTGGGCACTGTCCCTGAGCCTCTTTGTGCTCTACCACTCGAGCCATAGCACCACTTCTGGTTTGCCAGTGATTAGTTGGAGATAAGTGTCTCACAGGGACTTTTCAGCCTGGGCTGGCTTCCAACCACAATCCTCAGATCTCAGCCTCCTGAGTAGCTAGGAGCCACTGAGTAGCATGAGCCACTGGTGTCCCGTTCTACAAAGTGATTTTTAATAGAGCCCCTCTAATTTTCTGCATTCCTGAGAATCACATGGGATGCATCCATTTTACTCTGGACTTCTGCTCTGTGTTCTTGCCTGGCAGGTGATATTAAATGCAGGATGCAGAATTTCTGCTACTTGAACTATACAGAAGATACTTAAGGCTTAGGAACGGGATGAAAACATTGAGAAATGATAAGGGCAGTTTCAGTGGAGCACCTGTGACAATATGTCAGTGTCACTTCCAATGAAGTTAGGTCACAAGGCAGTGGATGCAGTTGTAGGCACTGAATCTTAGTGTGTTTTCCTCTCTCCTTCCCTCCCTTCTTTTTTCCTTCCTTCTTTCATTTCTCTCTCTCCCTCCCCCCCCACCCCCCCACCCCTGATCTAGAATTTGAACTCTGGGCCTTTTACTTCCTAGCCCATGCCTTCAGCTTATTATTCTTATTGTTGTTGTTGTTATTATTATTGTCAGTTGTGGGGCTCAAACTTAGGGCCTGGGTGATACCCCTGAGCTTTTTCACTCAAGGCTAGTGCTGTGCCAAGTTGAGCCACAGCTCCATTTCTAGCTTTCTAGTGGTTAATTAAAAATAAGAGACTCATGGATTTTCCTATCCAGGCTGGCTTTGAACTGCAATCCTCAGATCTCAGCTTCCTAAGAAGTTAAGATTATAAGTATGAGCCACTAATACCTGCCACTTTCCATTATTTTTGAAGAGTCTTTTATTTATGTCTTGGGCCGGGCTTGATCTAAGCTCCTCCTATTTATACTCCCCTTGTATCTGGGATGGGACGACAGGCACACACTACCATGCGCAGCCCTTTCTTGGTTTAGATGTGGTTTCACTTTTTGCTGGGGCAGGCCTTGAACCATAATCCTTCCCATCTCTGCCTCTTAAGTAGCTTTGATTATGGGTGTGAACTACCATGCCTGGTTTAGGGTAATCATTAGGAATAGAAACTTTTCTAGAAACCTTAGATGGAGGTTCTCATCTTCTGGGCCAGAAAAAAAAAAAAGAAAGAAAACCATCCATACATAGAGAGCCAGATATAATTTCATGGGTTTCTAAGAATCCTGTGGACACAAACCCCAGGATAAAGGAAAACCAGTCAACCCACCTGGCAACTCAAGAAACGCACTAGTTATCCGAGAGACGCTCCATGCCAGGACTGCTCTCTAGAGAAATAGTTACTGATGTGTCCTTCAGTGTGCACGCCCACGTGTACTACAGTTCTACACGGGAGCCTCCCCGCAAGAAGCAGAAACGTGGTTCTGGCCTACAAGGCTTTGTGATCGGCTTTCTGGCTATAAGTTCATTCCCTCCTATATTAGAGTGGTGAGGAAGTGACTTGAATCCGAGAAGCTGGGTCTCTCGTGTGCTGGTCACCAGCTCTCTCTGACGTTGGCCCAGTCAACCTGCACCATACTTGTGACCCAGAGCACCAAATCCCATAGGGAAACAAGGCCAGGTATGTTTAACAACTTGGCAAGTGATGAAGAGGGATCACAAGACACCAAGGAAATCATAGGAGACAACAGGTTAGTACTGGGAAAAGTAGTTCGGTTAGATTTCACCTTACCACCATATGCCAAGATAAATTCCAGATGGATTAAGAGTTTCATGTAGGGACTGAGGCTGTGGCTCAGTAGTAGAGTTATTGCCTGGCATATGGACACTCTGGCCTCTTCAGTCCTTGGTGTGTGTAGGTGGGGAGGGGAGAATGACTGTGTGTGTGTTTTAAAATAAAAGAAGTAGAAGAGCTGGGCACTGGTGGCTCAGGCCTGTAAACCTAGCTACTCAAAAGGCTGAGATCTGAGGATCAAGGTTCAAAGCTAGCCCAGGCAGAAAAGTACATGAGGCTCTTTTATCTCCAATTAATCACTAAAAAAGCCAGAAGTAGAATTGTGATTCAAGTGGTAGAACACTTGCCTTGAGCAAAAAGGCTCAGGGACAGCATCTGAAATAGCATCTAGGCCCTGAGTTCAAGTCCCAGGACTGGCACAAAAGAGAGGGACAGACAGACAGACAGACCGACAGACAGACAGAGGAGAATGTGTTGTCTCATGAAAAGTTTGGCATGAAGTTGCAGAGACAGTACAATACAAAACAATCTGCAGAGTTGATTAAACTTTAGGCTTAGTGTGTAACTCTGTGGTCAAACACTTGCCTAGCCTGTGTGAGGCCCTAGATTTGATCCCCAGCTCTGGGGAAGATCAGGTTTGGTTTTCTTTTGTGTGTGTGTGTGCCCTCCTGGTGCTTGAACTCAGGGTCTAGGCACTGTCTCTAAGCTTCTTTTGTTCCTGGCTAGCACTCTATACTTGAGACACATCACCACTTCTGGCTTTTTCTGAGTAGTTTGTTGGTAGTAAGAGTCTCATGTACTTGGCTACCCAAGCTGGCTTTGAACCGGGATCCTCAGATCTCAGCCTCCTGGGTAGGCTAGGATTGTAAGCATGAGTGACAAGCATCCAGCCTGTATCAAGTTCCTAATATAAACAATGCCTCCCAACTGAGCAAGTATCATAAACCAAGTTCACAGATGAACTACAGATGGCGGTATGTGAGACAGTGTTCAAAATGACAAGTTCTCTCAGAAATGCAAAGCTTCAAGACTCCATTTCCCACTCAGTAGGCATAGTTCAAGATAGTGACAATATTGCCACCTTGGGAATGGAGGGAGAGGGAGGGAGGTTCTGTCACCTTTGCCAGTGGGAAAGAAAGCTGGCATTTTTTTTCAAGAAACAAATGTGTTGTAAGAACTGCTTCTAGAATCTTCTGCCTGGTCCTTTTGTCCACTGTCTGACCACAGCCTCTCCCCTTTGAGCAGTCTGTCTCCCAGGCAGTGCCTTCTGCATTTCCTCTCTTGTCTCCTTCTTTCCTTCTCTGACCAGAGTCAATCAGCCAAGTTCTTCTCAGACCTCACTCTTCACAATCAGCCTGGCTGACCCTTTTCTTTCACTTGTTCTCCTACACCTGGAGTGCGGGGTGTGGTCCAGAAAGATCATCCAATTGTACGGGTCAAAGCTGTCTGGCCTTCCAGCTGAGCTGGGCTTTCCTTGGCTTCATTCCTCATCCTGCTTTTCTGAGCCAGACTTTCACTTTCCTAGCCTGACACCCACTCTCCTTGGATGACCTGCCTCCAGATCTCCAGAGAACACTCTTCCTTAATGCCTAGGGCCCCCCATCCCACCACCTGAGGGAGGCAGCTCTCCAACCCAGGCCTCTTCTCAGGGGCGTGGCCCCCAGCCTTCCCTTTCTGCACTGCCTTCACAGTCAGCCCGCTGCCTGCCTTCTCAGGCTCCTCCCTCTCCTCAGTGCCCAGCCTCTTGGCCTCCAATACCTGTCCTAGTTATTTTTGTATCCAAGGGCCTAGCCCAGCACAGCCACCCAATAAATATTATTTTAATGAGTAAGGCCCAAGCCAGTCAAAATCCTTAAAAATTTCTAGAATGGAAAAAATATAGATACCAATATTCAGCTTTAGATGAAAATGGGAAAAAAATTATTGAAAATGGATATTGAAGGGCCAAGATACCCTCATCTCCTCCCCCTTTGCCCCTCCTCCCTCTGCCTTAGCCTCCACTCCCCTCTTGTCTCACCTCATCTGTCTCTTGGGCCATAGTTGCCTCACTCACACCTCATTCCTTCTAGTTCCCTTCCCTAGCAGCTGACTCTTCTTTCCTCCTTTCCTTTCCTCTCCTCCCCCCCATTCCCTTTTCTTTCCTTCCTTCCTATTCATTTGTTTGAGATAGGGTCTTGCTATGTGGTCCAGGCTGGCTTTGAACTCACAGTCCTGCATCTTTTCCCCTGAGTTCTGGGATTGAAGGAAGTGCCAGCAACCCTGGCCAGGGCCTCCTCTGTTCTCTGGCTCTCCTCTGCGCCCTGGGTTGCTTTCCTTTGCCTCATCCTCTCTGCAGGAGCAGCTTTCCTGGTGAACTTCCTGACTTTCCTGAGATCTACAGTGTCTTCTGCACCTCTTGTCCAGGCATCCCTCAATGTGTCAGAACTGGAAGCAATCTATGCTGACAGGGCCACGCAGCTGTGTTCCCAGACCATTCAACAGAGGCCTTTACTTCTGCATTCCAGAATGTCCTCATTCACTGCCCCTCACAGCCTCCAGGCCATCCTTCAGGGGGAAGGGTCCTCACGTCCAGCCAAGCACTTGGGAGACCCTTGGTGGCCCTGCAAGGCTTTCACTTCCCACCCACAAAGGTCGTTCCATACCTCAGGAAGAGCTGCCTGTCCCCTGCTCTCTGTCCTGGGTCTCCTCTTCTCAGGCACCTTGTCATTGCTCTGGTACTCTAATAGGTCTCCTCTTTCCCATCTTTCATATTCTTCCAAGAGACTCATCCACAACCACCTGTGACTGACTTCATGTTCGTTAGGCACTAGGCCCAATTTGAATGGAGTTCTAAAAGCACTAAGTTCTATACTTACATCCCCAACCTTTTTCTTTATGTTCCAAGATCTTAGAGACCACAGAAGTTAAAAGTTTCCATAGTTGAACATTAGCAGTTTTGTGTTCTTTTTTTTTTGTTTTTTTGGCCAGTCCTGGGCCTTGGACTCAGGGCCTGAGCACCGTCCCTGGCTTCTTCCCACTCAAGACTAGCACTCTGCCACCTGAGCCACAGCGCCCCTTCTGGCCGTTTTCCATATATGTGGTGCTGGGGAATCGAACCGAGAGCTTCATGTGTAGGAGGCAAGCACTCTTGCCACTAGGCCATATTCCCAGCCCCACATTAGCAGTTTTTAAAATGCCACACTATCCTGGCACTTTCCTAGAAAGTAGATAAAATTTCCAGTTTTCATCGTTCCTGATCTCCTTGCACAGAGACACTGAAGGTTTAAAGTCAAGAAAGACATTGGAGGTTGGAGGCACAGCTCTGTTGGTAGAACACTAGCCAGTGAGCCAAAGCAGCAGGTACTGAGTTCAAGTCCCAGTCTCAGATCTTTAAAAACAAAAAAGAATGCCACTGCCTGATGCCATTCTGAAGGTATTCTAACCTGAAGGTACCCAGGTACCTGCCCATCCCCCTGTGGCTCACTCACCTGTCTGGTCCCCTAGACCAAAGTGTCTGTATGCACCGATGCTGCAGAACAGTATTGCTGATCAGCATTGGCCTGGGGAAGCTGTTTGCCATTCTTCCTTCAGGAGGCCTTGCCACCCTGATGGGTCAGCACAAATGCATTGCCTTGGCTTTTCTTCACATCCCCTTCTGCTCCCCACCCACAGGGCCCACAGTGAGGGCTTGTTGAGATGAGTTCTTGTTAGCCTTTGTCACTCAAAACATGTCTTTCTTTTGAAGGAATGTGTTTGGTGTAGAAATGTAAGTTGTCAGTTCTTCTCAGCACTTCGATGATCTGGTCTTATATTAACTATTATTCTTATTATTGCTCCCTGTAGGTACAGTGCCCTTGCCTGCTTTAAGGCTTCCTTATGGGCTGAGCATACTGGGATTACACCTGGGATTACACCTGTAATCCCAGTTACTCAAGGTGGAGATGGGGAAGATCATGATTTAAAGCCAGCCCAGGCAAAAGAAGCCAGCAAGACCCCATCGTAAATATAATGAATGATACAGGGCTGGGAATACGGCCTAGTGGTAAAGTGCTTGCATCCTATACATGAAGCCCTGGGTTCGATTCCTCAGCACCACATATATAGAAAAAAGCCGGAAGTGGCGCTGTGGCTAAAGAGGTAGAGTACTAGCCTTGAGCAAAAAGAAGCCAGGGACATTCCTCAGGCCCTGAGTCCATGCCCCAGGACTGGCAACAAAAACTAAACAAATAAATATAGTGATACCAGCTATGTAGGACACTTAAGTGGGAGGAGTATAAAGTCTGCGGCAGATTCCAGGCAAACACACAAGACCCTATTTTAAAGTTGACTAAATCAAACAAAGGGTTACAGTGTGGCTCCTGTGGTTGAGTACCTGCCCAGCAAGTGGGAGGTCCTGAGTTCAACTTAAATAATAGCTCCATCACCACCACTCCCAAAAACATCTTTTTTTTCCCACAGTTTGATTTAGATGTTTTTACTTATGTTTCGCTTTGTATTTATCTAGCTTATGGTTTTCTGAGCACCTTGGATCTATGGGTTAATATCTTTTACTAATTTTAGAAAAGTTGTTTGTGTGTTTGTTTTTTCCAGTCATGGGGCTTGAACTCAGGGCCTGGGCATTGTCCCTGAGCTCTTTTGCTCAAGGCAAGCGCTATGTATACCACTTTGAGTCACAGCTCCGCTTCCAGTTTTCTGGTGGTTTATTGGAGATAAGAGTCTCACAAGGGGCTGGGGATATGGCCTAGTGGCGAGAGAGCTTGCCTCGTATACATGAGGCCCTGGGTTCGATTCCCCAGCACCACATATACAGAAAACGGCCAGAAGTGGCGCTGTGGCTCAAGTGGCAGAGTGCTAGCCTTGAGCAAAAAGGAAGCCAGGGACAGTGCTCAGGCCCTGAGTCCAAGGCCCAGGACTGGCCAAAAAAAAAAAAAAAAAGAGTCTCACAAACTTTCCTACCCAGACTGGCTTTGAACCATGATCCTCAGATTTCAGCCTCCTGAATAGATAGGATTATAGGCGTGGGCCACTTGATGCCCGGCCTAGAAAACTTTTATGTTGACTCTAAAAGTACTTCTGCTACATTTCCTCGTCTTACACACACAGTATCATTACATGTGTGCTTCATGGATCTTGACACTTGGTAGCGACTTTCTCCATCCTTTTCTCTCCCTGTGTTTTAGTTGGAGTAACTTTACCTCATCTGTTCATGCATGCATTTCTCAACCTTTTTACTAAATACTTCCCTGCATTCGTTCTAGATGCTCTAGATGTTCTAGAGCCCTTATGAGACAATTGCAGCAACTTGATTGTCTCTGGGTCTAGTTCTGTTGACTGTAGGCTTACGTTTTCTCCCCGTGGCCACTTGTGACTGAATGCCAGCTGCGTGTGGAAAGTGGGAACACCATAGTCCTTCTGCCAGCTGTGCCTATGGGAACTCCAGCCAGTCTCTCATCTGTATTTGAGTCTGAGCTATGCTGTTGCTACAGGAAGGACAACCAGCATTTGCCTTGGGGAAGGCCTTGTTTATTTGAGGGGTGTTTGCCCTCATTGTCAGCATGCCTGATGCTTATTTTCAGGCTCAGGGTTTCTCCCAGGCTTCTCCATCACCCTTCAGGAGCCTGGAGAGAAGCAGCAGTCGGCTCTGCCCCTCCACCAAGCACTGTTTGTAGTTCTTGCCCTAAGTGCCAGCAAGTTTCTTGGTATTCACACCTCACCCTCAGACTCCAGCAGGCCCCACACACCTGAGCTTTGAGGGTACTTTCTCCCCAACCTCATCTCCAGTGCTCCTTACCTGACTTCTCCCCACCCTCATGGGCTCTGGGACCATCAGAGTCCACCTTTCCAATGGTTCCAGGGGCTGGCCACAGAAGCCAGCACCAGTTTCAGAAGAGCTTTCTGGTGTCCTACTTCTGTTCTTTGGGTCTCTCCTGTCTCCTCTGTAAGCATCTGCAAGTTCATTACCTTCTCTGGGTCTAGATGTCTCGTCTCTAAAATGGGAATGGTCATAGCATCAGTTTCACGGTTCACTGAAGGGTGAGTGGGTCCACAAATGTGAAGCATGGATTTGGTGGTTGTGAACAAGGCCTCTGCAGGAAGCTGCTAGAAACCCTGGGCAAGCTCCTTAGCCTCTCTCCAATGTAATTCTCTCCTCTATGACTGTGGAGTTGTTCCTGGCATGCCTAGAACAGTGCTGAGCTCTTGCCCTGGTGCTCCCTGTGATGATGACAGTGACAATGATTGAGGGGACCCTGCTCCCCCCTCCCCCGCTCCTTGTGCTGGAGGTGAAGCATCGTTTTCCTCGACAGTCTGAGGTCCATCTGGTCAGGGCCTCATCTTACTCACCATGGCTTGTGGTGAGGAAAGCAGGCACATATTTGTTTAATGAGTAAAGCATGAGGCTGGTGGCAAAGAGTGCGTGGCAGCGCTGGGTACTGGGTGGATTCGGTGCGGTGCTGGAGAGCTTCGCTCAGTCTGGGCCAGTGTCCTGGGGATCCTTTCGAGAAGCTTCATTTTTAAAAAGCCCTTCAGAAAAGGGCCCTGGTGGTGTTCCCCACCCTGAGCTCCCTCCTTCCTCCCACCACAGCTCCCTCACCCCAGTTTACCTGGTGAACAGCTTTCCCTTTCACCCTCTGCCCCGAGTGAATCATGGAACTTTCTGGGCTTCATGGACCCAGAGGAGCCCAGTTCTCAAACTCTGAACGCTGTATGCCTTTGTTAGATCAGCAGCATTGATGGTGCATTAATGGTTTGTAGATGCAAGCCTGCGTTTGCAAAGCCACCTTCCCTGCCTCTGAGTGCTCTGCTGTTTGATTGTCATCTCTTAAAAATTGTGTGAGAGGGGGCTGGGGATATGGCCTAGTGGCGAGTGTTTGCCTGGTATACATGAGACCCTGGGTTCAATTCCCCAGCACCACATATACAGAAAACGGCCAGAAGTGGTGCTGTGGCTCAAGTGGCAGAGTGCTAGCCTTGAGCAAAAAGAAGCCAGGGACAGTGCTCAGGCCCTGAGTCCAAGCCCCAGGACTGGCCAAAAAAAAAAAAAAAAAAAAAAAGTTGTGTGAGAACATCAATGCAAATAGAGAGCGAGGGCCGGAGAGCAAAGGGCTGTAGAGCTATATTTTTAGATCACCTGGTTAGCTTGTGGCAGGCAAGAGCTGAGTGTAGCAAGGAAATTTGGGTGAAAACCAACCAGCCCACAGCCCATAGACACTAGTTTGCTGTCTGTATAAGAGTTCAAGACAGGTCCATGTCATGTCCCTTGGTAATGGTCCTGCCTTAGCTTCCACACCTACGAAACAAAATAGGGGAACAGAAATTGCCCTGTAAGTGTTCTTATAGTAAAATGAAATAGTGTATGCAAAAGGGTGCTCGTGAAAGAAAATAATGTACTAAGTAAATTTAACTTGTTAAATGTGTGTGTCCCTTTGTGTTTGTGCTTACTAGGAAAGGGCTCTACTATTGAGCTACATCCCAACCCTAAAGCCTTTTCAATGTTAGGATTAGAAATCTGGTGTTGAATATTAAGATCTCTCTTTTTTTTTTTTTTTTTTTTTTGCCAGTTGTGGGGCTTGGTCTCAGGGACTAAGCACTGTCCCTGGCTTCTTTTTGCTCTAGGGTAGCACTCTTAGCATTTGAGCCACAGTGCCACTTCTGGCCTTTTCTAAATGTGGTGCTGAGGAATCGAACCCAGGGCTTCATGTATATGAGGCAAGCACTCTTGCCACTAGACTATATTCCCAGCCCATAATAAGACAGTCTATGAATTCCAGTTTCTATGTTTCGTTTCCTTCTTTTCCTTTCCCTTTTTATTTATTTATTTATTTTTTTGCTAGTCCTAGGGCTTGAACTTGGGGCCTGGACACTGTCTCTGAGCTGCTTTTGCTCCGGCTAGCACTCTACTACTTGAGCCACAGTGCCACTTCTGGCTTTTTGGTGGTTAATTGGACTTTCCTGTCTGGGCTGGTTTCTCAGTTCTCAGCCTCCTGAGTAGCTAGGAAAACAGATATGAACCTGGTTCTTTTCTGTCAGTCATGGGGCTTGAACTCTGGGCCTGGGCGCTGTCCCTGAGCTCTTCAGCTTACAGCCAGTGCTCTACCACTTTGAGCCCAAGCGCCACTTTCCGTTTTTTGGTGGTTTATTGGACATAAGATTCTCGTGGACTTTCCTGTCCAGGCTGGCTTGGAACTGTGATCCTCAGATTTCAGCCTCCTGAGTAGCTAGGATTATACACTTGAGCCCCCAGCGCCCGGCTTCTGGTTCTTTCCTCAATTACAAAATTACAATTTTCCTGGTGCTTTTGAAAGTGCTTTATTTTGAAGTGGCTGATGTCTGTGTACCAGGTAATGGAGTACTCCAGGCCCTGCCCCATGGTCAGACACAAGGGCCTCCATTATTGCTCCCTCCTGCTCCTGTTTCCTTGGCAGGCATACTGCCCAGCTCCTGTCCTGTGGCCTGGGCAGTCCAGACCCCTCCCAGGGCTCTTTCCCAGTACTGACTCACCCTGGAGGCCTGTCCTTGCCACACAAGCCATTACTCTTCCATCTGTCCCCTTGTGCTTTGAACAGGTTGGTTGTTTTCAATTCTGACTTTCCCAGGAGTTTCTCAAGGGGAGAAATGACTCATTTCTCTCACTTTTTTTTCTCCCCTCTCCAGTTCTTGACATTTAGTGAAAACACCATAAATACCAGGTGAATGACTACAGATCTGACTGAGGTCTAGCATCTTGTAGCAGGCCCACCCTGGGTGGGGTGCTCTATAGTGGGAGGGTGGCATAGGCTCCCTGGGAACAGGCCCCCTGAGAACTGCTGGCCAAGGCATTCCTGCAGCCTCCTTTCCTGGGGCTCCGAGCTCAGCCCCTTAAGACATTAATCCTTTGATGGAGAGTTTGCTGCCAAACCGAGTTTCTGTTTACTGTGTGACTCGATTCCCCTTGGTGCCTCCATCCCACCCACTGCGGTCAGAGCCGCCATTGTTTTCTGTGCACAGGCTGCCCGTGCCTGCAGGGCAGTGCGCATGGCTTTTTGTCTGTGCACCCTGTGCTCAGCAGCAGCTTCCTCCAGACAAGCTTCAACAGCTTGGTCACTTGGGAGTATCATTCTTAGACGAGACTTTGGCTCTTTCTGCAGGCTATTATAATTCCTTCTACTCCTCAGGACAGCTAACATCCCATGGATACTCACTAGGTTCCAGGGGCCATGATAGGTTGGAAATACAACCAGTATGGCGGTAGTGGGTCTTGAGCTCTCAGGGTCTCTCGTTCTTCCTTGGCTTTTTCACTCAAGGGTGGCACTCTGTCACTGAGGCACAACTCCACTTCTGACTTCTTGCTGATTAATTAGAGAGAGGAGCCTCACAGACTTCTCTACCGGGTTGGCTTTAAACCTCAATCCTTAACAGTCCTCAATAGCTGGTATTACAGACATGAGCCACAGTGCCTGGCATATTATTTATATTTTATATTTAGGATCACTCATCTTTTACAGTGGAACAAATGAGACTGAGGACTGCAGCTTGCTACAGTGACTTCATTGGGCTCCAAACGCAGAGGTGTCTGACTGGGCCCTGGTCCTAGCGCTTGTGTGTCCTGTGTCGTTCTCCTTAGAGCCTGGTACCCACTAGTTGTTTGGCCCAGTGACTGACTGTATCTGTGAAGACCACAAAAAGAGAGCAGATGCCATTGAGATGTGTGCACCAGTGATGAAATCCAGGCAGTTCTGACCTGGGAAGAGCAATGACCACGCCCAGAGCTTAGTGAATCCTGTTGCTCTGTGCCTGCCAGCCGTGTACTGCTGGAGACTTGACCATTGCTGGCCCTGGCTGTTCTCTAGCACTCTACCACAGCGATCTCACAGCTGGCTGCACTTGGGAATTGCCTGGGGAGGTTTTTTCTTTACAGAAAAAAAGAGATGGGGCCAGGGTCTACCCCAGAGGACAAGTTCCAGTTCTTGGTTGTTCTAAGTTGGGGCCCAAACACTAGTGTTAATACCGTTTTTAAATAACTTTATTGGCTGGGTGTGGTGGCATATGCCTGTAATCCTAGTTACTCAGGAGTCTGAGATCTGAGGATCATGGTTCAGAGACAGCCTGGGCAGGAAAGTCTGTGAGACTGGTTTTGTTTTGTTTTTGTGGCCATGGGGCTTGAACTCAAGGCCTGGACACTGCCCCTGAGCTCTTTGCCCAAGGCTAGTAGTGCTCTACCACTTTGAACCACAGCTCCACTTCTGGTTTTCTGCTGGCTAATTGGAGATAAGAGTCCATGGGCTTTCCTGCCCAGGCTGACTTTGAACCACAATCCTCAGATCTCAGTCTCCTCAGAAGCTAGGATTACAGATATGAGGCACCAGCACCTCACTAAGACTCTTATCTCCAATTAAGCACCAGAAAACCCAAAGTGGAACTGTGGATCAAGAGTGTTAGCCTTGAGTAAAAGAGCTCAGGGACAGTACTAAGGCCCCGAGTTTAAGCCCCACAGTGACAACAGCTGGCTCAGGTGCCATGCTCTAAATTATCACTTGACTCTCTTGCTTTGTATTTTGAAACTTTTTCTCTTTTTGTGGATGGCAGGGATTAAACTCAGACTCGTTCTACCACTGAGTAAGGCTGGCCTGCCTTCCTTCCTTCCTTCCTTCCTTCCTTCCTTCCTTCCTTCCTTCCTTCCTTCCTTCTTTCCTTCTTTCCTTCCTTCCTTTCCTCTTTCCTTTCTGTCCTTCCTCCCTTTATTCCAGTCCTGAGGTTTGACCTCTGGACCTGAACACTGTTCTTGAGCTCCACAGCATCACTTCCATCTTTTTCTCTGATTTAATTAGCGATTAGAGTTTCACAGACTTTCCTGCCTGAGCTGGCTTCAAACCACCATCCTTAGATCTACTGAGTAGCTGGATTATAGGCCTGAGCTCCCAGCTGGTTATTACCCTTAACATCTCTCTCTCTCTCTCTGTGTGTGTGTGTGTGTGTGTGTGTGTGTGTGCGTGCGTGCGTGCATGTGTGCACGCGCTGGTATTTGGGCTTAAACTCATGGCCTCTTACTCTCACTTGAATTTTTTGCTAATAGACAAAGCTTGATCACCTGAACTACACCTCTGCTTTTGGCTTTTTGCTGGCTAATTGGAGGTAAGAGAGTCTCACAGACTTTATTATCCAGGCTGGCTTCAAACCATGGTCCTCAGATCTCAGCCTTCTGTGTAGCTAGGATGACAGACCTGAGCCACCAGCACCCAGCTTGCATTGCAATGTTTTGACCATTTAAAAAAATTGAACAATCTTAAAGTCAGCTGCCTCCAGGGCCAGGCAGGTGCCACAAATGACTGCAGTGGGGCTGGGGAAGGAGGCCACGGGAGGCCTGCGAGAGAAGATGGAGAGTCACAGATGGAGAGTCACAGTGTGCTTGGTGGAGGGGAAGTTTCCTTGGACATTGCGGTAGGCAGGAGTGGGGTTTTGAGACTTGTGGGCCATGTGGTTAGAGCGAGGCTAACAGATTCCACTTGGTGTGCCAGAGAGGAAAACAGCCAACTGAGCAAACAAAAAGCTGTGTGCACAAGCTTACACGTGTAGGAAAACGATAAAACTCTACCGAACCTCTTTTAAAATAACTGTCCATGTTAGGCACTGATTAGAATTCTAGTAACAGTGTAAAGATTAAGACTTATATGGTCTTTGTTATTGTCCTTAAAAGTAAAAAGTAAACCGTATAGCCCTATCTTGGAGAACCTGTTAAATATATGTAAATACGTATCCTATTGTTGGAGAAATAATTCAGAATATAGTACTCTTCTATTTGCCCCATCCATTGCCAACATGCTTTCTCTTTTATTACTTCCCCTCCCAGAAATGTCTTTCTTTTTTGCATGTTATACATTGCAACAGCTTATTTCCAGTACCACCCCTTTAGAGTTCTATAAACTCTCTTTTAAGACTTTCTAAATTACTTTGTGGAATGTGTAGCAAATTGTTTCCTGGGTAAAGTGTCAGAAGGTCCTTTATTTTTGAAATCCAATTAAGAAGATTTCAGATTCCTTCCCAGAAATTCAAGAAGAAGGCTGATCTAATGAGATAAAACAGTCAGAACTGGCTCAGCAGTCTTCCAGCTCAGTATGAAACGAAATGCCTTCACTCAAGCTCAGCACAAAGGCTCGAGTGGATATTAGCAACACTTGTAACAGGAGATACAATGTTGCACAAAATGGGATTTCCCAGGGACTGAAATTCATTCCTCAGCTGTGGGTCTGGTCTCCTTAACTTCACCCCAGTACAGATTTCATTGCAATGTTGATCTTTGGAGCTGTTCATATTCCTCCATGAGTTAAAGCTTATTTTATCAAAGTGCATTTAGATAGCTCCAGAATTAAAAAGAGCTTTTTCAAAATTCTTAATATCCTTTTCCTTCCCCCCCCCCCCTCCTGGGTCTTGGACTCAGGGCCTCAGCACTGTCCCTGGCTTCTTTTTGCTCAAGGCTAACACTCTACCACTTGAGCCACAGGGCCTCAGCACTGTCCCTGGCCTCTTTTTGCTCAAGGTTAGCACTCTGCCACTTGAGCCACAGCACCACTTCCATCTTTTTCTGTTTATGTGGTACTGAGGAATCAACCTCAAGGCTTCGTGCATGCTAGGCAAGCACTCTACCACTAGGCTACATCCCCAGCCCTTCCTTTTCATGTTAATGGACATATCAAAGTGGCTGTGCAAAGTAGGAAACAGTAGAATGGTGATTCCTGTGTGCAAACCACAGGCCAGCATTGTGGACCCAGAGTTTGGTGTTAGTCTTGGTGCCCCAGCCTCATTTGCCATCTCTAGGCAGATTGTGCCTGGATGCCTAGGAATCTTCTGCTCGGAGATCTCAGATGCAAGGGATTGAACTCTGGGAAAGCCAGCTTCTCTCCACCTCTGAAGTGCTTCTTGGGAAAGGACAGAAATTCCACTTCAACGTCAAAAGCATTTGGCTATGAGAAGTGATTACAAGGATTGGAGTTTCTTGGGAAAACATTTTTTAACCTGTGCAGTGAGAAGGGGCCAGCACGCTCAGGCCTGTGGGCCAAACCTGTCTGCCAAATGGGTCTAGCATCTTAAAATTTTTTTATTTTTTTATTTTTATTTTTTTGCCAGTCCTGGGCCTTGGACTCAGGAGCTGAGCACTGTCCCTGGCTTCTTCTTCTTTTTTTTTTTTCTTAAGGATAGCACTCTGCCACTTGAGCCACAACACCACTTCTGGCCATTTTCTATATATGTGGTGCTGGGGCTTCATGTATACGAGGCAAGCACTTTTGCCACTAGGCCATATTCCCTGCCCTAGCATCTTTAAATTAAAAGGGCAGTATAATACTTCATGACACACATGAAGTTTGACTAGCACAAGTCTAGGCTCATTTAGGGATGCGATGTGTTACCTACTGCTGCCCTTGAAGCGCTGAGTCACAGAGGCAGAGGCAGTGCCCTCTGCACACCTGGTGTGAAACCTAGCCCGTGAGCCTGGTGGGCTCGGCATGCCACCTTGTTTCATGTAGCAAAGCGGGTGCCGGCTTATCTTGATCCTGGGGTACTATGGAGCCGTGACAAACAGGGAAGCAGAGCTGTTTGTTGTTCCAGTCTGTAAAGATATGTCCACGTGTGTGTGTGTGTTCTCATGTGTGTAACCATGCCCTGAAGTCAGGGTTTCTCAGCCTTGACTCCGCTGATTTAAGACCTTCCTGAAGACATCCATGGACCCCCCAGAACCTCAGAATGTGTGGTTACCTGGGCAACCACAGAGCTAAGGCTGATGGTGGAATTGGTGTGTCAGTGGGCAGGAAGGATTACGAGTGGACCGGTGAGTCACGCCAAGTCCCCAGAGGAGGCTGTGGCTGGGGAGGAAAGCACAGAGCACACAGTGCTGGCTTTCCTCATGCAGGACCAGGGCCAAGGAATGTGGGCGGCTTCTGCATGCTGGAAAAGGAAGGAAATGGAGTCTCCTCTCCAGTGTCCAGAAGGGACATCAATGTGCTGACACTGATTTTAACTCAGTGAAACCTATTTGAACTTCTGACCCCACCCCCACCCCAGAGCTCTATAAGAATGCATTCATATAGTTTGAGCCAGTAAGTTTGGAGTCTGGTTTTTTTTTTTATTAAACAATAGCAAAGAGATATAAGGTAGGATTACCCTTTGTATTTAGGGGAAAGCAATATATACTATATATGTGTGTATATGTATGTGCATGTATATGTACATATACATACACTGTGTGATATATATTATATTAGTATATATAGTACATATATAGAGAAACATTATATATATGTGTATGTGTGTATATATATATATATATACATACATATATTTGTCTCTACTCACCAGATACAAGTAGCAACCATAAGAAACAAGTCTCTAGGCCTTGCCAAAGGTCCCCCCTCTCCCCGCAAGATGTGTAGGGAAGGGCAGCCCCTTCTCATTGAGAATTGGGTGTTTAAATTTAGGAACACTGGGAGAATGACACACAATCAGTAATAGTAATTCAGGATGTGGGAGAATGACATTAACTTCCCTTTAATATAAAACTGAAAAATCCATAGTACTGTAGGTCATCTTTTTGTAGCAATTGTTAAAATGTAGCTTGTCAGGGGCTGGGGATATGGCCTAGTGGCAAGAGTGCCTGCCTCATATATATGAGGCCCTGGGTTCGATTCCCCAGCACCACATATACAGAAAAATGGCCAGAAGTGGTGCTATGGCTCAAGTGGCAGAGTGCTAGCCTTGAGCAAAAAGAAGCCAGGGACAGTGCTCAGGCCCTGAGTCCAAGGCCCAGGACTGGCCAAAAAAAAAAAAAATGTAGCTTGTCAGTGCCCTTAGCGCTTGCTTGTAATCCTAGCTACTCAGGAGGCTGAGGTCTGAAGATCAAGGTTCAAAGCCAGCCTGAGAAGAAAAGCCCCCTTGAGACTCTTACCTCCAATTAACCACTCAAAAACCAGAAGTGGTGCTGTGGCTCAAAGTGGTAGAGCACTATCCTTGAGCAAAAGAAATCAGGAATGGCACCTAGGCCTTGAGTTCAAGCCCCACAACAACAACAACAACAACAAAAAGACTGGCTTTGAAAGACAGTGTGGGTCACTGTGAAAGACAAAGCTGCTTTTCTACCTTGCTTCATTGAATACTTTTCTTACTACCTCTTCTGAGGCAAAAGTTCATTTCTTGAACCTTTCTCTGCCACTGTGACTGCCATCTCCCCTGCTTTCATTCAGTGTCTTTCAGGGCCTGCTGTGGGCACGAGGGCAAAGCCAGGTGCCTGGGGCGTGGGTGGGGGGAACAGTGATGAGTGTCTGCCTCAGGTCTCAGCATCTGTGGAGCCTGCCGAGGGGAGGAAGGGAGGGGTCAGGAAGACCCTTTCTGCTCCGTGGGAGACCAAAGCCTGTGTCCATGACATGGACTTGGGTGTTCCTGTGCTTGTAGCAATGCCAGGCTGATTCGATATTTGCCCTGGTCTGAGCATTTTCCATCTTTTTGTTAGTTTGTTTGGGTCTGGGAATATCTGTTTCTTCCTTGCCCAGCAGATGAGCTGGATGAGTCTGGCTGTTGAGCACAGAAAGCAGGCTAGAACTGACCACCCCTAGTCACAGGAAAGGTGAACAGATCAAGCCCAACACAGTGCTGCTACTTTGAGGCTTTGGGGATTACGAGGGGAAATGTGCTTTCTGCTCTATCATCCATCATTATTTAAAAAAAAAAAAAAAAAAAAGTAAGAGAAAAATCCTGCCTGGGGTAAGCCTTGCTTGAGTGCCTGGTGAGATTATGGATTGGTCTACATAGGAAAAAACAAGTACCGGCGCTACCCAGCGAGTGGCGAGTTCCTTCCTGGTCCGTATTGTTCTTCCAGTTATAGACAGGAAACACTCGAGTGTGTTTTCAAGCTCAGAACACTGGACACAAAGAAGGCTCTGACAAAGCACAAAGCTTAGGGCTGTACAGCAAAATGTCTGACTTAAAGTAATCTGACTGAGCAAGTGTTATTTTTATTATTAGATCACATTGTTGGCTGTTTTCTGCTGCCTTTGAGTGTTCACTCTGTTGTCTTCTACCCCTAATAAACTTTAAAAACTCAAGCTAACCTACCTCATACTTAGCTAGCAGGGAAAATACCATGGTCAATAGTTGGGGAAAACCCAGCAAGATTTCCTAGTAAGTTTGCTTGCCTGTAGAATGAGCACCATGTCAGTGATTTGAATACTGAATGATTATTGCCAGACATTGCTCAAGTAAAAACTCCACATCTTTGATCAAGATGAACTCCTTCAAGATAATTCGGTAGGGTATCAGTGACTCATTCCTGTAGTCCTAGCCTCTCAGGAGGCTGAATCTGAGGATTGCAGTTCAATACCAGCCTGGGCAAGGAAGTTCCTGAAACTCATATCTCCACTTAACTCCAGAAAACTGGAAATGGAGTTGTGGCTCAAGTGGTGGAATCCTAGCCTTGAGCAAAAAGCTCAGGGATAGTCCCCAGGCCCTGAGTTCCAACTCTAGGACCAGCCCCCCCGCCCCCCCACCCTGCTCCAAACATTAATTAATTTAATTAAATCAGCATATGAACCAGTCACCGGGAAGAGAGGGTCAGATCATTTGTGTCCACAGTCAGGCCAGCAGAGGGGGCTCTGTGTAAGATAGCCCCCCCAGTTTCTGTGCTACCTTCCACAGCCAAGCTCTGACCCTCAGGCTGAACGCTTTTCTTTTGAGCTTGAGAAAATGTCGGTAGGCCTTCCCACTTTTCTCTCATACGGAGAGAGGGAAGAGATCCCAGAGTTGAAATGGAATCTGTCACGGGAACAGGGACCCCTGCAGATGTTTGACCCTGGGCAGAGACCAGAAAGCAAGCCACTCACTGAAGGGTGGTGTTGTGCTGGAGGAGGGGAGGGGAGGCTGTTGGTGAGAGGAAAGGAGGAGGTGGGGATCTCTTGCCGGGTGTGCTCCTGCTAGGCTGCCAGGCTTGTCTGACCTCTTAGTCAGCTGGTCCTTGCTCCGCTTACTGAGCATGTCACTTCAGTAATGCCTGCTAGTGCACATGCCAAGCAAGGGCTAGGATGGCATATTTGGCCCGTTGCTGGTAGAATTTTCTCATAGAGTTAAGAGTTGGCCACCCGTGGGCGCTGAGGCCTTGACTGTGTCTCCAGGCTCTGATCCTCTGGCCTGGAGCGGTATTCAAGCCAAGGCAGAGTTCCAGTCTCCCCTGGAATTCAGTTCTCCAGGTTAACTGGGCCTCTCTGTTACCCTGGCCATGGAATCTTCTGTGGCAATGCCCAACTTGACTGACTCGCCACTACCCTTAAGCAGGCTGGAGAGGCACCAAGGTGCTGCTCTCTCCTACCCATAGCTGTGCTGCTTTGAGTTTTGTGGTGCTGTGTGTGTGTGTGTGTGTGTGTGTGTGCGCACGCGCACACACATGCTAGTCCTAGGGCTTGAACTCATGGCCTGTGTGCTGTCCCTGAGCTTTTGTGCTCAAGGCTAGCACTCTACCACTTGAGCCACAGCTCCACTTCTGGCTTTTTGGTAGTTAATTGTAAATAAAGGTCTCAAGGATTTTCTTTCCTGGGCTAGCTTTGAAACCTCGATCTTTAGAGCTCAGCCTCCTGAGTGGCTAGGATTACAGGTGTGAGCCACTGTCACCTGGCTAAGCTTTGTGTTTTGAGGTCATTTTAGTCTCGCTCTTTTTTTTTCTTTCTCTTCTCTTGTATTGGTTCATGGCCAAGGGTCAGGCAGCCCTGCATACTGCCATGCAATTTATAAAAAGTCAGACGTCTCTAGTTCATTCTGAACTCTCCCTGACTCCACTAATAATTCTTTCTCTTTAAAAACTTCCTTGTGGGCTGGGAATATGGCCTAGTGGCAAGAGTGCTTGCCTAGCATGCATGAAGCTCTGGGTTCAAATCCTCAGTACCACATAAACAGAAAAAGCCAGAAGTGACGCTGTGGCTCAAGAGGTAGAGTATTAACCTTGAGCGAAAGAAGCTCAGGGACAATGCCCAGACCCTGAGTTCAAGTTCCAGGACTGGCAAAAAAATTATAAATAAATAAATACTTCCTAGTTACATCCATGTCTTGGGAATTTGGTAGGTATGTTAAGAGACTTGGCTCATGGAACTGGAAGTCCACATGGCACTTAGACGGTAGCCATTGTGGATGGTATGTATGGCAGCAAGGTGGCTTTCTGGATGACAAAGACATCTGTGCTGGTCATCTTTCCATCACTGTGACAAAATCCCTAGCAGGCCCACTTAGATGAAGGAAGGCTTGCTGGCCTGGTTTCACAGGCTTCAGTCCATGATGAGTGGCCTAGTGACAGCAGTGGCCTAACTTCCTCCTCCTAAAGATTCCACCACCTTCCCATAATGCTACAGACTACACATCAAGCCTTCACCACATAGGTCAACTGTTTGACCAATCAAGAATCCCTCTTCTGATGGCTAGCCCCCATTTTGGTTTTAGGGAAGGAAAGTTGTGAAATAACCTTGTTTCTTTTTGAGTTAAAAAAAGAAGGAATACCCAGTTGTTACTGTTGCCTGTTTTTGTCTAGACATGTGTTTATTTGCATAACATTTCTTAAGTGTGAAGCCTAGGAAGAGATCCCTTTCTTTTCTGGCTGTGGGGCTTGAACTCAGGGCCTGGATGCTGTCCTTGAGTCTCTTTCGGCTCAAGGCTAGTGAGTGCTATACCACTTTGAGCCACGGCCCTATTTCTGATTTTTGAGTGGTTATTTGGAGATAAGTCTCACCGGGGCTTTTCTAAAAGCCCAGCCTGGCCCGGAACTCTGATCCTCAGGTCTCAGTCTCCTGAGTAGCTAGGATTACAGGTGTGAGCCACTAGTGCCAACAAGACATGATCCTTTTAAGAAACAAAGGTTAAGCTTTGAGAGAGGAATCCTCTCCCCCTCAAAAGGGTGGCCTCAGGCCTCCTCCAAGGAGGTCCTGAGCAGGAAGGGGGAGCCCATTTCCAGATTCACTGAGTTAGAATGGAGTCCTCTGTGCTTCCTGTGAAAGGGTGGTTTAAAGAAGCAATGCACTGGGTGATTCTGTACCTGCTCAAGTGGAGAGCCACTGCCTGAAACCATGGATTCTTGTATTGGGTTACAATTTTCTGCAAGCATTGCATGCATGCACACAGGCACTTGCATGTTTGTTGGTGCTGGTGCTTGAACTCAGGGTCTAGGTACTGTCCCTGAGCTTTTTCATGCACGGCTGGCTCACTGCTACTTGAACCACAACTTTACTTCCAACTTAAAAAAAAAAAGTTATTATAAAGGTGATGTACAGAGTGGTTAGTTACAGAAGTCAGGTAGTGAGTACATTTCTTTTAGGACAGTGTCACCCACTTCCAGCTTTTTGATGGTTAGAGATGAGTCTCACTTTCCTGACCCCTAGGCTGGCGATCCTCAGATCTCAGTCTCCTGAATAACTAGAATTACAGGTGTGAGCCACTGGCACCTGGCATTGTTTTTGTTATTCTTTGGTTTTTACTTAACCTGCCATCTAATGCGAACATGAGTGAACTTTCCCCATGGGTTTCACAAGTTGTTTCTCAATCCTGGATTTTAATTCTGAACTTTTTTTTTTCCTCCACAGAGCTGAGAAAACAGAAGTCCTCAGTGAAGATCTATTACAGGTAACCAAATAAAGTGTTCTTAAAGTGATCTGTTTAAAGACATAGAATGAAAAAAAATATATCCAGGGCCTATGGTTTATATACTTCAGTAGGACAGCACTTTTCTTTCTTTCTTAAGCTGGAAGGGAATAAAGCAAATGAGCTTGGTTTGGGCAGGAAAAGGAAGCAGCAGAGTTCGTGGTGATAGCAAGGGGATGTGAAACCTCCTGGCATGCTAGGCTCAGATGGGACTGCCCTGTCCTCCAGTGCCAGGTCCGGGGAGGGGCGGGGCCTGGCCAGTCCCTGGCACTGGGACACAGTCATGGGTCCTGGGCAGGCGGAGGCTCTAATCTGCTGGCCAGCCAGTGTCCTTTGGTAGGCAAAGAGCACTGTCAGCTGAAGACAAGGCCTTCTAGCCACAGCTCAGAGCCCGGGTCTCCATCCCTCCCAGGCTCCTGCTCACTCCCCAGCTTGGGTCCTGGTGACCGGGCACCAGTCTGATACCATCCTGAGATCCGACCTTCTTTCCTCCCACTCCCTTCGGTGTATTCTGGCTGGCACCATTCCACTCCACCTGCTATGATTCTCTTAACCCTGTGCTGGGAGTTTCTCCTGGATACCAGATGCTTTCTGCCCACTCCCTAATGTGCAGATGAATTCTTAGGGAGACAGGTCAGCTTCCTTACCTGTCTGCTTGCTTTTTGTGTTCTATAACCTATAGCAGGTCTACCCACATGAGCACCTGAGGACCAAACGTTCACTCCTGGGTGACTGTCTTCCTTTGTAGAAGAGGAACTGGCATAATTTAGGGAAATGCTGCTTTTACCTCACCAGGACGAAGCACCCTTGTAAGTCCTCGACCATCTACAAGTGGCCTGTGGTCGGTCCTCCATATTCACTGGTGGAGAGGAGCCTTGTGACAAGGCCTGGTGTTTGGCTATCACCTGTGCCTCCTCCTGCTCACTTCAGTTCTCACTGGATGACTTGTAGCCTGGTGAAATGTTAGCACTAAGGCAAATACCTGTTACACTGTGTTGTTAATGGAATAGTGACTAAAAACAAAGTCTTCACAAGTTAGTACAGTTGTTTTTTTCTGGAAAACTTTTAATCCACTTAGCTAAATGTATGCATGTGAAACTTAGGTTTGGGGTTCAATTTTACTTCCCTTCTGGATGCTAGGAATTTAACCCTGGGTTTTTGTGCATGCAAACAATGCACTCAACCACTGCCTACCCCCATAGCCTGCTTGACTTTTAAAAGCATTTCTTCCCTTCCCTTTCTCCCTTCCCCTTTTCTCCTTTCTCTCCCTTCCTTCTTCCTTTTTTGTTGTCTTCTTTCAAGACTAGAAGCTTTTAAAAAAATTAAATAGATATTTTTAATAACTTATTAAGGAAGCATAGTTATTAATATGCTTAATATCTATTCTTAGTTTTTGTCATGGGTTTTAAATTAATTTTCAGAGTTATACTTAAGCATGGTAGGTCTCCTCTCCTCTTCCTACATCAAATACAGAAGTGATCTGGTGTTGTCTCATTTACACCCTGAGACCAGAGGCCTGCACAGGCACCTGGAGATGGTTGAATGCTCATGGCCATGACCATGGGGAGGAGGGCAGTATCTTACCATTGTCCCTTTGTGTAAACGTCTGAGAGCTTTGCCAGTCCCCAGAAGCTCCTGCCTTAATGGCACAGATCCTCACTTCTGCTACTTCCACAAGTGTTTTCCCTCTTCCCTTCCTGTGTGAACATCCTGGGCCGCTTCTGACTAGCTCTGTGACCTTAGGATTTCCCTTGCCTGCTGGTACCTCAGGTTCTAACCCTCTCCAGGACTGATGGTCTCACACCAATGAACCGCTGGGAGGGCTTAATGAGTTAACCGTGGCAAGTCCAGATCATGGAGCTGGGAGGGGTAGTTTGGTGTCATTCTTAGGATCACTGCAAGCCACAGAGATGTATGTTGTTTCTCGGGTGAAACAACCAATGATTTGTTCTTCTCCTGTTTCTTTCTTAGGTCTCTTAGAGCCTTTCATGGGCTGAATTTTAGTTGGGTGGAGTTTTCCCAGGGGGCTGTAGGTCCCAGGAGAACAAGAACCCCAAACTTGTGTTGTTTTTCTAATACCCAGCCCATGGACCTAATAAATACATGTCCTGTTTGCTCACTCGTAGTAGGTGAGCAGCTCCTAATGCCAGGAGAGACTGTGCTGCGGACAGTGAATGAAGCAGACCAGGCTTATAGATATCAAAATTAATGATATCAAAATTACATTAAAATTCCATATCAAAAGTACATGATGATGTAAAGAATGATATCAAAATTAAGCTACAGACCTTTGTTTTGTTTGTTTGTTTTGCCTTGTGGCAAATGTTTGAAAATACTGTCACTGCAAGATGAGGGAGGTGATGGGGAGCCTGCCTACCAGATCTGGGGTCTGGGGGCCAGAATGTGGGTCTGAGGAGGAGCAGCCTGCGTTGAGATCTTTCAGGGAAGAGGTGCAAAGCAATGTGTATTCTGCTTCGAAAATGTTGGCTTTTCTTGAAAATAGAAAGCATCCCCAAGGGCTTGCTCTGGCTCTTCATGAGTCATCAGAAGACACATTTTTGGCATTCCTTCCTGTAACAAGCAGCTCTCTTTGCCATAAACAGCCATATTCCAGGGAAGCTGCTCAGGATGTGGGTCCCTAAGCCAGCGTTTCCCCCTGCCTGCTGCCCCTTCTGCTTTGGACATCTTATAAACAAAAACAAAAACACTCCCTAAACCTAATGAGGAATGCTTTTAGAACATGGGTGGTGAGTTTGGGTGGTAGACACTTGATTCTGATCTTTGCCCTCGCATGGGGGATGGGCTCCAAAGCTGTGAGTTGGAGAGTGATTCTGGTCTCCCCCTGCCCTCTCCCACCCAACAGTGTGTCTAAGCCTAGACTGGTCAGTACAGTTGTGGTTGGCTGTATCCATTTCTGCTTGCTGAAATAGTGGGCCAGCCGGCCACCACCTGACAGGACGGCTTAGTGAGGACTGCACTGGTTTCACTTTGAAGAGGTCGAATGCCCTCAGTGCTGGGGAGATAGTGGTTCTCAGTCAGGGCTGATTTTGCCAACCTAGAGATGTTGGACGATGCCTGGAGTCATTTCTGGTTGTCACACACCAGCAAATGGGGAGCCGCTAGTATCTAATGGGTAGAGGCCAGGGATGCTGCTGAATGGCCTGCAGTACACAGAACAGCCCAGAGTTAACCCAAGCCCCCAGGGCAGATCATGAATTCCTGATGCAGGCAAATGGAATCCACTTCCATCCATACTCACAAACCAAAGTATGAGACGGGTAGAGTGCTTCTCCTCACCCCATGACATCACTGCAGACCCAAGAGACGAATGCAAATGGTTCTTGGTTTCTGCCTTGTCAGATTGAGCGGCGTCTGGACACGGTGCGGTCAATGTGCCACCATTCCCACAAGCGCCTGATGGCTTGCTTCCAGGGTCAGCACGGCACAGACACGGAGAGGAGACATGTGAGTATCTGATGCTGCTGGGCCACTGCTCCTATCTTCCTTTGGCCCTGACCCCTTGGTGGATGGGTTTTCCTGAGAAGCACCATCAGGTTCACCTTTGGGTCAGTACTTCTGTCACTGTTCTTGCTTGTGGCACCTCCTGACCACAGCACCCTTTACTGCCTGTGCCTGACTGCTCTGCTTTCCAGAATCTTCTCCAGGTGCCTTTACAGCTCTGATGAGTCATTGGTCACTGATAAGGCAATGGGCATGTCAATGAGGAATCCTTTGGCACAACCTGAAGACTATTACAGATTGATGGAGAGAACTGACTGGCTGAAAAGTTCAAGCATTGGGTTGGGCTTAGTCAGGGTGTGGTATTTTAGTGATAAAACCACAGCCTTGTCTCATTTCTTCTCTCTCTTTCTCCGGGGTCTGCTTCTTTTGGACACAAGTGCCCTCACGGTTGCCAGTTGGCCGTCATGAGTTTCTGCTTCCTGTGTCTCCCTCCACCAGGAGAGAGCCGCTCGACTGGTAGCTTCCTGAGTGGACCCAGAGCGCTTCTTTTCCAAAGGCCTCACTGCTGTGAGGTTTCCAATCTGTGTCAGATCACACTCCCCTTTCCACTTCCCCTTTCCAGTCCCAGGGCTGAATCTGGGTGAATTGGTGGGACATGCTGGTGGGCCCAGCCCTAGCACCTCTGGCTGTGGTCTGCCCTGCTCATGGGCTGGAGAGGATCCCAAAGGAAAGCCGGCGTACTGTAGGAGAGAGGAAGGCTGGAGTCTAGAGGACCATCCAGTTTGTACTACAGCGTGCCTTGGTTGACAGTGTTCAAGTCCTGGGGGCCATTCGCAGAACACAGCTGCTTTGCACCCCGGGCAATTGGACTCTTGCTTTTCTAATAAGCTCCTTAGGAGCTTATGAGCTGTGCTCGTGTCCTCCTGTGCCACATTAGGGTGACAATTTCAGTGGCACTCTGTTTAGTTGGTAACTGGATGGTTCAAGAGGAAGAACTTGTCTTCAGATGTCTATACTAGGCTTCTTAAGCACCTGACCATAGGGTTATCCCTGCCTAGCAGTCATGCAAGTCCGGAGTGCAGGTCTGCCTACACCTGCGGTTGTCCTTCAGAACCTGACCCAGTGCATTGATTCCATCCCGCTGTTCCTCTTTCCCCAGCCCCGACTGCTCTTCTGCTTGCCTTATAATTGTCTCCTCAGAGTGCATGCTTTCCATTCTCCAGGTTACAGTCTCTGTGCCATCCCCTCTAGCTGAGGCCTTTACACCAAGCAAAAAGTTCCCACCCTTAGAATACCTTTTAGCATGCACAACCAACTCTTGCCTCTGTGTTGGCATTCTTATATTCTGTTTGCACCGTTAGGCAAACAAAGACTGTGGGTTTTCCTTTTATTGCCCATCACCCTCCCATAGCTGCCTGATGGATTGCACATGCTCTGCCATTCTCTCTGTGAATACCTTCGCAATTCCTCACCTCTGCTCCCTCTCTACCACCTTCACCTCATTGCACACCCAGCCTGCCAATACTTGGCCTGTAGCTACCTCCTGCCCTTCACCTCCCTCCTTTTCAGACTGTCTTACACCCTATCACCAGAGTAGCTTCCTGAAATACCGATCAGTCCTGTCACCCTCCTTCCAGAGGAAGCAAGAACAAATCTTAGTTTAGTGATTCTTAGCAGGGGCCGAGGTCACAGCTTTGGAAGTCATTGGAAATGTGTAGGTACAGATTGGGTTGTTATAGCACTGGAGGCACTGTGGGCATCTGGAGGGTAGGAACCAAGATGTTACACATTCGGTAGTGCTTGGTGAATAGTTACATACAGGAAGTGCCCTATAATGTGGGAGCACCTCTTTTGAGGGACACTGGCTGTTTTCCCATTGCCTAGGGTAAAGTCCACACTCTTTTTAGCAGGACTGAAACCCTCTGTAATCATATCCCATATTATCTTATCAGCCTCCTTATCCCCTGGCTCCCTCCCTTCCCTCCCTGTCTCCAGATTGTCACTGTCTGTGTTCCTGCTGTCTGCTTTGACATGCTGCCCAACTGTCACCTGTTTTCATTAAAAACAAGCAAATGTTTCTCAAGCACCTGCAGAAATCTAGAATGAATGGAATATAACTGTTCTTGGCCTGGTGAAGTGGTACATACAAAACAGATTATTGCAAAAGCACACACTAAAGAAAATATACTCAAGAGCAGGACCCACGGGCACTAAGTATTCAGGGGCAGCTTCTTGGAGCAGGGGCGCCTGAGCTGTAAGGAAGATAGTGTGGGTGATGGGAATACTGCCGGCAGCAGGAGCAAAGGTGCTTGGCTCTCACTTGTGAAGCCTAATGCCTGAGCTTCCTTTTCCAGTCCCCACAGGAAGGGCCTAACCAGCATTGAGGAGAGAGAAGAGTCGGCATGGCAGGAAGAGCTGGGCATGCCCCGAGCTCAGTAATGCAGAGAAAGTCCCAGGGGTGTTCAGGGCTCCAGAGCCCAGCGTTCTGGCCACTGCCCTGCACTGGAGAGGTGGACAGAGAGGGGAGTGAGGTGGGGCAGAGCCTTTGCTGCAGGCCTGTGAAATGTGGAATTACTGTCCTTCGCAGTTCACGTGCTTGTTACAAAGCAAGGCTGGTGGCAAGCTGCTAACCCCTGGGAAGCCAAGTCCTCTGGGAACTTTAGTGTTTGCAGACACTATCTTCTCTAATGAGCTCATGTGCCCTGTAGAATTTCCTAGTCGTGAGCACTAGGAAACAAGACTATGACACAGAAAACACAAGGCTAGTTTCAGCAGCCATCTTGCATGGTATAGCTCAAAATAGGCTGACTTTTTTTTTCCTTTTTCTTTTTCTTTTTGGTCAGCCATGAGACTTCAACTCAGGCAGGGGCACTATCTCTGACTGTGGCTAGTTCTGTACCACTTTGAACCAGAGCTCTACTTCCAGTTTTCTAGTGGTTCATTGGAGATAAGAGTCTTGCAGGCTTCACTGCCCAGGCTGGCTTTGAACCACGATCCGCAGATCCCAGCCTCCTGAGTAGCTAGGGATTATAGGCAGGAGCCACCAGCTCCCAGCTTAGACTGATTTATTTTTAATTCATTGAGTTCTGGCATTGCACCTCTTAACACTTAGCTCTTGGAAAGACAGCATAACTGAAGCCTGTGGGTGGGCTGTTACTCTGTTACTCTCCTGTTACCCTGGAAGCAGCCTGCCAGGGCTGGTCTCATGGGGCTAAAGGAACTATGACTTATTTATATGGATAAGTTAGAGGAAGGGGAAATGAGTGAATATATTTAATGCCACTTATTTTTAAATTTCAGTTTACTGCTTTGAATAGGTTTTACAGTGACATAGTCAAAGCTGAGAATACACAAAAGAAAGTCTATACAAGGTCTATAAACAGAACATAGCACAGACTGAGTCTCCTTTATTCAAAACTCTGAAGTCCAAAGCTGGACGCCAGTGGCTCACACCTGTCATCCCAGCTACTTAGGAAGCTGAGACCTGAGGATCAGGCTCAAAACCAGCCTGGGCAGGAAAGTCTATGAGATTCTTATTTCCAATAAACCCCTCAAAAACCAGAAGTGGTGCTATGGCTCAAGTGGTAGTGTTAGCCTTGAGTACAAGGAGGCTCAGGGCCAGTGCCCAAGCCCTGAGTTCAAAGCCTCACAACCAACAAAAACAAAACTCTGAAGTTCAGGTGCTCTGAAATCTGAACTTTTCTCTTTTCATGCTTTGTTTCTTTGGGTAGGTAGGGAGCACTAGTTATACTAGGGCCTAAACTCAAGGTCTTGGCACTGGGTAGGCTATAAAGTACTCTTCACTTGAGTCATGCCTCCAGCCCTTTTTACTTTTGTTTTTCAAGTAGAGTCAAGTTTTTTCCCAGGCTGGCCTCAGACCTCAGTCCTCCTATGTGAACCTCCTGAATGTTTGTGATTACAGGGATGTCTTACCACACCCTGTCACTAAATCAGAACCTTTCGCTATGCTGACAGGATACTCAAAAATGTGCAGGTTTTGAACAAATTCAGATTTAGGATTTTTTTTTTTAGAATAGAGATGCTCATCTAGTAAAGTTTATGAAAATATCCCAACCCCAGCCCCCCCCAACACACACAAAACCCTCCCAAATCTGAAGCACTTCTGGTCCCAGGCATGTCACGTAAGTGGTTCTCAACCTGGGTGCACTGATTAATTAATAGTGGTCACAGTAGCAGCCCAATCCTCATAGCAGCTCACAGGTATAGTACTGTGGTGCAGACCACTGACATCAAAGGTCTACTTTAGCCAACAGCCCCAAAGCGAGTCACAGGTCTTTTCTTCCCAGTTTATCTGGAGGGAGAGAGCACCAATGGAGATCTGGATTGGGGTCAGGTAATAACAAAAACCTGCCATGTGTTCTGCCCTCCAGAAAAAGCTCCCACTCACGGCCCTGGCTCAGAACATGCAGGAGGCGTCTGCCCAGCTGGAGGAGTCCCTGCTGGGGTAAGTAAGGTCTGCTTCCCCTGGGGAGAGCTGAGGCCTCCGTCTGGGAAAGAGGTGGGGGGATTGTGTGACTGGGTACCACACAATAGCGAAGACCTTGGGGAGAAGGTGAGACCCAGCCCCCGGCACCCAGGAGATCGTCCAGTAGGAGCCAGGCTCCAGCAGGGGCTAGAAGGAGCTGCTGACAACAGTACTTGACAGGGTCAATGTGTGTTCCCCTGCGCTTGGACATGGAGAAGTCCCATCCACACCTTCCTGGTGTCGGGTGTTGACTCATGTTTGTGGCTCTGACTTGTCCCTCTTAGTCCTAATTAGGAGTCACTCCCTTTCAAGATAGCCACCAAAATTGTCAGCTGTACTTGTCTCAGTAGCTCAGGATCTGAGGATACAGTTTAAAGCCAGCCTGGGCTGGACAGTCTGTGAGACTCTTATCTCCAATTAACCACCAAAATGCTAGAAGTGGAACTGTGGCTCAAATGGTAGAGCACTAGCCTTGAACACAAAAGTTCAGTGACAGAGCCCAGGCCCTGAGTTCAAACCCCAGGACTGGAACCAAAAAAAAACCTCTGGGTTTTTTTTATCTAGGCACTGGTGACTCACACCCATAACCGCTACTTGGGAAGCTGAGGTTAGAGGATCGCAGCTCCAGGTCAGCCTGGGTAGAAAAAGTCTGAGATTCCATCTTAGCAGCTGTACCAGAAAGGTGGGGGGGAGAGAGAGAGAGAGAGAGAGAGAGCCCTCACTCAATGATAACCAGTTGTGGGGGGGAGATAACCCACAGGAGGCACATCTCTAATGATTGCTCCCTTACCTAGCATGCATAAGTACTGTCAAAGATCATTATCTGGGATGGGGAAGAGAGTGTACTTTTCTAAATTATTTGAAGTTATTTGGATTTGTGGTTGGTTTCTTTCAACAGTTCAAGGGCTTACTGAGCAAGTGCTCTACTACTTAAGGCATGCCCCCAGTCCTTTTCATTTTCAGTTTTATTGTTCATATAAGGTCTCACAGTTCTGCCTGGAAGGTGATTTTCCTACCTCCACTTCCTGATAGCTGGGATTACAGACATGGGCATAACCTATAATAATAGCTTGTTTTTCAGATAGGGTCTTACTAGCTTTTGCTTAAGCTGGCCTTGGACCAGAATCTTCCTATCTTTACTTTCCAAGTAACTGGGATCATAGGCATGTATCACCAACCCTTACCGTGGTTGTTGTTTTAACTTAAGTGCATGTACATGCATTCGTGCGTGTGTATATGTGTGTGCATGTGTGCATGTGTGCCTGTGCGTCTGTGTGCATGCTGATCTTGGGGCTTGAACTCTGTCTAGATGCTATCCCTGAGATTTTTTGCTCAAAGCTAGCACTCTTATCATTTGAGTCACAGTTTCACTTCCAGATTTTGGATGGTTAACTAGAAATAAGAGTCTCACAGACTTTCCTGCCCAGACCAGCTTTGAACACCAAACCTTAGATCTCAGCCTTCTGAGTAGCTAGAATTATAGTTGTGAGCCTTTGACACCTGACTTAAATTTTTTTGTTGTTTTTGTTTTGTTTTTGTTTTTTTTTGGCCAGTCTTGGGCCTTGAACTCAGGGCCTGAGCACTGTCCCTGGCTTCTTTTTGCTCAAGGCTAGCACTCTGCCACTTGAGCCACAGCGCCCCTTCTGGCCATTTTCTGTACATGTGGTGCTGGGGAATTGAACCCAGGGCTTCATGTATACGAGGCGAACACTCTTGCCACTAGGCCATATCCCCAGCCCCTGACTTAAAATTTTTATGCGTGGTCTATTTTTTTAAATTGGCACAGAATAAGGAGTTGTATGCACTGATAAGGGACATGTGGCAGTTGAGTGCAGATATGGTGTGTTACTGTCCTCTTGAGCAATTGGTGTGTCTAGCACCTCAGACACGCATCATTGCTGTGGTGAGATCTTCCAGAATCTTCTGTACTGGCTACTTTGAAATGTCCAGCTAACTGTTGTCCAACACAGGTGTCCTGAGCTGCAGAGGGTTAGGGGTTCTCCCTCCATCTGCCTGCGCTGTCCCCCATGGCAGGCAGGGTGCATGGATGAAGTGATAAAGAAGTCTGATGAGAAAGCAGTTTTCAGTGTGGGAGGCAGGCGTGCCTGCCTCGGGCCTGCCTCTCTAGGGAGGTTCCTGCCTGGAGTCCTCGCTGCAAGAGGGGCCTTGCTTCCCAGTGGGGCATGACCCATGGACTTCTCTGCCCATTTCCTACAATCCCTCCTTTGTGCTATAAAGAGAATGGTCTCTTCTCACTCCTTACCCACGTTGGAGGGTACTGGCCCCGTCCAGAGCCCGGGCTTGTGGCTGCAGCCAGCATCCCTGTCCCCCCCCAGCCTGGATATGTTTCCGTTTCTCCAACTGCCACAGTCCTTACCAGAGTGGCGCTGTGTGTTAACACCCCCCCACTCCCCCCCACCCCTGTGCAGAGAACTCCGCAAGGGTAACTTGATGTTCCCAGCAGTGGAGGAGGTGGGTAATACTAATGCTCCCATTTTACACAGGAGGACACTGGCAAACAGAGAGGGAGAGACAGCTGCCTGAGACCACACAGCTGTGACACAGCAAAGCCTGCACTCAAACTCAGCTTCACAATGCCCCTACAGCTGCCTCACCCCATCCCATGTGCTTTCTGGAACTGCAGGGTGACAAGGAGACAGGAGAGAGAAAGCAACCATGACAAGTACAGGTGTACATCCTCACACACACGTGTGTGAGGTCAGCTGTGTTTTCACAGCTGTGATGCTTAGTGTTAGCCAGCCCCTCATATGCATGCATGTATGTATTAGACCTCCAGGGCCCTGGGGGAGGACTGATGGTCACCCGACTCCAGTCCCTAATTCTTGAGTAGGTTGTGACCTCTGTACCCCTCATCTCACCCACATAATGTACATGCTGGAGATGGTGTGCTTCTTCCCTCCCTCCTCCCCTCCCCCACCCATCCTTTCCCCTCCCTGTCCTCTCCATGCTAGCCTTAGCTGAACGCCCCTCCCTTCCTTGGATTGAACCCCAGTCTTCACTCATGCCAGGCAAGTGCTCACTGAGCCACACCCCTAGCCCAGTCAGCTTCCTTCCAAAACACGAATCTGTGGACTCTCTTCCTGTGTGTTTGTTTGAGAGTGTTTTCTATGTATGCATTTCAGGCTGGTCTTGAAGTGATGGTCTTTGTGCCCTGGCCTTCCCAGTTCTGGAGTTATAAATGTGGCTGCCTTGTGCAATGGACTTCAGTTTTAGGTGCTACCCTACGTGTGTGCGTGTATCTACGTGTGTGTGTGTGTACATGCACATGTGTGCACATTGGAGCTTGAGCTCAGGATCTGGATGCTGCCCCTTAGCTTTCTTGCTCATGGCTGGTGTTCTACCACTGAAGCCACACCTCTGCTTCTGGCTTTTTGGAGATAGGAGTTTCATGGACATTCCTGCTTGAGCTGGCTACAAGCTTTGATCCTCAGATTCCAGTGTTATTAATTAGGATTACAGACATGAGACATTGGTGCCCAGCTTGTGTATATGTATTTGTTTTTTAACTGGTCCTAGGACTTGAACTTGGGGCTTGGGCACTATCTCTGAGCTTTTGTGCTCAAGGCTACCATTCTGCCACTTGAGCCACAGCTCTACTTCTGGCTTTTTACTGATTAATTGGAGAGAAGAGTCTCACAGACTTTCCTGCCTAGGCTGGCTTGCAACTGTGATCCTCAGATCTCAGTCTCCTGAGTAGCTAGGATTACAGGCATGAGCCACCAGCACCTAGTTGGTGTGTGGTTTGTAAAGGCTTTACTGGGCAGTGCTCTGCTCTGCAGTCCAAGCTGCAGCCATGTAATAATCAGTGCCTGACATAATTGCACATGCCTGTGTTGCTTATCTCATTTCTGAAGGAAGATGCTGGAGACGTGTGGCGATGCGGAGAATCAGCTGGCTCTTGAGCTCTCCCAACACGAAGTCTTTGTTGAGAAAGAGATCATGGACCCCCTGTATGGCATTGCAGAGGTGGGTGCCAGGGCTCTGTGGCACAGACTGGCTTGGGCTGGGCGGAGGATGCTTCACTTGTACCTGCAGTGGTTGATTATGTTCTTAGAAATAAAGGGAGTGGGCTGGGAATGTGGCCTAGTGGTAGAGTGCTTGCTTGGTATACATGAAGCCCTGGGTTCAATTCCTCAGCACCACATATATAGAAAAGGCCAGATGTGGCACTGTGGCTCAAGTGGCAGAGTGCTAGCCTTGAGCAAAAAGAAGCGAGGAATAGTGCTCAGGCCCTGAGTCCAAGACCCAGGACTGGCAAAAAATAAAAGGGAGGGAGGGAGGGAGGAAGGGAGGGAGGGAGGGAGGAAGAAAGGAAGGGAGAAAGGAAGGGAGAAAGGAAGGGAGAAAGGAAGGGAGAAAGAGAGAAAGGGAGTAAATTGAAAATAGTTTTTTCCCCAAAGAGAAACCATTTGTAAATAGACCACGTGCTCCTTTGAGGTCTTCGCTAAAGTCCCCAAAGTGCATCTCGTTCAGCCCCAGCATGCATCCCATCCCTGTGCTCTCCCTTTCAGGTGGAGATCCCCAACATCCAGAAACAGAGGAAGCAGCTTGCAAGGCTGGTGCTGGACTGGGACTCAGTGAGAGCCAGGTGAGATGAGCCGCCACCACTGCCAAGTGGGCAGAGGGGAAGTCACCACAGAATCGCACACCAGAGGCCCCGGCCACACCCTCAAGCCACCTTCCCTCCGGAGCACGGTGGTGGGGACTTTGTTAGACTAGCCTGTCCTCCAGGAGAAAGGAGAAATCCAAAATAAGGAAAATGAACCAGGTGCTGGTGGCTCATGCCAGTCCTCCTAGCTACATAGGAGGCTGCAATCTAAAGAATAAAGTTCGAAGCCAGCCTGAAAATACTTCCCAAAATACTTCCAGTTAACTTCCCAAAAAAGCCAGGAGTTGACAGTGCCCTGAGTTCAAACTCCAGGAACAGCGCGCGCATACATACACACACACACACACACACACACACACACACACGTTTCCTACTATGCACAAGGTAGGCACTGGCTTCATCACCAGCATTGCGGATATATGCAGAACAGTACGTGAGTGCAGGAGTGTGAATGTCCACCAGCAAGATTCTTCCAGAAACAGGAGGCCTTGCTGATCATGTCAGGCCTGCCAGTCCTCACTGCAGGTCTGTGCAGCCCATGGTAAAGCAGCTAGAGTTCTGCGCCTCAGCTGCTCCAGTGGTACACTTAGGAAGTGGCCATCAACAGGGCTGGATGAGTATCTGGGACCTGGCTGGCTTGACATCTGCTTTATCTAGGGGAAGAGGAAGCCCCAGGCTGTCAAATGTGTTGTTAGGGTATGTCCTGGTTTAGGCAACGATGAGGTATTCACACATAGCACAATTACCAAGTAAGAGCGAGGCTCGCCGCACACTTGCTGCTCACCAGGTATTGCTCTCCCTACACTAGATATCAGCCTATCGGGTTCTCCCAGCAGCCCCTGCTCTTCTGCGCCTCTTATTTTCAATAGTTATAGGTCCAGTCAGGCTATGCACAGAGGCACTCAGTGCCATTGGTGGAGGGAACTTATCTCCCACATAAGAGAGGTGCCTGCCTATGCAGCCCAGGTGACTAGCTCTGCACCAGGCCTTAGAAATGATAAATGGCAGAGCTAGAATTCAGACATGGTGTCTGCTTTCTCTATGTCACCTGTACACGTGTGATTGGAATCCTGAGTGACAGGATAAGAGTGCAGGCCACCCCAACATACATATTCTTTTTTTTTTTTTTTTTTTTTTTCCAGTCCTGGGCCTTGGACTCAGGGCCTGAGCACTGTCCCTGGCTTCCTTTTGCTCAAGGCTAGCACTCTGCCACTTGAGCCACAGCGCCACTTCTGGCCGTTTCCCATATATGTGGTGCTGGGGAATTGAACCCAGGGCTTCATGTATACGAGGCAAGCTCTCTTGCCACTAGGCCATATTCCCAGCCCAACATACGTATTCTAATTAACATTATTTATTAGCATGGCATGGTGCCTCATGCCTATAATCCTGGCTACTAGGAGGCTGAAATCTGAGGCTTACAGTTCCAAGCTAGCCTGGAAAGGCAAGTCTGTGAGATACTTATCTCCAATTAACTACTAAAAAAGCCAAAAGTAGAGCTGTAGGCTCAGGTAAAACATGGGGACAGCACCCAGGGGAAAAAAGTTACATACGTGTGTGTGTGTGTGTGTGTGTGTGTGTACACACACATATGTATATATACACACATATGCTAATATATCTAGGTATGCTAACGTATATTAAATATATTACAAAGGGCCCCAGTCATGACATATCCATACATGTTTCCTCATCCCTCTCCCTCATTCTCAAAATAGTTTCAACGGGCTTCTTCTTTTTTTTTTGGCCAGTCCTGGGCCTTGGACTCAGGGCCTGAGCACTGTCCCTGGCTTCTTTTTGCTCAAGGCTAGCACTCTGCCACCTGAGCCACAGCGCCCCTTCTGGCCGTTTTCCATATATGTGGTGCTGGGGAATCGAACCGAGAGCTTCATGTGTAGGAGGCAAGCACTCTTGCCACTAGGCCATATTCCCAGCCCCTCAACGGGCTTCATTATTTTATTTTCATAATGCCCTATAAAGTGGTTCCTCTGTATTCACCTTCATCTACCCTCCTCCCTGTGACACCTGCTCCCCACACAGCCTATCTTCCTTTCCCCAGTCTACAATTGTTTTCTCAAACAAGGAAGAACATTGGACTGGTTAAACAAGGCTGTCAGTGTCCCTCACTAGAATTGATTGATAGTTACAGAGATTTATCTGCCAGGAATTACTCATTTCAAGTATGTTACCCCCTAGAACATTTACAGATTCTCCATGTCCTACTCATGGACTTACTCACTGAATTAACTCAAGTAGGTAATAGAGACACTGAGAGGGCTGGCCATTCCTCCTTTACGTCTTCCTACACTTACCCTGCAGGAGTGCTAGGTAGGAATCCAGTGTGTGTGCACACATACACATTCATCTTTGTTCTCTCTCTGGCTCCCTGTGTCATTCTGCAAGGCGATCAGCATTCACCATCTCAGTGTTACAGCTGGGCCCTGAGCCACAGAGAGGCCAAGTTGCTAACAAGGTTACACAGCTAGTTACGTTGGAGCTGCTCTTTACCCTTGAGTGTGGCTCCTCTGAGAGTGTAGCACTGGACTTCTGCTTGAGCCGACCTGCTGCAGTCTATCTGTGCCTTGCCAGACATGTGAAGTGGGCAGAACACAATGCTCAGGGCAGTGCAGCAGTCTGGGAAGTACAGTGAGATGTCGTAGGGTGCTAGCCTGGGTTTTATGTTTAACTTTCCACAGAACTAGACAGTGCGCATACAAACGAGCTCACTTGAAAAGGAGGTCTGCCCTGCTGAAACTAGTCACAAGTCACAGATGCCAGGAAGACTCATCCTGGGCAGTGCTCAGGAGGCACAGGGAATGTTCTAGATCAGAGCAGGGCAGCAGGGGGTGCTTTGTTGGCAAGGATTCTGTGCCAGGGCACTGCAGAAAAGGGTCCCATGATTGCTTCAGCAGTGGGGTTTGTGTAAGACAGGGTGTGTTTGGTGGTGCTCGGAGCAGATATCCACAGCTCTCTGAAACATGCATGTCTCCTCTTAGAGGATAAACTCAGAGAAGCAGCCATCTGGATTCTGATACCCACCGCAAGCAGCATCTGTCCTGGGGAGGGACCTGCCTCCTTAGTTCTCCACACGGTAAGGTTGAGGATGCATAGCCTGTTTTCAGACTGCTGCCTCCTTGTTTTGCAGGTGGAACCAAGCTCACAAGTCTTCAGGAGCCAACTTTCAGGGGCTTCCGTCCAAAATAGATACCCTAAAGGAAGAGATGGATGAAGCTGGGAATAAAGTGGAGCAGTGCAAGGTCGGAGATGCCTGGGCAGCGCAGTGCTCCTTCCTTGTTTGGCGTTTCCGCGTGCTGACCAATGACTTTGTTTTAACCTGTCCTGCATTGAGGGCCTAGGTCTCCAGGACTCACATTCTGCACGCAGTGTGCCTGTGCTGCTTCCCCGCCATGCCAGCCCAGGGCTTCCTTTTCTGCTGAGTCCATGTGAATGCTGGACTCAGCCATGTTGACCACCAGGCTGGTACATTTCTACCCGGTTATTCCATACCTAGCTTCCATTCATGCACAGCGTCATGAATCTTTTCCTTCTGTCTTTTTTCTTTTCTGAGGGAGGCAGGCTGGAGACTCAGGAAATTTACTTTCTTGCTTTCCCAGTTATTTTATAGAATGCTTATTATTCATTACTAGCATTTCCAGATTTATCACAAATGGGATGATATTCACATAAATTTGTGTACCTTGATTTCCAAAATAAAAAGCAATATATTTTTTTCAAAACTCAAAAGAAGCTATATATGTGTGTTTTCCAATAAATGTAAATTTTTTCTGTATATGTGTAAAAGAAATATATGCACACACATATATAAGAAATTTGATATATAAATATTCATAGACCCATATGCCTAATCTGTCCTCTTTTTGAAGTTACCAAATTTTTACATGAATGAATTCTTTAGATATTAGCAAGAGTAAAACTAGACATTAAGTCTTCCACCATTCTCTTCCTTCTGTCTAATTTCTTCTGTATCTGACAGAAAACTGCTCTTCCTAATGTCTTTAATTCCAGACATGTGCACACATACATTATATGGAAGTCAAAAGAGCACATCTTTTTCCTTTTTCTTAACTCAAGTGGTAATCTACCACAAGTAGTGCCCCTTCGTGCCCTTGCTGCCTAGCAAGGAATATTAAAAACATACTTTGGAGGTGTTTCCATGTCAAAACATAACAAGGGAAGTTTGAGCTGAAGAGCTCAGAGACAGCGCCCAGGCCAAGTTCAAGCCCCTTGGCCCACCCCCACCCCCCGAAAAAAAGGATATAATAAGGTGCTTATTCTTTTTGTCTTCTTACCCATGGCATGGTGGGAACGGCCACTTAGTGGACATTTAGGCTGTGATTTCTCCCATCACTTTTTCCACTAAGGCCTCACAGATCACCTCAGGCCACACTTCCTGTCATCTTTCTCATGCCGTATCTCTTCTGCTTACCCAGGATCAACTCGCTGCAGATATGTACAACTTCATGGCCAGAGAAGGGGAGTACGGCAAATTCTTCATTACGGTAAGCACTTGCCCTTGAGAAAAATCCTATCCTATTGTAAAAATCGAGTCCTTTTAGTTTATTTGCAAAAGAGTTCATTTTTTGAGTTTTGCTCAGCCACTGTGTGTGTGTGCATCCGACGCTAACGTTACTTTTGTTTTTGAATGTGGGTCTGTTCTCAGTTATTAGAAGCCCAAGCAGATTACCATAGAAAAGCATTAGCAGTCTTAGAAAAGGCCCTTCCCGAAATGCGAGCCCATCAAGGTAACGTAACCTGCGTGCTGGCTGATGCCCTTCTTGCGCTGCCCCCTCTGCCTCTTTTCTTCTCTGCATGCATTTCTTACGGGTGGAGCCTTCTCTGCCATGCCAGGCGTTGCTCCCAGCACCGGTCCATCTTCCTTGCTGCATCCTCTAATACCTTCCAAACCCAAATTAACACACTAATGGAACACTTTGCAGCTCTTTCAAACCTTCCCTTAAAGAGAAAACTAGGGTGGGGGGTGGGGGGGTGGCAGGTCTGTTTGTCTTCTACAAGCTTGAAACGTTCTAGCGTCCAGTTACTTTTCCAAGCCAGTTGTTGATTCTTCAGGGCTGAATTCTGGTGCTGTGCCTCCAAGAGTGGCCATCAGTCTGAGAGAAATAGTTCAGCTTTCCAAGATAGAACTTTGCTCTTGACCCCACCCTTGAGTGTTGATTCACAGACCACAGCCCCCATTTCAGACACCTTTGTCAACATAAGGCTCCCGTTGTATCAGTACTGATATTTTACTCAAGCACATGGTAGATTCTATTCTGCAAATGGAATGAACCTTCCTGTGATGTTTACTTCCAAGTGGGATATGTACACCTAGGTTTGCTAGTTGGGTTTTCTTTTCTTTTTTTTTCCCTTTTGCTGAGATTCGCCATCCGTACTCACCAGCAGAAGTGAGCAGGCATTCTGTCATCTTCAAGCCTGTCACATTTGTCCCTCAGTGCCCGAGGGGGCGTGGTCTCATTTGCGTATAACCTGCCCTTCTCCTTCTGTGTACTTTGTCATCTCTAGATGATTATACTGCAGAGTGCAGGGTAAATGCTGTGTAAATAGTAGTTCATTATATGGTTTAGGGAATAATGGCAAAACAATAAAGTGACTACATGTTCAGTAGAGAGCAGTTTCATTGCTGAGCATTTTCAGTCCACGGCCTTTTGAGTGTGCAGGTGCAAACCTTGTGGATATGGAGAGCCAGCTGCCTTTTGCTTGTGGTGTAGACCTGACATTTGGAGCTTAAGTTCACCCTGCAGACTGGCTTGAACTGCAAGTTCAGGCCAGCCACTCAACGTGGCGACCATGTGATTATGCGGGATGGGTAACTGTGGAGCAGTCTGTGAGTATGTGTGCCCAGTGGCCCCTTGAAGAATTTCAGGAAGCCCCAACAGTATTTAGGCTTGTGCCTGAGAGCTTTTGGATGATGGAATAAGATTCTTTGTCTTGACTGCCCCTGGTCCTGAGTATATCTCAGCTGTAATGCACCCCATTGCTTAGCCATTCTTCAGAGAATGAGCTTCTCTTAGTTTGAAATGTCATAATTTCCCAGTGTATAGCAGTAGTGTTGAGCAGCATACATGCAGAATTGAGAGTTTGGGTTTATGAGACACTCACTGTGTGCTGAGTGCCACATTGGGTAGCTTTTTGAGTGGCTGAAGTCTAATTGGAAAGACCTACACATCCACCAGAGGAGGGTAGCTTCCCAGGCAGCTGGTTCTGTTGTTTTCCTTGAAGAAGTGCTGTAGAATGGGGAGCAGGGCCAGGGTAGGGTGGGAGGTGGCAAACTGGCCTGTGCGGGGCACAGCAGAGGAGGACAGTAGTCTCTTCCTGTATAACATTGCCCCCTCCCCGTCTCCTCTTAGTCCTCTCCCCCCTAATCCTCTCCTCTGTCTTCAGAAAGGCTTAGCATGTTTGCTGTAAGACATATCCTGGACCCTCTAATGGGTGTTTGATCAGCTCTTGGCTAGTCAGGCCTCATATGTCCCAAACTCAGTGCCATTCACCGGATCTCCTCTTCTGCCAGGCTCTTAGAGACTCATGTCTTCCCTTCTTGCCTGCCTCTTAATTTTTCAATCTGGCTTCTACCTCTACTCTGCTGTTTAAAAAAAGAAGTCTGACCAACAGTGCAAGAAATGTATCCAATGCCTAATGTATGAAACTGTAACCTCTCTGTAATTCAGTTTGATAATAAAAAATTAAAAATAAATAAAATAAAATTATTTCAGTCATAGGACAAAAAAAAAAAAGAAAGAAAAGAAAAAGAAGTCTGAATTCCCAAGCACTAGGCAATTAATTGTGTTTGACACAGCTGGGCCATCTCTCCCCAGCTAACTTTCTTCCGGCTCCACTTGATCATCTTCTCTCATTGGTAGGATTCACATTTCTACAGTTCTGGCCCCCACCCCACCCCCTTTTCTGAGGTTTGTCCTCACTCCTGGCTTCCTCTCTTCCTCCTTCCCTAGAAACCCCCGCTCACCAGCATCCGAAGTTCTCTTGAATGCTGCCCTCATCTTCTACTCTGTGGTCTGGCCACTCCACCTGGCCTTCCTTCCTTGTCTCCTTGATACCACCAGTCCTGAAAGCCCACAGCCTAATGCTCTCTTCTCTTCCTCTCTCACTTGGCCACCAGGTCCTCTTCATTCTGCCTTGTGCCTGCCTTCTCCCTGTCCTTACTGGCCCCTCTACTCGTGTGCTGACTGTCATCTCCTGGTGCCTCAGTTCTGGGATAAAACTCAAGATTCAGTCCCTGGTCTTTGCTCAGCCTGTCGCTCTCCACAAGATGTGCCTCTCTGCTTCTTAGCCTGTTGGTTCCTGTCTCTGACTGCTGGGGCCTGTGTGAATACTGTCTCCTGAATCGCCCTTGCCTTGATGGTCCACACCAGAAGTCACAAACAGCTGCCATTCATTAAGTATTTTTTTAATTAGTTGCTGTCATTTTGAATCAAGACACTTTTCACCTACCAATCCTGATTCTGGCTTCTTTTAAAAGTATGAAAGATATGGTGACACTTGGAGTGTTGTCCCCCATTGGCCCGTTGATGGGGCTGTTTGCAGGGGCTCCCCAGCCTGCCCGGCCTGCTCACCACTGGCCCTTGTTTGTAGACAGCTGTTTTGTGACTCTTGTGTAGACCATCAATCTGCCGTGACATAGCAAACGTGTCTTGTCTCATGGCTGTTACGTGTTCGTGTATGTCTTGTGTTCTCTTCATAATCCAATTGCTCTCATCCTGAAGGTGAAAGTGTCCCTGTGCCCTCAGTGCCTCCTGCAATGCCGGGCACATAGTAGGCTGTTTATTTGAGAGCCTGGAGTCTGTCCTTAGGATTGTCTCTGGGATGGAGGTTCTCATTTGTACCTCTGCCAGCATTACACGAAGGCAGAGGGCAGAGCACTCTGTTTAGCATTTCTAGCAAGTTCTAGCAGTGGGTGGGAATGTGCCCTCTTCATGGGTAGGACCGCATCTCTCCTTGAGCCTGGTTACTAGCTGGTTTCCCTTGGGCTTCCATGTGTTTCACAAGTGGTGCTGGGTGTGTCCCAGTCCCACAGGCAGACCAGACTCCCAGCCAAGCACTTCCCATTCTCATTGCCCATGACCAGGGTCAAAAGTTGGCTTACTTACCAGACCACCTTACCGTGTATGTTTCCACTGAGCTGCCTCATCCCTGTGGTGGAATGGAGCAAGGTTACATAAAATCCTGCACGTCTGCTATCACCCCAGCCTTTGTCAGACTAAGTTGCTGGGGAACTGACAATGTTTTGTTGTGTTTTGACTCAGCAGATTGTCTCAGAGACATTGTCCCTGGCCCACGTTCCCCTCCACCATCTCTAGGCTTGTGTAACGGATGTGTAAAATGCCAAGGCAGTTTCCATGGTCACATCCTGTCCCAAGAAGGCCAGTCCAGTGCCACTGTGCATGGCAAGACTACATGGCTTTCCGTGGGGAGGGGGCACTCAGATGCACCCTGTGTTCTCACACTGGGCTGCTGGCTGACCTAGCGCGTGTTGAAGGCAGGTGACGCAGGCCTGTGCTCATACATGCTGTAAGTGACAGAGCGTGTAGCACAGGCACTGGCCCCTCTCCAGAGCCTCAGTGTTTAGAAAGCCCCTTGGTGGTAGGGGAGACCACAGTGTGGGGACGCATGAGGTGGTGGGGGTGGCTTACAGGCTGTTCACTACTCTAGATAAGTGGGCTGAGAAGCCCGCCTTTGGGACGCCTCTGGAAGAGCACCTGAAGCGCAGCGGGCGTGAGATCGCGCTCCCCATTGAGGCCTGTGTCATGCTGCTCCTGGAGACTGGCATGAAGGAGGAGGTGAGCTACCCCTTCCTCTCGCAGGGTGCCCTGTGGGACCCCCCAGCCCCCCATCTTTATTGCACAGCCCCTGTTGGCTTTGTGTGGACCCACAGCTTTCAAACGTTCACATTGAGACACACCCTGTATGCCGTACCTTTCTGTGTCTCAGGACCGTGTGCACGTGCCTGCTTGAAGTGTGCTTTGACATTTGTGTTCCACCTGATTGTTGCATGTTAAGCTGTTCATGATTTGGGACAGTGGACTTCATTATGTACTAATAGACCAGAGCTTCCAGGAGCTCTGGTTTTTAATAGCTATTGATAGCAAGAATCTTCCACTTAGGTGATACTACGCAACCGTCACTAGAATGCATGTACGCACTTTATTTTATAGGATCCTTACCAGACAAATCCCATGAACTAGGTAGGGCAGTTCTTGTTCATTTCTTCTATTTAGATAAGTCAGCACACAGAGAGGCACACCGGCATAGAGCCAGATAGCCAAATAAAAGTCTTTTTTCCGGGCTGGGAATATGGCCTAGTGGCAAGAGTGCTTGCCTTGTATACATGAAGTCCTGGGTTCGATTCCCCAGCACCACATACATAGAAAACGGCCAGAAGTAGCGCTATGGCTCAAGTGGCAGAGTGCTAGCCTTGAGCAAAAAGAAGCCAGGGACAGTGCTCAGGCCCAGAGTCCAAGGCCCAGGACTGGCCAAAAAAAAAAAAAAAAAAAAAAAGTCTTTTTTCCTTTAAAGAACTTTGATCATTTTGTCAGTCATAGGGCTTGAACCTAGGGCCTGGGCACTGTCCCTGAGCTCTTCACCTCAAGGTTAGCTAGCACTCTACCACTTGAACCATAGTGCCACGGCCTGTCCCTGAGCTCTTTTGCCCAAAGCTAGTGCTCTGCCACCTTGAGCCACAGTGCCACTTCCAGTTTTTGAGTAGTTAATTGGAGATAAGAGTCTCACAGGGACTTTCCTGCCTGGGCTGGCTTCGAACCATGATCCACAGATCTCAGTCTCCTTGAATAGCTAGGATTACAGGCATGAGCCATTGGTGCCCGGCTAAAAAACTTTTTATGAAAGTTTTATGTAACATACACAAAGAAAAGCATGTTTATTGCAGTGTGAACAGCTTAAAGAATTTCACAGGCAATGGGCTGGGAATGTGGCTTAGTGGTAGAGTGTTTGCCTAGCACACATGAAGCCCTGGCTTTGATTCCCCAGTACCACAGAAACAGAAAAGACTGCAAGTGATGCTGTGGCTTCTGTGGTAGAGTGCTAGCCTAGAACACAGAGGCTAAGGGATAGCACCCAGGCCCTGAGTTCAAGCCCCAGGACTGGCAAAAAAAAAAAAAAAAAAAAAAAAGAACTGCACAGGGAAGATTACCGATCCAACTTCACTCAGGTCAAGGACAGTCTGGCACTCTCCTTCAGCCCTGGGACCTCCACTTTCTGATATGCAATGGTGGATGCTTTTCATCAGGGCCCACTTCAGCTCCCCCACTGATGTTTGGCAAAATGTTGAGACGTTTTGATCCTCATAATTTGGTTGCCAGGAGTATCTAAGAGTAAAAATCGGGAATGCTGTTAAACAGCCCTCAGTGTACAGGGAAGCCCCTCCCCCAGTCCTTGCCCCCCCCCCCCTTCCCCAGCAGAATCACTGAGCCTGAAGTGTCAGGAGTGTCCAGGTCCTGAAACACTGCCTAGATCAATTGGCTTGAAACCCAAGTCTTCTCACTTCTGATCCAGGGTCCCTACTCCTGCCTGTCTTGGCTGATGCTTCCTGTGCTGTTTTTTTCTCCATTTTCTAAATCACATTTGGGCAGAGAAAGTGACTAGCAGCTTCGTCTAACTTTTTTTTTCTTAAGATGTCAATATTTTTTTAGGTTAGAGACAGTTTCAATATGTAACCTAGACTGGCCTCATACTCAAGATTTTTCTTCCTCAGCCTCCTGAGTGCTGGGACTATAGATGTAAACCATTATGACTGGCCTTGAGCTACTAATTTTTTAAAGATAATTTTATTGTTATTAGTATCGTGTTGTACAGAGGGGTTACTATTTCATAATTTTTTTTTTTGGACAGTGTCACCCCTTGCTTTGGTTTTCCCGTTTCCCTCTCCCATCCCTGTCCACAATGTTGCATAGTTCAGAAGACCACGATTGCATTTGTTCATCCTTCCCAGACTTAATGCTTTAATCCTAAATTTAGAAAATCCATAGCAGTCAATGTTGGAAATATAAATCTTCTGTGGAAGTAAAAAGGCTTCTTATACAGAGTTCTGATGGGTACAGTGTTTTAGAAAGAAAACAGATTGAGAGCTTGCATTGACTAAGAATGGATTTTTTTTTGGCGGGGGGGGGGGGGTTGGTCATAGTGCTTGAACTTAGGGCCTGGATGCTGTCCCTGAGCTTTTTTGCTTAAGACTAGTGCTCTACCACTTTGAACCATAGCTCTACTTCCAAGAATGGATTTCTAGCTGGCATGGTGACTTGCCTTGTAATACTAGCACTAAAGAGGCTGAGGCAGGAGGATTTAGAATTTGAGACCAGCTTGGGCTACATAATGAGTCCTTGTCTCAAAAGAACAAAAACCAAGAGGAATGGGCTGCTTTCTGCCCAACCAGGTATTCTAGCTGATATGCATAGGTCTCCTCATTTCTTGAGCAGCCCTGTGCAGCTGTAGCAGGCAAGCAGGCAGGCAGGTGGGTGGGCAGGTGGGTGGGCAGGCAGGTAGCCAGTCTGACTGTCCTCATGAATAGAGGTGAGCTAAAGTTCCATCAGAAACCGCAGCCCCTTGGTATGAGACTCAAAACCTACACTTGATACTAAAGGCTTTTTGTTGTCTTCAGGGCCTTTTCCGAATCGGAGCTGGTGCTTCCAAGTTAAAGAAACTGAAAGCCGCTTTAGACTGTTCTACTTCTCACCTGGATGAGTTCTATTCAGACCCCCACGCTGTAGCAGGTGAGCTCCAAAGAGTGTCCCAAGTCAAGCTGCTACTCAGTCAGGAGCCAGCCTGGGCAGCATGAGACTATCATCTCCAACAAACTACTCGGAAAGGGCTGGAAGTGACACTGGCTTAAACGGGAGAGGACTAGCCTTAAGCAGAAGCTCAGGGAACAGTGCCCAGGCCCTGAATTCAAGCCCCAGGACTGGCAAAAAACAACAAATTTCCTGTGTAATGGAGTGTGTGTATACACACACACACACACACACACACACACACGTATACACATACACACATACTTTTTTATTACCTTTATCTTAGTTTATTTCCTCCCTCTTTCCCATTACTAAAGGCAAGATAACTTATAATGCAGTGGTTGGAGACATACTTCTCTTTCCTCATCCCCACAAACCAGATCTACAATTGTCAAGGGAATTTGAACATAACTTCATTTCCCTTTCCAATATAGTTTTGCAAGAGACTGAATGTCCTTTGGGAACATACTTTATCTCTAATCACTCCTCCTGTCAAAGTATGGTTTGTTCTGTAGAACTCAGAAGATTGTAACTGAGCTAATGTCAGTTTGCAATACAATGTGCCCACCCTCTGGCATCTCCAGGCTCCCCCATTTCATCCACGTGGTATTGATGGTTGCAGGTGCTTTGAAGTCCTATTTGCGGGAATTGCCTGAACCCTTGATGACTTTCCATCTCTACGAGGAATGGACACAAGTTGCAAGGTGAGTTTCAAGAACACAGCTTTCAAAGCTAAGAGATAAGATGGAGGAAGTGGAGCTGTGGCTCAAGTGGTAGAGTGCCAGCCCTGAGTGAAAAAGCTAAGGGACAGTGCCCAGGCCCTGAGTTCAAACCCCAGGACTGGCACCCAAAAAGAGGATGGAACACTGTAACCCATTTGCAAGTCAAGTCATTTTTAGCCTCAGACTTTATAATTAACATTAAAATAGCATGTGTCCCAGATCTAGTTACATTTAGAATGAAAATATCAGGTATCAATATTAGTGTGGAAAGCTCCTGAGTTATGCATTGGTTTATACACACGTGATTTATGTAACTGAAGAGGCATCATTGCCCATCACAAATCCCTTTATGTTGAAGAAAGCCCTGTAACTGGACAAGTATCCTACTGCTGCATGCCTATCAGGCTGTTTGCAAGCTCACTGGACATCATTGTAGTAATAACATTTCTTGAGTGTTTACTATGTGCTGAATGCCATACTAATCCTTAGTGTCTTAAGAGGCTGATGTTATTGTTCTCACTTACAGATGAGACAACTGGGGGTCTTGGGGGGAGAGTAGGGCCAGGGCTAGGACAGTAACCAGTACGCACTACCTGTCTGCCCATTCTCTGTCCTTTCCTTCCCACCCACCCCCAACTTTATCCAGGAAGAGTTGGATTTAAGCACAATAGTCTTACACAGAAGGTTGTTGGAGCTTTCTTGGTCAGCCAACCTGTGCCATTGTCTTTTCCCTCATGGTTCCTACCTGCCTCCTCTCCTAAATGCCTAAGTCATCACCTCTGATGCTCTCCACTCCTCTCGCCTGCCCCCAACTGCCCATGCTCCCGCCATGACTTGATGGTCTCAAAGCTATTTATTCTTATCATTTATACATCATCCCATATTGCTCCTCCCAGATGCTTGCAAAATTGTGGAACAAGAGGCTTTGTCCCTGGTTGGTGAGGTTTGTAAGTTCAGAGCCAAGTTCCTAGTTTTCCTTCCATCCCTAGAATCCAGTTAGGGCCTAGCCTATAACTGTATTAAATGAACCCAGCCATCACTTCTAGGTAGGAGAGTTGTGGGGACTCTTTGGTTGGGGGGTCTACTTGTCCCTTCCTTAGCTCAATTCTTCTCTAGTTCCTGAGAGGGAATAACCTCTCAGGCATCTGCCTGCTAGTGTATTAATTCATAGTTGAGAAATGTCAGCATGCCTCTAACGTGTTGGTATATTTTCACCTCTGTCCTGTAGCACCAGGACACCTAGCACTATCCTTCCTAGCAGGCAGAGCTGACTATCCCACAAGTCCTGCTCCATCCCGCTTTTGCATCTCTGAGCATTGGTCCCTTGAAGCTTACCTGGTGGTCAGGGCTCTGCAGCAGAATGGGCCTCTGGGCCTGGAGACGTTAAGCAGCCTTGAGAGCCGGAGCGACCGGCCCAGAAGTCTGGGTCTCTTGAGCTTGGCAACTGGTCTGTGGCTGGACTCCCTTTGGTATAAGGAAACCCAGGCTCCAGAAAGCATCCGTTAGCATGCACGTTTTCTCGACTGCACCCTCAGTGGAGTTCTGTCTTCTTGTGCCATGTGTATTGGACTAGGTGGTTTTGCCCCTTAGCTCACAATTGTTTGTCAGCATCAACAAACTGAAAAATCGAGTCTGTTAGCTGAAGTTCATGCTCCAAGTGAAACAGTGACTTAGTTGGTTTTGGACTACAAACCTGTCTATTTCCCACACTAGTGCTCTCTTCCAGCTGTAGGAAATAGGAGCACAGGCCTCACGGTTAACGTAGCATATGTTTTTAGTCAGCTCTGCAGCGCTTTGACAGAATACCTGAGATACTCGACATAAAGGAGGAAAGGGGGGCTGGGAATATGGCCTAGTGGCAAGAGTGCTTGCCTCGTATACATGAAGCCCTGGGTTCGATTCCTCAGCACCATATGTATAGAAAATGGCCAGAAGTGGCGCTGTGGCTCGAGAGGCAGAGTGTTAGCCTTCAGCAAAAAGAAGCGAGGGACAGTGCTCAGGCCCTGAGTCCAAACCCCAGGACTGGCCAAAAAAAAAAAGGAGGAAAGATTGTGCTGGTTTATGATTTCAGAGGTGCTGGGCCTATGGAGGCCCAGCATATCACAGCAGAGCTAATGGGAGAGGAAACCTGTTTACCTCATGTCAGCTGAGAAGCAAAGAGAGAAACAAGAAGGTCCAGGGTCCCAGAACCCCTCCCAGGCCTCAGCCCCTGTGACCTGACTTCCTCCCACTGGGCCTCCTGGAGGTTCCACCAGCTCATAGAGCACCACAGGCTCAGGCACCTAGGGGTGACATTTCAGACCCAGACGATAGCCACATACTAGCACAGCTATCAGTAATATGGGGTCGAATGAATTGCTATACACAAAATTTTGTTTGTTTCTCAGCATACAGGATCAAGACAAAAAACTTCAAGATCTGTGGAGAACGTGTCAGAAGTTGCCACCACAAAATTTTGTTAACTTTAGGTATGCATGTTTGGGATTCTATAAAGTAGCTTTTGACGTGACAGTAACTCCTGATGAAGATAGGTTTAATCCCAGCAGGGAAAATATTAACTCGGGAGTGCTTGGCACATCTGAAGACATGGAGAGTAATGTGGAGCTGCTGGCCTGGGGGCTGGCAGGGCTGGTGATGCTGTGATCCACAGGTGCCATTGGTGTCAGGTTGTCTGATGATTTTACTCTGTAAATTTTACTAGTGGTTTTTTTTAAATATAGAGTGCAAAAATTCAGTTTCATATGGTTCAGAATTCAAAGGTACACATTGAAAAAAAAATCTCCTATTCTCCTCTTCTCACTACCTAGCTCCTCTCCTGAGACACAGTCAGGGTTACGGTTTCTTGCAGGACTCAGTGCAAGCCAGGAGAGGGAGGGTCGAGTATATAATCCTAGCTGCGTGGGATGTGGAGATCTGGAGATCAAGGTTTGAGACCAGCCTTGGTATAGAAGCTCATGAGACTCCATCTTGAACAGTAACTGGATGTGGTGGCAGAAAATGTCATCCTAGGTATGGGGGAAGCATAGTAACTGAGCACAGTAGCCCTGTCTGTCATCCCCAGCAATACGGGTATAAAATAAGACGCCAGGCATCAGTGGCTCATGCCTGTCATCCTAGCTACTCAAGAAGCTGAGATCTAAGGACCCTGGTTCAAAGCCAGCCCAGGCAGGAAAGTATATGAGGTTCTGATCTCCAATTAACCACCAGAAAACCAGAAGTGGCGCCATAACTCAAGTAGTTAGAGTGCTAGCCTTGTGCTGAAGAGCTCAGAGACAGCGCCCAGGCCCAGAGTTCAGGCCCCATGACTGACAAAAACAAGACTCTACCTCCAAATTAACTAACATAGAAAGTGGCTGGAGGTATGCCTCAAGTGGTAGAGTGCCTGGTAAACTCAAGGCCCTGAGTTCTAATCTTGGTACCTCAAAAAAAAAAGTGAATCCATGCATAAGCAGCTACTTTCATATACATGCTTTCTCTCATCATCCACTTTTTAACATCAAATAGTATTGTATATTGTACACATTATCCTCCTCATCTTCTGTGCTTAACATTTTACCATTTTGTTCAATGCATCTTAAGAGAAATTTCCATATCAGTACATGATAACTTTTCATAGTTGCATAGTACTCTACTTTAAGGATTATCTGTCTTTATTTAACCAGCTCCCTGTTGTCAGAGAGCTAGATTGTACTTAATTTTTAAAAATGTAACTGTACTTATAGTCATTATAGTCATATATGCTTAAAGTGTATATCCAGTAAATTGGATATTTTCATAATTGCAATATAAAATGTTTTCAAATACAGTTCCATTTAAGAAATGTACCTAGGTTGATTTTGTTAGTTCATTTTACTATATTTGTATTAAAAATACATTGAGCCACTCTTGATCCCAATGTAAAGTGTGTTAGTATACTTTATTATATACTTTTCTACTATGTATTAGTGGTAAAGCATATTGGATAATAGAGGAGAAATGGATTGGAAATGTGCAGCAAACAGAGGTAAAAATCATTGCAATTTCCTCTTTCCAAGTTCTCATTAATCAGTTTCTTAAAACAAACAGAAGAAAAAACTGGACCAGAACTGTGGAGCCAGGTGGGAGGGAAGATCTGCAGGTGTTTCATAGACGCACCCTCCATCCTTCTGTTTTGCAGGTACCTGATCAAGTTCCTGGCGAAGCTCGCTCAGACCAGTGATGTTAATAAAATGACTCCCAGCAACATTGCCATCGTGTTGGGCCCCAACTTGTTGTGGGCCAAAAATGAAGGGTGAGTAGGCTTTCCCTCAGCCTGGGACACTGATTGCTCCTTTTCATCTGGCTGGATGGTCCTCATCTTAGTAAGATGCGCCTCAGGATTCTGAAGTTGATTTTCCACTTAGCTGACTTTCTCAGGACACAGCTGGGAGCCAGCCCACATGTGGGCGAGGGGGAGGAGGCCATCAGGGGGCAAACAGGAGGCACACATCTGCACCTGCCTGTACTAACCAGGCTGTGATGAGACCGCCAGGGCTTGACCCCTCCTCTCTCCCGGTCTGGCTGGGCCTGCGGTGAAATTGACACAAGACAGATTAATTAGCAGGAAGGATGCATGTGGGACTTTTACATTTACCAAGGAGCCCTCATAGGAAAAACAAAAAGGCCCCAACAGGCAGTTACTGCTGAATGCTCTATGGCCAAGTCAGACAGCCACTAGTCCATTGTGAAAGTGTGAACCAACAGAGCTTAGTCCCATGGAAAAGGATGAGTCTAACAAGGTCATTTGCCCTGATGGCCTCCTGCCTCAACACTCCCCCCCCAACACACACACCAATCCCTGATGATAAAAAATTTTTCTCCCCTAGGCGCTGGGAGGGCATCTTTCAAGGGAGAGTTTATCTCCTGTTTTCTGGAAGAAAAAAGGAAGGTCAGAGTGCCCTTCTTATATCTGCTGTTTCTCAGGTGTTTTTCCCTCAGTCCTCAGAGCTTTCCCTGCAAAGCCAGGGCCGTCACACCCACCTAGCTGAGTCTTGGGAGCCCTGGGGGTGGGGGGCCATGGGGCCTGTGTCCTTCCTCACCTCCAGGATTGGTTCAGTAGGATGATGGCCCTATTCCACTTCCTCTCACACCTGCCAAGCAAGCGCTCTACCACATGAGTAGAAACCCAGCCCTTTAAATTTTTTTAAAATTGTTATTATAAAGGCGATGTACAGAGCAGTTACAGTTGTATAAGACAGGTAAAGAATACATTTATTTTTGACAGTGTCACCCCTTCCCTTGTTCTCTCCCAGTTTTCCCCTCCTGTCCCCACACACAAGTTGTATTGTTCATTTTCCACATAGTGCCTAGTGAAAACCACTGCTCTGCATTTGTTCACCCTTTGTCCCTCCATTTCTATATGCCCCCCCTTGCCTTCCCAAAGACAAATAAACAACAAACAAGACAAAAAGAAAAGAAAAACAAAAATAGCAACAAAGAAAAAAAGCTCTTGTTTCCATTTCCTGGAGTTCATTTCAATAAATATTACTTGCATGATCGGATGAACATAAGCATTGCACCTTTGTGTTCTTCCCCTAAGAATAGCCTCCTGTGGTCTTGCTGTGTGAGAATGCCTAGAGACCTGTATAATTTATCATGTCCCAGTGTGTTTTAGATCTAGCTTCTGCATATGAGAGAAACATGCTCAGTTCCTTTCTCAGAGCTTGGCTCACCTCATTTTATTTTCTGGTTTGTGGCGTTTTTGCCCAAGGCCAGCCACAGATCACAGTCTTTCTGCCCAGTAGCCTCCCACATGTCTGGGGTCACTGGCATTTGCCACTGTGCCTGGCTTGTGGGTTAAGTTAGGGACCTCACTTTGTTGTCCAGGCTGGCCTGGAACTGCCATTCTCCCAGCTTCCCACTTCCCAAGTAGGTGGGGTTGTATGTGTGAGCCACCTTGCCTGGTCAAAATGCTGTGGTCTTTTCATTCATTCATTCATGTGTGCCCAATCTTGTTTTAGAAAATAAGATTACTGGGCGGGTGGGAGGCGGGGGGAAAATGAGGGAGAAGGTAACAAGTTGAACAAGAAATGTACTCACTGCCTCACATATAAAACTGTAACCCCTCTGTACATCACTCTGACAATAAATAAGTAATTATTTTTAAAAAAGAAAAGATTACTTGTAAAAATTCAACATTATAAAGCAAGATTAAAGGTAAGTAGAGATATAGCTATAGTAGATATATGCTTGTAATGCTAGCTACTTGGAGGCTGAGAGCAAAAGGATTGTGGTTCAAAGCCAGGCCAGGCAGAAAAGTTTCCAATCAAAATAACCAAAAAACAAACAGAAATACAAGGCTGAAGGTGTGTCTCAAGAGGTAGAGCACCAGCCTACTAAAGTCCCAAGTTCAAACCCCAATACCTGCTAGGTGCCGGTGATTCCCATATATAATCCTACCAACTTTGGAGGCTGAGATCTAAGGATCATGGTTTCAAGTCAGGCCAGGCTAGAAAGTTAAGGAGATCCTTATCTGTTATCTCCAGCTAACCACCAAAAAAGAGGAAGTGGAGGTGTGGCTCAAGTGGTAGAGCACTAGACTTGAACACAAAAGCTCAGACAGTGCCCATGCTGAGTTCAAGCCCAAAATGGACCAGCACAAAAAGAAAAAGGCACACACACAACACCCCACATTATTGTGCAAATCAGTGGGAACCAAGCACTCTATGGCTGCTCAAGGACGAGGATAATGGTTCTTACTCATTCTCTTCCTTTTGTGCCCTGATGGTGGATACTTTCAGCTCCTGGTCCCTCACCTGAGACGGAGCCCACTTGGGCCAACTTCTGTGTGAGCTCGGGGCTCTGCAGCGGTGCACACGCTAGGTGATAGTATCAGCAAACTGTTTTTGGTGATAAGGGGTCTTGGATGCTAGCTCCCAGGTTGCAGCCCTGTTCCTATCAATGGAAGCCGCCTTTCTGACCCTCCTCTCTTCCTGGCATCACTGCCCTCGGTCCCTGTGCTGAGCATCAAGCTTGCCCTTGCTTGGCAGAGGGAGGAACCACAGCCGGCTGTGTTATTTGTCCTCCTGGACAATCACTACTGCACTCATAGTCTAGGACCTTGTGAGTTTTGTCTGTGCATCTGAATTCACATGTCTTATCACATAGACACAAGTGCATTGCCTGGCTGAGGCTGCAGAGGGGAAGGAAGCTTCTGATTTTGCACACTTGCTTTGCAGAACGCTGGCAGAGATGGCAGCAGCTACATCAGTCCACGTGGTCGCGGTGATTGAGCCCATCATCCAGCACGCGGACTGGTTCTTCCCCGGAGGTAAGGATTGTTGCAGGTCTAGTGATGTCAGAGCTGTGTGGTAATCTAAGAAAGAAATAGCAAATCTAAGAAAGAAAACCCATCGGTGGTTATGTAATTGGCTTTGCTTTTTCACGCTTCTTTCCAGGGTTTGTTCATTTGCGTTTGTGCTCTGACATGATAATGCTATTTTTGCATTTCCTGTAGTTTCACTGAAACACATTCAGCCAATGCAGTGAGTACCTGCCAGGTGCTGTGTGTTGCTAGCTGTGGAGGAGCTCTGCACCCTGGAGAAAACAAGTTCTAATTTGTGACAGGATAGAGACAGAAGGTCGAGGAGAGGTTTGACTGTCTCCGGTGTTGAGTAAAGGGAGCCATAAATTGCCTTTTAAAAGGGACTTGGAATAGGCAGGATTTTCACTTGGAAAAGAGGGTTGGGTTTTTTTGTTTGTTTGTTCCTGCTTTCTTTTTAGTGTCTCCAGTCAGATGAGTCATTGGGCTTGTGCAAAGGGAGAAAGAAAGTAGGAAAGGTGGATTGGGGCCGATTGGTAAAGGTCTGGGCTGCTCAGTCAGAGGATGAGGCTTTGATTCTATAGTGATAAACTCTGAGTACATGGTGCAGTCCCAGGATCCACAGAGCTCCTTTTGGGGGTCCTGGTAGGGTGTGTGTTAAGTCCAGACCTCTCCCCCCACACACACACTACTTCCCCAGAGCAGCCAGCTGCCCTAGGTCTGCAGTGTGAGCTTCAGACGCGATCTGGGCTTCGCTGTTCTTCTCCCCTGCCTTTCTTTTCTTTTTTTCTTTATTGTCAAAATGTGATACAGAGGGGTTACAGACTCATATGAAAGGCAGTGAGTACATTTCTTTGTTCTACTTGTTACTTCCTCCCTCATTTCCCCCCTCCTTTCCCCTCCTATTCCCCTCTCCCCCCAAGAGTTGTGCGGTTGGTTTACACCAAATGGTTTTGTAAGTGTTGCTTTTTGAATAGTTTGTCTTTTTGTTCTTTGTCTCTCAATTTTGGTATTCCCTCTCCCTTCCCCAGTTCTGATACCCATCTAAATAGTATCCAGGGTACTCAGATGTGATACAGTAGTAGCGAGGGTACAGCCGCAGGAAGGGAGTACAAGAGAAACAATCTAAACAAACCAGTCAGTTAAACCGACAAGGAAAAAGAGAAAAAAAATAGTACAAGTTCACATGGCATGTTGAAAATAATTATAACAGTGGTATAACTCTTGTCTCCATAACGTGGAGTTCATTTCACTTGGCATCTTCTTATGTGATCATATGGGTGTAGCTATTGGGGTATTTTGATCTTCTACCGTGACTAGCCTATTCCTGTACTAGCTATTCCCTATGAGGGACACCATAGGGTTTATGTTTCTTTGGGTCTGGGTCACTTCAGTATGATTTTTTTTCCAAGTCCTTCCATTTCCTTACAAATGGGGCAGTGTCATTCCTTCTGATGGAGGCATAGAATTCCACTGTGTATATGTACCACATTTCCCTGATCCATTCGTCTGCTGAGGAGCATCTTGGTTGGTTCCATGTTTTAGCAATGACAAGTTGTGCTGCAGTGAACATTGTTGTGCTGGTGGCTTTAGTGTGGTCTTACTTGTAGTTTTTTGGGTAGATGCCCAGAAGTGGGGCTGCTAAGTTGTAGGGGAGCTCTATACTTAGCCTTCTGAGGAACCTCCACACTGCTTTCCAGAGGAGTTGAACAAGTTTGCATTCCCACCAACAATGTAGTAGGGCTCCCTTTTGGCCACATCCTCTCCAGCATTTGTTATTATTGGAATTCCTGATAATAGGTATTCTTACTGGGGTGAGGTGGAATCTCAATGTTGTTTTGATTTGCATTTCTTTGATGGCCAGTGATGTAGAGTACTTTTTCATGTGACTCTTAGCCATTGTCATTTCCTTGTCAGAAAACTTTCTTTTTAGGTCTTTAGCCCATTTGTTGAGAGGGCTGTTGGTTCTTTGATTGTTTGGGGGGAATTTGACTTTTTTGAGTTCTGTGTTTATTTTAGATATCAGGCCTTTTCCCAATCTGCAGGCTTTCTATTTATCTTGGAAGCTATATCCTTTGCCCTGCAGAAGCTCTGCGGTTTGATACAGTCCCACTTGTCCAGCCTTTCTTTGATTTGTTGGATTTCTGGGCCTTTGTTGAGAAAGTTTCTTCCAGTGCCAAGGAGTCCTAGAGTTTCTCCTATTCCTTCTTGTAGAGTTTTCAGGGTATCAGATTTTATTTCCAGGTCTTTGATCCATTTGGATATGATTTTGGTGCAGGATGATGAACTGGGATTCCAGGTAACAGTCCTGAATATGATAAAGGCTGTCTATGACAGACCAACAGCAAGCATAATACTAAAAAGTGAAAAGCTAAAACCATTCCCTTTAAAATCAGGAGCAAGACAAGGATGTCTGCTCTCTCCTCTCCTCTTCAACATAGTACGCAATTAGGCAAGAAGAAAACATAAAGGTGATCCAAATAGAAAAAGATGATGTTAAACTTACTCTCTTCACAGATGACATGATCCTATACCTAAAGAACCCCATAGATTCTACTCCCAAGCTACTAGAGCTGATCCAAAACTTTGGCAAAGTAGCAGGATATAAAATAAATCCTCGAGGCTGGAGATGTGGCCTAGTGGCAAGAGTGCCTGCCTCATATACATGAGGCCCTGGGTTCGATTCCCCAGCACCACATATACAGAAAATGGCCAGAAGTGGCGCTGTGGCTCAAGTGGCAGAGTGCTAGCCTTGAGCAAAAAGAAGCCAGGGACAGTGCTCAGGCCCAGAGTCCAAGGCCCAGGACTGGCCAAAAAATAAAAATAAATATATCCTCAATGGCTTTTGTGGGGCTGGGGATATGGCCTAGTGCTTGCTTCCCATACATGAAGCCCTGGGTTCAATCCTGCAGCACCACATATACAGAAAATGGCCAGAAGTGGTGCTGGGGCTCAAGTGGCTGAGTGCTAGCCTCGAGCAAAAAGAAGCCAGGGACAGTGTTCAGGCCCTGAGTCCAAGCCCCAGGACTGGCAAATAAATAAATAAAATCAATGGCTTTTATATACGCCAACAACCTGAAGAGTGAGGCTAAAATCAGAAAAGTAACACCTTTTACAATTGCCTCAAAAAACGTAAAATACTTAGGAATAACCTTAACCAAAGAAGTGAAAGAACTCTATGATAAGAACTTTAAAAGCCTAAAACAGGAAATTAAAGCAGAATTTAAGAAATGGAAAAACCTCCCATTCTCCTGGATTGGGAGGATTAACATCATTAAAATGGCAATATTACCAGAAGCTATCTACAAATCCAGTGCAATACCCATCAATATCCCAATATCATAACTGTACTCCCTTTGCTCAATACCTTGTCAATAAAATTTTTTTGAAAAAAAAATATATATCCCAACATCATTCTTCAATGAAATAGGGAAGCAATTCAGAAATTCATATGGAACAATTAAAAAAAAAAAACCGAATAGCAAAAACAATCCTAAGTAGAAAGAACAGTGCAAGCGGAATATCAATACCAAACTTTAAGTTGTACTACAAAGCTATAGTAATAAAAAACAGCTTGGTACTGGCACAAGACAGCCCTGAGAACCAATGGAACAGAACGGAAGACCCAGAAATGAACCCACAGACCTACCTAATCTTTGACAAAGAAGCTAAAAACATAGGTTGGAACAAAGACAGTCTCTTCCACAAATGGTGCTGACAAAACTGGGTCAACACCTGTAACAAACTAAAACTAGATCCCTATATATCATCCTGCATCAAAATCAACTCCCCTGCCTTTCTATCCACAAAAACTGCTCCTTGTTCATGCTCAGTAGAAACGTGACACATTCTGCCTAGGTTTCCCTCGAGGAAAGGATTCTTGGCAAATTACCCCAGTGTTGCCTTTTATTCCTTGGTTTTGGTGGTAGTTTTTTGTTTTGTTTTGCTTCGTTTTCTTAGTCTGTTGTGAAGCTTGAACTCAGGGCCTGGGCGCTGTCCTTGAGCCTGTTGTGCTCAAGGCTAGTGCTCTACCACTAGAGCCACAGCTCCTGCTTCTGGCTTTTTTATGGTTAATTGGAGGTAAGAATCTCATGAACTTTTCTACCTGGGCTGCCTTTGAACTGTGATCCTCAGATCTCTGCCTCCTCAGTAGCATGAGCCATCAGCGCCCCACATTGCCTTTTTTTCATTTTCATTTCTGTCGATTTTTTTTTTTTTTTGGCCAGTCCTAGGCCATGAACTCAGGGCCTGAGCACTGACCCTGGCTTCTTTTTTGCTCAAGGCCAGCACTCTGCCACTTGAGCCACAGTGCCACTTCTGGCCATTTGCTGTATATGTGGTGCTGAGGAATCGAACCCAGGGCCTCATGTATACGAGGCAAGTACTCTTGCCACTAGGCCATATTCCCAGCTCTCTGTCAATTTTTTGATGATTCAAATAACTAATCCACACTTTGTTGTCATCTTGTTTTCTCTGTGTGTGTGTGTGTGTGTGTGTGTGTGTGTGTGTGTTTTCTGTTGACAAAAAAGAAAGCAGAGGTCAGCGTGATGACTGGTTGCCTCCCTGGTTGCCTCAGCTCCTCACTTCCCCGTGGGTTGATATCACACTTCCCACGAGCCAGCAAGTAAGCGAGTGAGTAAGTGCTGGTGCTGCGTGGTGAAGCAGGGAAAGGTTACAGACGGAAGAACGGGGGGCCCGCCCTCCACCCCTGTGCTCTGTGCTCATGCCTTGCTCATGTCTCTTTTTGCAGAAGTAGAATTTAATGTATCAGAAGCGTTTGTACCCCTCACAACCCCGAATTCTAATCACGCATCCCACACTGGAAACGATTTTGACTCTGGGACCCCGGAGAGGAAACGGCCAGCCAGCATGGCGGTGATGGAAGGGGACTTGGTGAAGAAAGAGAGGTGTGTTCACCCCCAAATGTCCTGTGGGACATTATACTCAGAGTTCTCTCTGCCCCACCCCCCGACTGGTAGTGTCCTGATCATTGAGGACACGTGCTGTAGATGAGCGCAGTGTGAATCTGAACGCAATGTGACTCTGGCTGTGATGTCCTGAGTGGCACCTGTGCGGTCTGCAGCCCGCTGACCCCCCAATCTGCTCTGTGCCTACAGTGGGAGTGGTCATCACACACCCAGCAAACGTACCTCACCATACCTCACTGGACTTCTGTCCAGAACTGTGTCAACACCACACATCTTAGTGAGGCATGTGAAATCCTGTGTATAGACACATGACTTTAGTGTCTTTGGCTTCAAAGTAAAAAGCAGCCATTGAAAAACCTCAACAGTTCAAAAGGAAAACCAAGACCTGAATGAACTTCCTATCTCTCCTGTTCTCTGTAAGCAGTAGGTGAGATTTTGCCTTTGGGTGCCTCCTGTCAGTGTGTGGTAAAATGCCCAGTACTACCGCACTGTGGGTATGTAGAAGAAGCAGTATGCTTCCTGACACGCACATGGTATTGTTACTGCTGGTGCTCAACAGAGAAAACATCTAGTCTTCGGAGTGAAGCATGTGGGGTGCTCATGTTGATGGGGTCAAAAGCAAAGGAAAACACTTTGCTTTACTGTTCTGTCACTCTGAAATTCACATTTCTTTTGTAGAAGTGTCACATAGCTGAGCCCTCGGTAAAGATTAATTTCAAGCCAGGCACTAGGAGCTCGCACTTGTAATCCTAGTTACTCAAGAAGTTGAGATCTGAGGATCATGGGTCAAAGCCAGGCTGGGCAGGAAAGTCCATGAGACTCTCCACTTAGGAAAACCAAAGTGGCACAGAGGTTCAAGTGGTAGAGTGTTAGCCTTGACCAAAAGAATTCAGGGACAGTGCCTAGGCCTTGAGTTCAAGCCCCATGACCAACAAAAAGAGAGAGGGAGAGAGAGATTAATGTCAAGCTGTGTGCTGGTGGTTCATTCCTGTGATCCTAGTTGCTCAGGAGGCTGAGATATGCTGATTGAAGCTAGCCTGGGGCAGGAAAGTCTGTGAAACTCTTATATCCAGTTAACTACCAAAAAGCCAGAACTGGAACTGTGGCTCAAGGGGAGAATGCTAGCCTTGGGTAAAAGGAGCTCAGGGTCATTGCCCAGACCCTGAGTTCAAGCCCCAGGACTGGTGTGCACATGCACACATGCACACACACATGCACGCACACACACACACAAGTTAATTTCATTTATTTTAAACTAAAATTTGGTGTTACAAGTCAGGTGTGGGGTCATGATTCTCAGTCACCTGCCCTCATGGTTTCTCTCTTCCATCTGAGCCAGTAAATACCATCGTAGACAGTCATAGGTCTTTTCCATTTTTGAATTGGAAAAAACAACCAAAAGGAAAAAAAAAAAGTTGCTGTCCACACACAATGGGCCTAAGTGAAGTGAGTCTTTTATCCTATCTCCAGGCCTCATCCCTTCCCCCGGCAGCCATTTCCCAATGTGCACTGGAGGCGTTCTTTCCTATAAACACCTGTCTGGATTTCCAGACTGTCAGGTGTGGCCACAGTACCTGTGGTCAGCCTCCTGGGCTCGGCTTCCACCTAACTTCCCAAACACAGACATGAGATGGGCGTGAAGGGGCAGGGAACTCAGCTCCATGCTGCGCTGCCCAGGACATGGCCTGCCTGTGTGCTTCAGCGGCACCCACACTGATCAAGGAGTTGGATCAGTTCCTGGTTGTTGGCTTTGCTCGGTTTCAAAGCCAACGTGGACGCTTGCTTTGATGGTCTCAGGGCTGACCATCATGTGGTCATTTACCACATGCTGGGCACCTCGGGTGGCTGTTCTGTGTTACCATGTGAGGATGCTGGGCTTCTGTCTCTGTAGCTGGCTTGCGTGGTGTTGACTGTTTCTTCTCTCTGTGTAGCTTTGGTGTGAAGCTTATGGACTTCCAGGCTCATCGGCGCAGTGGCACTCTAAATAGAAAGCACATTTCCCCCGCTTTCCAGCCGCCACTCCCACCCATGGATGGCAGTGCCTGGGCTCCCGCAGCCCAAGAGCCCTCTACCCAGAGCTCTAGGGCTGATGGCAGCTCGGGGTGTGGGACGGTCCCCTCCACTGCAGGCACACTGGAGCAGGGCCTGAGCCCGGGCGACAGCAGGTAAGGAGCCCGCTTCTGGCAGTGGAGGCTGGACCCCCCTCGTGTCTCACAGGCAGGGATGGCCTGGGGCATGGCACTTGCCTCAAGGAACAGCTCTGGAGGATAAACCAGATCTGCACTCATTCCTCTGATGGGCTCAGGGCATGGGAAGGGACCACAGATCGCTGGCTTCCTTTTCTTGTTCCCACAAGAAAGCAGCCTATGTTTGCATTCCCTGCCTACTGCTTCAGTGCTGCAAGCTGGAGGCTAAGCGGTGACTAACGTCTGTTTACTGACTTGTAGCCACCAGTACTCACTCACCTGTCACATGCCTGTTGTCATGCAGTATGCTAATTTAGAAGCGCCTGAGTGGATGTCCAAGCTAGCTCAGCTGTAGTCCCCCTAGCGTAGGACTCATTCACTCGCCCACTGGCTCATCAGCCATCAGGGCTGTCTAAGGAACTGATACATGCCAGGCACAATACTGGGTGTGGAGGGCGCCCAAGCCCCTGCCTTGGGCCCTCAGGCCTGCAGGGGACCCAACACATGAGCGCACTAGGTAGGAAGTAAGAAGACATTTCCTTCCTAAAGCAAACTTTGCTGCTGTACGAGATGAGTCCAGTTCTTACCATCACTTGCTGTCTTCTTACTGTCCACAAAGCCCTAAACCCTCATAGCTGAAGTGAAGTACATGCCATAAACAAGGATTGCCTGCTTTCCTCCCGCACGTTGTCTGTCCCCACGCTGAGGTGACTGTGCCTAGGGAAAACTGTTCATCTCAACTTGTATCCAAGGTGCTTAACGATGCCAGGACCTTGATTCAGCCGTCATAGCTGAACACTGAGTGCTCTGATCCGTTTTTATTCACATCCTCTGGGTGGTTCCGTATTTCGTTAAGAAAGGTTAGGGCTTCCCACTTAGTGAGGCTCTGCATTGCTGTGTGCTGGCTTATCAGTAACTGCTGCTCTAGACCTGTTTGCTTTGGTTTAAGTGTTTCTTGTTAGGAAAAAAAAATAGAAGCAAACTTAGGTGTTTTCATTTTCTCACACTATCAATTTGTTTAAAACTAAATGTCTGAAATTGACGAGCCATCCCTGTTGAAGGACAAACAGAACATCGGACATCCGATGGCCCTGTAATTTTAGACTCTTAAAGTTCTGTGTACATGTCGCTGATGGCTTTCACGCTGCAATGGCCCTGACAGTGTGCTGTTGTCGTGTTTGTACAGGAAGTTCCATCCTGGAAGTATGGGCCGTCGTTTCCGCCCCTTCCCTGCTGATCAGTGCTGGACTTGGAGTCATTCAGCTTCCCAGAGAGCAAATCACTGATCATAGTCAAACCCTTTATAATATAAAGTATTAGTAGGTTGTTGAGTCTGCTTTCTTTTGTACTATGCATATAGTATATACATATGTCCCAAAGTCCCTTTATATTCAATATCATCCAGTAAGTATAAGCAAAGCAGAACTTGTGAGGGATTGTCAGTCACCTTGAAATGGCCTTTAACTTGATATTTGAGTGCCAGAGTAGTTGAAAGCTAGGAATCTTTAAAAAAAAAAAATAAATCAAAAGGATATCATTGTTAAGTAAATATGAACCATATGGACTCCATCTGAGCCCATATGAGCCTGGCCCCTGCCTTGTTGAGATGAAGGATGCCTGTGGAATCTTATATGCACCTCAGCCCTCCGTGCCCCATAGCTCTTGTGTCTACACATTTCAAACATCCACCAGCCAAAATTTCTTTTTTCTTAAATCCTGCCTGCACTGAACATCCAGCTCTTCGCCCTTGTCTCCAGTTCCCAAATCCTGCAGCGTAGCCACTGTTTTTACATTGTACCTGCTAGTGGACACCAGAAGTCTGCAGGAAGATGGGCGCGGGCCATGTGCAAACACTGCACCTCTTTCTGTTGAGCTTGGGGCCCCCTGGGATGTTGGTATCTGTGGGGAATCGCAACCCCACCCCCACCCCTGGTGTTTGGAGGGATGACTGTATCTCACGGAATGTTTAGTTTTCTTAGCTGAGATTACCTGACCTCTGACTTGGCTTATACCTCCTTTAGTCCTCCAAAACCCAAGGACGGTGTATCTGCAGCTGTCCCTGCACCTGGCAGAAACAGTAGCCAGATAACCACTGGCCAAAACCAGGCCCCCGTGAGTGGCGGCTCCCATCAGCTGGCAGTGGGCCCACCGCACAGCGCCGCTGGCCCCAGCCCTCACACTCTGCGCCGGGGTAAGTACCCTGGGGCCCTTCGCGTCGGGGAGGGCCTGCTCTCCTGGGGTTGGGGACTTTGGCTCTGATATTTCCATGTCTGCTTTAAAACAACAAGCAGGAAGATCTGTCCTTGAAGAGAAAAAAGCATGGTAGAAAAATGACAGAGCACAGGGGCATGCATGCATGAGTATTTGTCCTTTAAGGCTACAGAGCTCAAACCTGAGGTGTTGTTTCTCCAAAAACGCGCCCAGGTTTCCCAAGAGTCTGGTTTCAGGCCTTCATTGTGGTTGGGAAACCACCGCAGCCTCGCTACCGCCCAGACTTTGTGGTTGTGGGAGCCGCGGTGCCCTTCATGTCAGGGTCAGGGCTTTCTGAATGGCTCCCACAGTCTCCCCTGGGGTCCCCCACCAGCAGCCCAAGGCACTGCTTTCAAACAGAGATGTGGGGGCATCTCTGTGTGACACTCCGGGGGTCTCTTGTGCACGCAGACCACCTCCGCCCTCACTCAGAGCATCAGGCCTCCCTGAGCCTCAGACTCCCCCACCTCACCCCCAGTGCACCGGGCGGGCCTCCCCTGAGCCCCACCTCACACTCCCCCCTCTCAGCACTCTGATCCTGGCGGCCTGTGTACACCAAACTCATTCCTTCCTAGGAGCTCCTGCACCTGTTGTTTTCCCTCCGGAACATTCTGTCTCTATCTGTCTTACTTGCTGTTTCTTATCAGCAGGTCTTAGCTCAAAGGTCACATCCTTCATAGGCCTCCATCTCCACTGTCTCTCCTGTTACTTTTTGGAGACAGGGTCCAGGTTGGCCTCAAACTTAGAGGACTCCTCAGCCTCGGCCTTCCTAGTGTTGGGATGCAGGTGTGTTGATCCTGTAGGCAGCCCTGGCCATTGTTTATCACCTAAAATGTTTAACTGTTCAGCTTCTTGCCGGCCTCCCGCCCCTGCCCGAGTTCCCAGCTCTGGTGCCTGGCCTGCCACGCAGCAGGCCCTGGGTGCGCGCTGGGCGCCGTGGCCGCCACAGCAGTGACGGTTCGGTTCCGTTCGGTTCCGAGGGCGGCCTCCCACATGGCTGAGCCACACACACCGCATGGCGTCGGGTTTCTTCGGGTTTTCCAAGTGGGCAGGACCCCGTTCTAGAGCCCACTAGAGTGTGGGACCCCCACCCCTTCCCGCAGGTTCTGGGGAGGCTGCCGGGCCAGGCGGGCGGTTCTGCCTCGGGCTCTGGCTGATGTGTGTTTTCCCCCTCGCTTCGTGCAGCTGTGAAGAAGCCTGCTCCCGCGCCCCCCAAGCCGGGAAACCCGCCCCCCAGCCACCCGGGAGCCCCTCCGCCGACGCCCAGCCTGTCCCCGAAGCCGGGTCCCCGCAGCCCCTCGCCGCCGCCCCCGGGCCCGGCCCCCGCCGCCGCCGCCGCGCAGCCCTCGGCGCCCGCCCCGCGGCGCCCGTCTAGCGGCCCGGGCCCCATCCAGGCGCCCAGCCACCCGCCGCCGCAGCCCCCGACACCGGCCGAGCCCACGCCGCCGCAGACGCCCACGCCCCCCAGCACGCCACCGCTCGGGAAGCAGCACCCCGAGACCCAGCCGCTCGCCGGGACCCTCCCGAGACCCCGGCCGGTGCCCCGGCCGCGGAACCGACCCAGCGTGCCGCCGCCGCCACAGCCCCCCGGGGGCGCGCACGGGGACCCCGCCTCCGCCTCTGCCGCCACCGCCGCCAGCGCCAGCACCGCCTCTGCCTCCAAGATCGTGACCGGTGAGTGTGGAGGCGCGCCCGGCTCAAGACCGCACAGCAGGGGCTCGAATTCCGTTTCAAGTGGTAGAGCGCTAGCCTCGAGCACAAAAGCCGGGGACAGAGCCCGAGTTCCAGCCCCAGGCCCAGCAAAAAGAGAAGTCCTGGAGTGTTCGGAGCGGCGGCTGCTCCAGGAGGGCAGGTTAGCGGTGTGCAGGATGAGGGGTCTCTGTCACCCTGGAATCCTGTTTTGAGGTGGGAGTGAGTGGTAGATTTTGGTGGCAACCTCAGAGAGTGCTAGAAAGAACATTTGACTGTTGAATTTAATTTCCCGGGCTGGGAATGTGGCTTGGTGGTAGAGCGCTTGCCTAGCATGCATGAAGCCCTGGGTTCGATTCTTCAGCACCACATACACAGAAAAAGCCAGAAGTGGTAGAGTTCTAGCATGAAGCAAAAGAAACTCAGGGACAGTGCTCGGGCCCTGAGTTCAAGCCCCAGGACTGGCAAAAAAATAGATTAAATTAAAAAAACAAACGAACAAAAAAAAAAAGCACATACACATTTCCCTCCCAGAAACTGGACTTCACTGTTTAAAGATGAATAGATGTTATAGTGTGGTTTAAAGTGGTCACTGGAGCCCCACCTCGTCTTCTAGCCACCTCAGCCACCTGGTTGTACCTTGGTGGAGTAGAGGATAAGCCACAGCACACCCTGGACCCTGCCACCTTCCTCAGGGCTTCTCAGTGGACCATGAGCCAGTGACATACCCCCAGCTGGTACCCCAAGAATTGTGTATGTGAGCCACAATGAGTTACCACTGGCCATCATTTCCCCCCAGAGTAGAATTCATATAGTTTACAGGTCATAAATGGTTGATAACTTGTGACATCAGAGCATTTGTCTTGAAAACCACATTGTTCTGTTTGCTTGTTTCCCCATAGATGTCCTACCTAGCACCCCCACAGGTGGGGATGGTTTCCAGGACTAAGGCCTAAGGTCTGTAACCCCACCACCACCCCCAAGCAGCTTGATGCACAGCTCCAAATGCTCCTGCTTAGCTGTGATCCCTGTGTGTGCTTGTGACCCCAGGCCGGGCGAGTGGCAGGCCGTCCATTTTGTGGCTTGTAGATGCTGCTTTGTCTGAGTCCCAGAGGACTACCAGGTTCAGGCTCAGATAAAATATGAGGACCATTTCCTTTTCACAAGCATTCTGCCCTCCTCAGGGCCACATACCTTCCTCAATGGACTCATCCAAGTCCCAGATAACTAAGTGCAACCAACTGTGTCTTTTGTGTCTTGACTTTTCATTTTTAATTTTTGAACCTTAAGCACAAGTTAACTGCATGGAGCTTCTTATTTGGTGTCTGAAATTCTCAGGAACTTCCCTCCCCTCCTCACCCCACAAAGTTCCTCCCTCAGCGATCCTACCCTGAATTCCTCTAAATCCCTTTTGCATTCTAGAGTGGTACGGGTTGATTTTCTCAAAAGACTATATGAGCTTTTTTCGGGCTGGGGATATAGCCTAGTGGCAAGAGTGCCTGCCTCGAATACACGAGGCCCTAGGTTCGATTCCCCAGCACCACATATACAGAAAATGGCCAGAAGCGGCGCTGTGGCTCAAGTGGCAGAGTGCTAGCCTTGAACAGGAAGAAGCCAGGGACAGTGCTCAGGCCCTGAGTCCAAGGCCCAGGACTGGCCAAAAAAAACAAAAAACAAAAAAAAAAGACTATATGAGCTTTTTAAAAGGCACCTGAGCTGTGTGCCCGTGGCTCAGGCCTTTAGCAAGCTCTGGCAGGAAAGCCCCCTGAGCCTCTTATCTAGAATTAATCACCAAAAACATGCAAGCAGAATTGTGGCTCAAGTTGTAGAGTGCAAGCCTTGAACAAAAAAGCTGAAGAACATCACCTGTGTCCTGAGTTTAAGCCCCAGAATCAACACACACACACACACACACACACACACACACACACACGGCCACTCTGAGGCTCCTCCAGGTCTGCCTTTGCCCTACACAGGGCCAACAAAAGGCTCTCATTCTGGGATGGGAATATGGCCTTGTGGCAAGAGCGCTTGCCTCGAATACATGAAGCCCTGGATTCCATTCCTCAGCACCACATATATAGAAAACGGCCAGAAGTGGTGCTGTGGCTCAAGTGATAGAGTGCTAGCCTTGAGCAAAAAGAAGCTAGGGACAGTGCTCAGGCCAAGGACTGGCCAAAAAGAAAGGCTCTCATTCTGTAAATGGTTGCTTCATCAGAGCCATAAGCCTTTTGCAGACCAAGTCACAAGAGACTTCACAGCTCAGACTTGGTGATGACACTAAGAAGATGGTGGCTAAAAACATGTCCAGGCCCAGGCCTGTCTCTCCCTCCCTCCTTCCTGAGGACTGGAGGGGAGCAGGGCTGGAAATCATTTACAGAGTCAGGTGACTAAACCTTGATCGGGGCTGAGCCTTTGATACTTCAGTGCTGTGGCACACCCCAGTGTAAAGCCTAGGCCTTCTTTTTACCTAGATGGGAGACTGTGTGCAGGTTCCAAAATACTGTCACGACATGAACTATGCTTATGCCAGAAGGCTATTTGTTCGATCTGCAGCTGTAGTTATTAAATACATGAAACTTTGCTGTTAAAAAATGTTTTTCCCTCTTAAGGTGTTAGCTAATTATTGAAAAGCTAGTCTGTCCTATGAATTCTCTAACACAATAAATTCCCAGATCACCATCATGACCTCAGTATTACAGAACTAACCTGCAAAGCCTTAAACTCCCTATACCACTGTGGGAAGCTCACCAAGGGTTTACATTTACAACTTTACAAATCCTGGCCCTGCTGCTGTTAACCATTAGCCTTGCAGTTTCCAGAAGAAAAGGGAAATAAGTTCCTAGGCAGGGCGGCCCTTTATTATGACATCATGTTTCACTTGGAAAGCTAGACAGATGAATTCCTGAAAACAGGTATTCCCTAGAAGTGCTTCATCCTGAGGAGTTGAATCCAGCCAGCCACCCTAGCTACTCAGGAAACTGAGTCCTGAAGATTGCAGTTCAAAGCTAGCCTAGATAGAAAAGGCTGTGAGACTTACCTCCACCAAAGAGCCAGAAGTGGTTCAAGTGATAGAGTATCAGTCTCGAGTGAAAAACTAAGAGACAGTGCCCAGGACCCAAGGTCAAGCCCCGTGATGACGAGAGAGAGAGAGAGAGAGAGAGAGAGAGAGAGAGAGAGAGAGAGAGAAAGTATGTGTTATATCAAGGCTTGTTGGGATTGAGGTCAAAACTTAGGAGAGGTCGCTGCTTCTGAGCAGGCGGGTGGCCACCTCCTCTGGCTGAGCCCAAGGGAGACTGGAGCTGTGGTGTCATTTTGGAAAGCAGCAGTGGAAGAGTTTATGCCTTGCTGTTTTCAAAGTAAAGGTTGGAAAGCAACAAATCTTCTAATGGAAACATTTTATTAAATAATTTAGATGTATGACCTGCCATATTCAGTCAGAACTGAAATTGGAATATTTAATGGTAAGGAAAAGGCACCTGATTGGCCAAAGCGTTACTGCTACTTCATGATCATCCTCGTGCACTAATGCGTGTCACTAACACATCACCTTCGCCCCCCTGCTCGCACCCCGACTAATAGTGCATGCACTAAAGACTGGCTTTGCTCGTGCTTCCTCACCTGTTCCCAGTACTCAGTGTGGTCACAGGGGGCCTCTGCACTTCCATCCATGGGCTTGAGTTAGAACTTCTGTTCTGAGATGACAGGCGTGGCACAGCCTGCGGGGCCTGTAAAGCATGGTATCCAGCCACACTGGTGAAGGGACTGGCGGAGATGGCACTGAAGCACCAGCTTCATGGTAGATCACTGGTCTAAAGCACGGCATTTATTATGCTCAGCTGGAGGAAAATACTTTAGTAAGACTTACACATCAGATTCCTGTGTCAGCCTTTTAAAACATTTACACACCCAGACCCGGCCTTCTAGGACCCAGAGCAGCGAGGCCAGATGCCCACTTCTTGGATCTTATGCCCTCTCTGGCTTTCCTGGCTTCCTTTTTTTTTTTTTTTTTTAAAGACAGCACTATAGAATAGGAGATCCTTCTTTACTTTTTTGTGCCAGTCCTGGGGCTTGAACTCAGGATCTGAGTGCTGTCCCTGAGCTTCTTTTGCTCAAAGCTAGCTCTCTACCACTTGAGTCACAGCGCCACTTCTGGCTTTTGAGTGGTTAAGTGGAGATAAGAATTTGACAGACTTTCTTGCTCAGGGGTGGCTTTGAATCACAATCCTCAGATCTCAGCCTCCTGAGTTGCTCAGATTACAAGGTGTTGAACCACTGGTGCCAGATTCTGAACCTGAATTTCTCACTTCACGTCCCACGCCCTTTCAATGCATTTTCTTTAGCCATTTCTTTTCAGTGACTACATAATATTTCCTCAGCTAGCTATATTATTTGTAGTTGGATAAAGTCAAACCTCCAGCCACACTCAAACAGAATTTCTCCTTTGACAAAAGTAACAAAAGGTCTCTTTTAGGGTAGAACAATGCTCAGCCTTGGAAGCACAATAGTAAAAATAAAGCAAGCTGTACCCTCGGCCCTGGGTTAGAAGGGGAAGAAGGCTAAGGCAGGGCTTGTTCAATCTGCAATTCCTCCTGAAGCCCTTAACTTTAAGGGTGTTTGCATCTGTTACCCATATTGCCATGAGAATAACCTTGGCATGCCTGTACCTGTAATCCTAACTACTCAGGAGGCTGAGATCTGAGGATCACAGTTCAAATCCTGCCCTGGCAGAGAAGTTCATGAGACTTGTATCTCCAGTTAGCCATCAAAAGCCAATGGGGCTGGGAATATAGCCTAGTGGTAGAATACTTGCCTAGCATACATGAAGCACTGGGTTCATTTCCTCATCACCACATACATAGAAAAAGCTGGAAGTGGCGCTGTGGCTCAAGTGGCAGAGTGCTCGCCTTGAGCAAAAAGAAGCCAGGGAAAGTGCTCAGGCCCTGAGTTCAAGCCCCAGGACTGGCAAGCACACATATACACACACAAAAGAAGAGAAGCAAAGGAGTTCTAGGTGTCCTTCTCCAATAACCTCTTCCAGTTTTTTATTATGATAAGAGCTAGGCCTTTCTCTCCTCAGATAGTGGGAGTAATGTCTCCATAAGGGCCGTACCCCAGGCCCCTATGGTCAGTGTCCAGCCGGGAGGGTGCCGATCATCTCATAGCCCATACTGGCCTTGTCACTCTCCCCCTCTCCCTCCGGTGGGTCTGAGGCTCAGTGGGCTGATCTCCTGGGGCTCGCGGGGGTGTCGTGAATGATGACGTGTGGGCATTTAGCAAGCCTCTGGTCACAGGAAGTGCACAGCAGCGTTAGACCCTGAATATAGAGTTGTGTTCACAAGTAGAGAACTTCACATGAGGGCTGACACGTGCTGAATGAGAAAGGGAAGAGCCAGTGTGTCCTCTGGAAGGGGGCCGGGGCCGATGGCTCCCACCGCATGTGGACACAGACACCAACCATCGCAAGCCTGGGGCTCGCACAAGTCCTGCAGTGTGCATGCCCTGCCGGGTCGCAATGGTTCCGTGGTCTCTCATAGACACTGGCCACTGCCACCGTGTGTTCTGGGATGGGGACGAGGGGAAAGGATTGAATTCACAGCCGTTTTCTTGTTCCAGTGTTGTCTTTAAGTCAGGCCATGTCTGTGCCTGAGGCCTAAGGAGGGAGGCATGGGAAGACGGTGCCCCGGACGCCCAGCCATCGGAGTGGCCACAGAGTTTACCCCACACTGGCTCAGCGGCCAGCCGTGGTCCTAGGCACCTGGGGCTTTGCTGTGAACAAAGACGACGTGCCCTGCCCCTACTCGCTTTCCTTCTGCCAAGAGCAGATGGGGGACATTCTTAATTCTGTGCACACAGGCCGCCTGGGGCTCTACCACCAGCTGTGTGCCCGGCTCGTTTCAGCACCTCAGCCCTTCGACGCCTTGAGGTGCCCATAAATCTAGGAAAGTCCCTGCACTGGGGGGCAGGTCTATCGCCCCTCAAGCAGGGACAGGAGTGGGGAGGGGCTATGAGGAAAGGGAAACTCAGGGGTGAAAGCAGATCTCTCAGCTGAGAACTGTGGGGATGGGAGCTTGGATGGGGCCGGGGAAGGAAAAGCATCTAAGCATCAAGCTTTCCGGAAGTGCGCCAGCTGTTCTTGCCTGAGTGAGGTGCTAGGGGGACCCAAGTAGCCTCAAAGTCAGCTCCCAGAAGGGCAGGCGTGGTATGACTGCCCCCCAGTGCAGAAGAGAGTCCTGCCATGACCAGCTCCAAGAGCAAGCCTAACAGCCATTTCCCTTTCCTCCTAAGGCCAGCCTTACACTGACTTCCTAAGCTGCCAGGCTTCCAGAGAAGCTGAAATGTGGGCCTAAACTAAGTCCATGCCCCCCCTGACCACAGGCTCCATCTCTCTTCACTGTGGCTTCCTGTGTCCTCAGCAAATAGAGCAGGGCATGAATGGATACCTCTCGGCCACACTGGCCTCTCTAGGAAGACGGCCATGGTGGATGAAGCTAGCTGTCAGTGAGCGTGCAGGCAAGGACTGGATGTTTTTGAATAAAAAAGACCTCAGCCAGCATAAGACACAAGAAAGGGGGCTGGGAATATGGCCTAGTGGTAAAAGTGCCTGCCTCATATACATGGAGCCCTGGGTTCAGTTCCTCAGCACCACACATATAGAAAAGGCCAGAAGTGGCACTGTGGCTCAAGAGGTAGAGTACTAGCCTTGAGCAAAAAGAAGCCAAGGACAGTGCTCAGGCCCTGAGTTCAAGCCCCAGGACTGGCCAAAAACAAAAGACACAGGAAAGGAGTCCGGTATGTAAGTGTAAGGAAATTAGAACAGGACTTGTTAGCACTTGTGGGAGGCTTGGTGGTCACTGCAGTCTCATTAGCCAGCGGGGATTGCCCGCTCCCTCCTCCACCCCTGTGAGGAGGCATCTGGCCTCCGGTGTGCAAAGCTCGGGGACTCTGTTTTGCACCCTGCGGCCCATGCCACCCCCCCGCCCATGTAGCATGTCTCCCAGAGCTGTGAGGGCCCACAGGAAAGAGCCGCGGGGTGCTGGCGCGGGGCACGCTGTGTGTCTGTGGTGGGGAGGCCTGTGGGTGTGGGCTCAGGAGCCCCAGGCCAGGCCCTCGCTGACACTGTCTCGTGTGTGTTTGTTTCCTGCAGACACCAATTCTAGGGTTTCCGAGCCGCTTCGTACCATCTTTCCAGAGCTGCCCTCGGACTCAGCAGGCAGGGAGGTGCCCGGCCACATCCTTCTGGACATAGACAATGACACAGAAAGCACAGCCTTGTGAAAACCGCATCCCGCATCCCGCCTCAGCCTCCGCCTCCACCCAGGGGAGTTGCCTGTCTTCGAGACCAAACAGTGAAAAGCTTTTCAGTGCAGGAAGAAGGCCCTGGCGACGCAGGACTGGCCCTCCACAAGGCCCACGAGAGCGCCGAGGCCCACACTTGAAGCTGCATGACCTGTGCTGTACTGTCTTGAAGAAGTTGGCTTTCTTCCCCCAGGACAGAAGTCATGCCAAAAACAAAACACACACACACACACACATACACACACACGCGTGCATGTTACTGCCCGGAAGTACATAGAAAGCTTTTGTCTGGGCTGGGTATGTGGCTTAGTGGTAAGAGTGCTTGCCTAGCATGCATGAAGCCCTGGGTTCGATTCCTCAGCACCACATACACAGAAAAAGCCAGAAGGGGCACTGTGGCTCCTTGAGCAAAAGGAAGCTCAGGGACAGTGCCCAGGCCCTGCGTTCAAGCCCCAGGACTGGCAAAAAAGCTTTCGTCTGTGCTGTCCACTCAGGCCGTACCAGCGACAAGCCTTCGCTGTCTATTTAATAACACATGGATTCTGCAGGCCACCTACTTCCCACAGCTGGGGCTTCTGTGCTCACGCACCGCAAGGAGCTTCTTCTCTTCGGATTTGCTGCCAGATCGTCTTTCATAGTCAGTGTGGTCTGTTTCCCCCACCCCCGGACAGTCGTGAGCGCGGAGGGCGACGGCTGGACCTGTCGCCCAGCAGCCTCCAGAGGATGCGTGCCTTGGGGAACGCCAGAATGTAGACAGAAATGTACTGTGCTTTTTAAAAAAAAAAACAAAAACAAAAACAAAAAAACCAATAATAATGTAATTGCTACTTGATAAGGACCGAATGTTATTCTTGGTTTCATGTTTCATTTGAATTAAATATATTCTGTGGTTTATATGAAAACTTGATATTTCTTGGGGGGGGCCAAGTAAACTGCACATACATATGGTCACTTAAACCAAATAGAATTGGGATGGGACAGCTTAGTAGGGCTCTAGCTATAACTGTAGGAGTTTAAAAGACTAAGATAAAACGGATCAACTGCAGTGTTCTCTCCAATGTGGGTGCCCCCTTTTTCTTGACTTCTAGGGAGAGGTGGACCAGGGCTGTGCACACATGGGCTGGCACCTCCCCAGGAATGCCCTTTCCCAGTGATGGAGTGCCTTTGTGCCCCAGCCAAGCACTTCTTTCCAAGACTGAAATGCCAGGAAGGCTGAGAATCAAGCCTTTGATCCAGCTCACAGCTTTCCTTTCCATAAATGTGAAAAACAGGCCTGTGAACCCAGTGCAGGTGGCTCACACCTAAAATCCTCGCTACTCAGGGCTGAGATCTGAGGATCAAAGTTCAAAGCCAGCCCAGGCAGAAAAGTTCCCCATAAGAGTCTTTATCTCCAGTGAACCACCAGAAAACCAGAAGTGGTGCTGTGGCTTAAAGTGGTAGAGTGCTAGCCTTGGGCAAAAAGAGCTCAGGGACAGTGCCCAGGCCCTGAGTTCAAGTCCCATGACCAACAAAAAAATAAAAATAAAAGCGAGCCTGGGTGCCTGCCCATGAGACTCTGCTCCAGTGAACCAGCAAAAGGCCAGAAGTGGAGCTATAGCTCAAATGGTAGAGTGCTAGCTTTGAGCAAAAAGCTAAGAGAGGGCTGGGCATATGGCCTAGTGGCAAGAGTGATTCCCTTGTAAACATGAATCCCTGGGTTTGATTCCTCAGCACCACATATATAGAAAAGACCAGAAGTGGTGCTGTGGTCAAGTGGTAGAGTGCTAGCTAGCCTTGAGCAAAAAGAAGCCAGGGACAGTGCCCAGGCCCCAAGTTCAAGCTCCAGGACTGGCAAAAAAAAAACTTAAGGGAAAGCACCCACGTTCTGAGTTCAAACCCCAAGATTAACTATTATTTTTAGGAAAAAAACCAATTTGAACAAAGGCAAGCAGTGAGCTAATACAATAGCCTTTGGTCCTGTGTGAGAGCATCACTTAGAAACTCAAAAGATTGTAAAATGAAGAGGTCCTAGAAGCATCATGTACGCCCAGTGTCTCCTTGCACTCTCCCCCTCTCCCCCGCATTTTTGTTGTCTATTTTCTTTTGAGTTTTCTGGAAATTGAGGTCCCTTAAGAGACCAGCTGCACTGGGCCAGTAACTAGCTCCGCCCACCTGCTGCTTTGTCCCAGGATGGGGAGGGGGGGGTGTCCCTGGGCTTCCCTTAAGGATGCTGTGCTCTCCTCTGTGCACATGGCACCCAGCCCCCAAACAGCCACAGAGGTAGGCTCTGCCCTCAACACGGCACTGGGCTCCAGTTCTGGTAGAGAAGCTTTGCTGAAATGAGTGAGTCTGGCTGTATGTTTGAGGACCGCCTTCATGGCCAATCAAGCAAAAAGAATTTTCTAAGCCAGAAATTGAGAAATACATACCATTCCCTGATTTGTTGTTGTTCTTGGCAATACTGGGACTTGAACTCAAAGCACTGAGCCAGTTATGCAGATAGGTGCTCTGCCATTTGAGCCACACCTTCAGGGCCTTTTTGCCTTGATTATTTACTTTTTTTTTTTTTTTTTTTTTGGTCAGTCCTAGGGCTTGAGCTCAGGGCCTGTGCACTGTCCCTGAGTTTTTCTGCTCAAGGCTAACATTCTACACTTTGAGCTACAGTGCCACTTCCGGTTTTGAGCCACAGCTCCACTTCTGGTTTTCTGGTGGTTAATTGAAGAGAGAAGAGTCTCACAAATGTTCTGCCTGGGCTGGCTTTGAACCATGATCCTCAGACCTGAGCCTCCAGAGTAGCTAGGATTATAGGTGTGAGCTAAAGGCACCTGGCTCCTTGGTTATTTTCAAAGGAAGCTCTCTCCCTTTCTGCCTGGGCTAGCCTGGGCTAGGATTCCACTTGGGCTTCCCAAAGCTTTGCCCCTTGGGCTACAGGTACTGGCCACTGTACCCAGCTCTTGTACTTCCCCCGTGAGCTAGGCTGACAGGTGTGTGCTGCCCTGACCAAACATTGGGTGAGATAGAATCCAACACATTTTGTAATCCCTGCACTGACCCCTAATTGTGATTCTTCAATGCCTGCCTCCCAGGTAGTCAGGATTATAAGCTTGAGCCACTGTGCCCAGCCCTGATTGTCTTGGGGCATGATTGTCTCCTAGACATTTATATAGGGATCTGCTTCCAAGAAATCAGAGCTGAGTATGGCAATGAGATTACTTCAGGAGTTTGGAGAAGAACAAACTCTCATGCTGAAACTGGCCCATCCAACACCCTTAAGACCCTCCTAGTAAACAAACAGCTTTTATTATTATTATATTTCATTAAAAAATGACAAAGCCTTGAGAACAAAACAAGAGCTGGGGCTTCTAGTCCCCCTCGCACTAAGCAAAGTAACCCCAGAGGAAAATGGCGCAGCTAATGCAGATGATGCAGTTGATGTCCAGAAGGGCTTTCACCGTGGGGCTTTCCTCCAAGGAAACAATGATGGCTTCCACTTTGCTGGGGGCCTCCTCTCGGCCTTTGTCCTCCAGGCCACACAGCCATAAGATGGCCTTTACCATTTTGGAGTGCTTATGGGTTACGTCACCTGAGGAGAAACCAATGAAGAAAGGTCAGAGAGGAGACAGGGCAAGAACCAGCTGTGTTTGTGTTCCAGGGTAAGTGCTTTGAGGTCCTACCCTCTTCCAGAAGGTAGGACCCACCACACTCTGAATTTGTAGATGCAACCAAACAGGGACTGGGAATGCTCAGATCCCGGGCACTGGGGGCTCACACCTGTAATCCTGGCTCTTAGGAGGCTGAGATCTGAGGATCACGGTTCTAAGCCAGCCCAGGCAAGAAAGTCCATGAGACTCTGATCTTCAATTAACCACCACCAACAACAACAAAAAATCCAGAAGTGGAGCTTTGACTCAAGTGGCCTTGAATGAAAAGGCTAAGGATCTGCATTCCAGCCCTGAGTTCAATTCCCAGTAGCAGCATGAAAAAAGAGTGAGAGATGGAGGGAGAGAAAGAGAAGAAAGATTGATGGATGGAAGGAAGGAAGGAAGGAAACAACATTCAGGGGAAAAGACTGGGTCTGCACTGAATATACAGAGAATTTTTCTTATCTCCATTCCCTAAACAATATGACATAGAGCTGACTTAGAACACACTAGAGGTTGTGCTTGGGTTGTATGATAGCACAACACCACTGTGTACTCCAGTATCCATGGGTGTTGGTATCCACATGAGTGCTGGGTGAGCCCAGTCCCCTCCGGCTCTAGGAAGGCCCAGCTTATCAGAAGACTGGCATTTTCAGAGGGTCACCATCTTCTGATGGAGACGTCCAGGCTCTGACTGGACGTCTGACTGGACTTCCACATCCTCAAAGTAAACGTAACAGAAGGTCGCAGTTCAACACCAGCCCAGAAAGAAAAGTCTGTGAGACCCTGATCTCCATTGAAAACCAAAAAGCTGACAGTGGAGGTGTGGCTCAAGTGACAGAGTGCCAGCATTAAGTGGAAAAGCCATGGAACAGTGCCCAGGTCCTGAGTTCAAGCCCCAATATTACAAAACCAACCAACAAAAGCAGGTGGCTGCAGAGTGAGAGAGGCCCAGACCGGAAGCCAGAAGAGCTAACATCCCAAATTGATTCCCTTTTGTGGCTTGTGATTCCTCTTAAACACGAGCCCTTGATGCTCCTACTGTTACCATGCACAGAGGCAACTCACCGCTGTGGGCCTTAGACATACTGTCTTGAGCCATTTCCAACTGGGTGACAGTGCCAGTGGCCTCTGGGGTTCCGTTCGGAGTTGGGGTCGGAGGCAAGGTGGCCGCTGGCTGCCCCTGGTCCTTCTGGACTATGGGGTCATGACGAGTAAACCAGGTCAAGCGGCTGACCTGAGGAGCAGAGACCAACCATGAGGTACAGGCGTCTGAGGAGAGGAGCCTGCCCCCTAAGCCCCTGCCCAGCCATCAGCTCAACCCTCACCCCAGGCTGCTCTTCCACTCCTCCTTGCTGACCTACCCTCCCTCAAGCATAGAGCCAGTGTACATTTTTCTAAGCTGCCCCCTCCTTTCTCTGCCAGCCTTCATTCTCATGCTGGGACCTCCCAGGATAATATAGGGTGTGGGATCAACCCTTCCAGTTAGCCATTTCTCTAGATCCAAGGACAGAAGTGAGGTCGTTGGACAAGCAAGTGTCTTAAGCTGCCTCCATCAACAAGAACCATAAACTTTGCTGGAAATCCTAGGACAAAAATGTTTGCGTTTAGCCAGGTGCTGGTGGCTCATATCTGTCCTCCTATCTACTCAGGAAGCTGAGACCTGAGGATCATGGTTCTAAGCCAGCCTAGGCAGAAAGTCCATGAAACTCTTATCTCCAATGAACCACCAGAAAATAGAAAGTGGCACTGTGGCTCAAAGTAATGGAGCACAAGCTTGAAGCAAAAGAAAACTCAGGGACAGCACCCAAGCCCTGAGTTCAAGTCCCATGACCAACAACAAAACAAAAAATGCTTGTGTTTTTACTTGATGGCAATAAAGAAAATGGTCCAGCCTCTTTCTAGAAGACTTTTGGCTCCACATGGGAGCCTGAGATTTGAAGAGGATCTATGTGCTAGAGTCTGATGACCTCTTCTTCTGAATTCTCAATCGCCCCATTCCTGAAGCCCCACTTCGGGCTTTACAGCTTCTATAAAGCTCAGTTCTTTCTGCTTAAACCAGTCTCAACAGATGAAGCTGTACCATCTCCTTGGAGGGCGGCTCCGAGAGCCAGCTCACGGCACACACGGTGATCAGGGTGGTGGACGAGAGGATCATGGAGAAGTAGAGGTAGTGCACGTTCTTCACCACAGCGGGGCGCTCGTCTGGCTGGTCACACCGAGGCTGCATGTAGATGAAATCCAGGACCAGCCGCACCAGCCCTAGAAGCAGGCCCAAGATCAGGCCAAAGAAAGCACCCTGGAACCAGGGCGAAGCCACCTTAGAGACAGTCAGGACGTGAGATGCCAGGAACCTCCAGGAGGCACCTCAAGAGCTTGTCTTTACTAGGATTATCACTATTACTGTTATGTTTTTATTGAAGTATTATACAAAGGGGTTAACATTCAACATGTCCATAAGTACCATTCACTTTGCCTTTCTGTTGTCAGCCACGGCTGGCTCGTGCCTGTCATCCTAGTTACTCAGGAGGCTGAGATCTGAGGACCCAGGTTTGAAACCAACCTGAGACCAGCAAAAAGCCAGAAATGGAAGTGTGGCACAAGTGGTAGAGTACCCACATTGAGTGGAAAATGAGAGATTGAGACCCTGAGTTCAAGCCCTAATACCAGCACCAAAACAAGAAAGGAATGACTAAAAAGGTGTCAAGATACCTTCGAGGGACTGGGAATATGGCCTAGTGGTAAGAGTGCTCGCCTCGTATACATGAAGCCCTTGGTTCGATTCCCCAGCACCACATATATAGAAAACAGCCAGAAGTGGCGCTGTGGCTCAAGTGGCAGAGTGCTAGCCTTGAGCAAAAAGAAGCCAGGGACAGTGCCCAGGCCCTGAGTTCAAGCCCCAGGACTGGCCAAAAAAAAAAAAAAAAAGATACCTTCGAGAACCTCATTGCATTTCCAGTGTCATTCCATACAGAGCTCGTCCTCCCCAACCACACCCAAGTCCAGCCCACCTCTCTCCACAGCCCTCCCCACTCAGCCCTCGAGGGCCAAGATTGGTGCTTGTTTACAAGGCTACCTTTTCATTGGTCCGCTTCCAGAAGCATCCCATGATAAAGACCACAGCCACAGGCGGCTGCAGGTAGGAGCTGATGGACTGGATGTAGATGAAGAGTTGCCCCCCCTGGCTGGCCTGGACCACAGGAATCCAGAGGATAGAGACCAGTACCAACACCAACACAAACACCCTGTGCGGGGTGGAGAGAGAACCCAGGTTGGCTCTGTCCTCCTTGAGAATTGACTTCTCTCCCTCTTTACATAGCTGCACTGAGTTATTCATTACATACCATAAAACTCATCCCTTAGAAGTATAACATCCATCAACTTTCACAAAATGTATACAGTTGCACAATCAATCACTGTAACCAAGAGTTAGAGCCAGGTACTCGCAGCGCATGCCTGTAATCCTAGCTATTTAGAAGGCTGAGATCTGAGGGTCTCAGTTTGAAGTCAGCTTAGGCAGGAAAGTCAGTGGGACTCTTATCTGCAATGAACCACCCAAAAAGCCAGAAGTGGAGCTGTGGCTCAAGTGGTAGAGCACTAGCCTTGAGCACAAAAGCTCAAGGACAGCACCCAGGCCCTGAGTTCAAGACTCAGTAGCAGCACACATACACAGAAAGTGGGAGCACCCACCAAAAGAGCTCCCTTAAGAGCTGGAGGATCCATCCCTCCCCCCCCCCCAAAAAAATAATACTGTGTGCCAGTCCTGGGGCTCCAACTCAGGGCCTGGACACTATCTTTTAGCTTTTTCACTCAAAGCTGGTGCTCTACCACTTGAGCCACAGCTCCATTTCCAGATTTTTGCTGGTTAGTTGGAGTTTCACAGACCTTCCTGCCTGGGCTGGCTTTGAACTTCAATTCTGAGTTCTCACCCTCCTGAGTCGGTAAGATTACAGGCATGAGCCACCAGTGCCTGCCTAAAAAAGTGTTCTTGATCCAAGGCTGAGACATTGCCTGGGTGCCTCTTCTTGAGTGACAGAGCCCTAAGGTGCTTATTTGCATGTATTTTACATGCTGCTCACTTTGGCTCCTCCCACTAGGCTTCCAGCTTGCAGAAGCCTTGGTGTAGAAACCTGTCTTCTAAGCCATAATGAGCTCCCTTGGTTAGCAACCTATGTTGGGCCCTCTTCTGAATCTCCAGGTCTCCTGAGTCATTAGAGCTATTGTGTCTTCTTCCTCTTCCTCCTCTTCCTCCTCCTCCTCCTACAGGATGGTAATTGTTACATCTTCTCACTACTCAATCCAATACCTGGCACACAGTAGGTGCTCATCCAACATCTCTTGAGCTGGGCACTGGTAGCTCACACCTGTAATCCTAACTACTCAGGAAGTTGAGAACTGAGGATCTCAGTTCAAATCCAGCCCCCGGCAGGAAAGTCTGTGAAACTCTTATCTCCAATTAACTGCTAGAAAACCCGAAGTAAAGCTGTGGCTCAAAGTGGTCGAGCCACAGCTAACCCAGAAACAAAAACTCTCTTGAATAAGTGAATGAGCTCCGTATCCAGGGTGTCCTGAGGCTCTTCATCTCTGTCATCAGAGATGGCTGCGCAGTCCAGGTACGCCACCAGCTGGGCTTTGCCTGCCTGGACCTCATCTCCCTGCCCGGCCCAGCCCAGAAGTCCTTACCTGCCCACAATCATCAGCTCCTTCTCTGACGCCCGAGCCCGGATGTGCGTCCAGATGTCCATGGTGAAGATGGTACTGGCACTGTTAAAGATGGAGGTGAGGGAGGACATGAGAGCCGCCACCATCACAGCCATCATGAGCCCGCGGAGTCCTGGGGGCAGAAGGGAGCTCTGTGGGCCTCAGGCTTTCTGTAAACAGCGTCTGCCTTCACTCAGGATCCTGTTGCCCGCACTCAAAGCCAGCTCTGAGGAGACAGAGCCACCAAGGGGGGTCCCCGGAAAGCCAGCACTGGAGGGGTGTGTGTGTGTGTGTGTGTGTGTGTGTGTGTGTGTGTGTGCTGGTCCTGGGGCTTGAACTCGGAGCCTGGGCACTGTCTTTGACCTTGTCTGCTCAAGGCTAGTGCTCTATCACTTGAGTCACACCTCCACTTCCAGCTTTTTGCTGGTTAGTTGGAAATAACAGTCTCACAAACTTTTCTGTCTGGGTTGGCTTTGAACCTTAATGCTCAGATCACAGCTTCCCAGATGGCTGGGCCTCCCATCTTGTCTGCCCCTCCCGGGTCCTCCCGTCTGGGTGTCCCGGGGGGCTCCGTGCAGGGTGGGAGGCTGTTACCTGTGGGCAGGAGTTCCAGCACGAGCTTGGGGTACGCAATGTCGGAGCAGCCAGAAGGGTTGCTACAGACCCTCTGGCAGATGTCCGGGTGTGCACAGGCCACTTCCTCTGCAGAGGAGATAGGTTCAGGGTAAAGCTGGCTCAAAACCTGGGCCTGGTAACCACATTCCCCATGCAGGACATGGGGTCTACTGCATGGGACCTGACAGCTCCACGAACCCAGGTACCCGCAGAGCAGACTGGGCACGTAGGAAATACGAGTGGTGAACGGTTGTGAAGTGCATCTGTCAGTGTGTGACACTGGGACAAAACACCTGGTAGAGGCTACTTATAGAGGAAAGAAGTCTAGGCCAAAGCTCATAGCTCTGGAGATCCTGGGGGTGGGGGGACATAAGCCTGGGTCGCTGTGGGAGAAGCACAGTGTGACCTAAGCATGAACCAGACAGACAGACAGACAGGCAGACATAGACACAAATACAGACACAGAAATGGAAGGAAAGGAGAAGAGAGAGGAGGACAGCAGGAGGGGAGAGGAGGAGAGAAGAGATCTGATGACATGTTTTTTGTTGTTGTTTTGTTTTGTCTTGTTTTTCTGCCAGTCCTGGGGCTTGAACTTTTTGCTCAAGGTAAGCCCTCCATCACTTCAGCCACAGTGCCACTTCTGGCTTTTTTTGTGTATGTGGTACTGAGGAATCAAACCCAGGGCTTCGTGCATGGTAGGCAAGCACTCCACCACTAGGCCAAACTCCTGGCCCCTGATGACCTGTTTGAGGCTCATCCCCAATGACCTAAGGACTTCCCATGATGCTTCACCGTGTGTGTGTGTGTGTGTGTGTGTGTGTGTGTGTGTGTGTGTGTGTGTGTGGTTTGTGCTGGTCCTGGGGCTTGAACTTGGGGCCTGGTACTGTCCTTGAGCTCTTGTATTCAAGGCTAGCACTCTACCATGTGAACCACAGCACCACTTCTGGCTTTTTGTGGTTACCTGAAGAGTCTCTCGAACTTTTCCTGCCCAGGCTGGCTTTGAACCATGATCCTCAGATCTCAGCCTTCTGGAGTAGCTAGGATTACAGGTTGTATCATCCAGTCCAGACACCGTGGGGGTCATAGTTTTACACAAGGACCTTGGCAACACGCATCCAAACAACAGAATTCATGCTCGCCATATTTGCCATATGGAAAGAACTGCTGTAAGCCAGGAGCCAGTGGCTTACTCTGCCATCCTGGCTACAAAGGAGGAGGATGGGAGGACTGTGGTCTGAGGCCAGCCCAAGCAGAAATCCAAGGCCCCTTCTGAACCAATGGCTGGGCATAGTGGCATGAACATGTCATTCCTAGCTACATGGAAGGCTGGGATTGGGCAGATCATGGTTCCAGACCCACCCGGGGAGAAAAGTCAATGAGACCCCCCCATCTCAATGGGAAGAAGCTGGCTGTGGTGAAGGATGCCTGTCATCATCCAGACAAGCTGGAAGTGAGATCTTATCTCAAAAAGAACCAGTGCAAGCTGGCTCAGTAGCTGGAGCCTGGGAGAGGAGGGCGGGAGGAAGGGGATGGCAGTTCAAAGCCAGTCCAGGCACAAATAAGTTGACAAGATCAGTGTCCAGCCATGGTGGGCATTTCTGACACCCAGCTACCTGAGAAACACAAGTAGAGGAACTGCAGCCCAGGCTGGCCAGATATAAAGCTCAACCCTACCTCAAAAATATCCAATGCAGGGCTGGGAATATGGCCTAGTGGCAAGAGCGCTTGCCTCCTACACATGAAGCCCTGGGTTCGATTCTCCAGCACCACATATCTAGAAAAGGACCAGAAGAGGCGCTGTGGCTCAAGTGGCAGAGTGCTAGCCTTGAGCAAAAAGGAAGCCAGGGACAGTGCTCAGGCCCTGAGTCCCACGCCCCAGGAGTGGCCAAAAAATAAAAATAAAATATATATATCCAATGCCAAAAGGGGCTGGGGGCCATGGTACAAGTGGTAGAGAACCTGCCTAGCAAATGCAAGGCCTTGAATTCAATTTCCAGGACTGTCAAAAATTAAAATGAAAACAACAAAACAAAAAAATAAAACAGGGCAAAGCCAGCACCAGTGGCTTAGGCCTGTAATCCCAGCTACTCAGAAGACTGAGATCTGAGGACTATAGTTCAAAGCCAGCCCAGGGAGGAAAGTCCATGAGACTCCTATCTCCAATTAACTACCAGAAAAAAAGATAGTAGCACTATGACTCAAGTGGTAAAGAGCTAGCCTTGAGCAAAAAAGTTCAGGAATGCACCCAGGCCCTGAGTTCAAGTCCCACAACTGACAAAAAACTAAAATTAAAAAACAGTGCAAGGGGCTGGGGATATGGCCTAGTGGCAAGAGTGCTTGCCTTGTATACATGAGGCCCTGGGTTCAATTCCTCATCACCACATATACAGAAAACGGCCAGAAGCAGCGCTGTGGCTCAAGTGGCAGAGTGCTAGCCTTGAGCAAAAGGAAGCCAGGGACAGTGCTCAGGCCCTGAGTCCAAGCCCCAGGACTGGTAAAAAAAAAAAAAAAAAAAAAAAGTGCAAGGAAGAATTGGAAATATTGCTCAAACAGTAGAGTTCCTGTCCAGCAAGTGCAAAGCTTTTAGTTCAGATCACAAGTATGGCCTAAATAAAGTACAATAATAAAAATAAATGGTGGGCGCTGCTGGCTCACACCTGTCATTCAGGGGGCTGAAACCTGAGGATTGTGGTTCAAAGCCAGCCCAGGCAGGAAAATCTGTGAGATTCTTATTTCAATAAACTACTCAGAAAAAGCTGGAAGTGGTGCTGAGGCTCAAGTTGTAGAACACTAGTCCTGAGCACAAAGAGAATCAGGGACAGTGCCCAGGCCCTGAGTTCGAGAAAGAAAGTTCAGAAAAGAAAAGCACTGCTTTCTATTCTGTGAAGAATTGCTAGCACCTTTGTACAAGTGAGGAAATGATGGCCAGGAGAGGTGACAAGATGGTGGCTGCGGCCTCCCAACTGGTACGTCAGCAGAGTAAGACAGAGCGGGGCGTCCCTACTCCCTGATGGCAGTCCTCGCACACCTGCAGTTCCTCCTAGCTGTCTGCCCCCTTCCCTGGAGGCAGGGCTAGGGGCCGCCATCTGACCTGGAGAAGTCTGCTTCCTGGGTTCAGGAATGGGAACTGCATCCCCCATTCCTCCCTCCCCCAACTCCTACCTGCCAACAACGAAGGGTCCCAGCATCGCCCACACACAGCAAAAGCAAAAGTACTAGAGGAGTTGATATACCCTAGTGTTTGCTTTCACAAGGCCGGGGGTGGGGGGAGGGACTGGTGGCACCTATAATCCTAGCTACTCAGGAGGCTGAGATCTATCTAAGAAGTGTGGTTCAAAGCCAGCCCATGCTGGTAAGAGAGTCCATGAGACTCTTACCTCCAATGATCCATCAGAAAACCAGAAGCGGTGCTGTGGCTCAAGTGCTAGAGCACTAGCCTTGAACACAAAGAGGCTCAGGAATAGCACCCAGGATCTGAGTTCAAGCCCCAGGATCAGCAAAAAAGAAAAAAAGAAAAAAGAGGTGGTATGTGTTCCATTGGGCCCAAGTTACCAAACCACTGAGCTCAATCCCGGAGGCATGAGGGTGGAACCACATTTTCTATAGTTCCCTTGTGTTGTATGGAACACTCTGTCATTGAGAACACACCCCCTTTCACATCCACAAAGCTTGAGTAGGACGTGTGCATGGACCTGCGTTGGGGTGCAGCCTTGGCGTGTGTCAATGCCCAGACTGAGATCTCTCTGCCCATCCTGAGGGCAGCAGGCCTCTGGTGCTTTGCCCTCTGGGCCGGCTGAGGTGTGTCCAGAACCCTTCACAGAGTGTGAGCCTCATCCACCGACCTGCTCACCTGGAAAGAGGACCCGGCTGACCATGCCCGGGAACACCATGATGAACAGGGGGAGGATCTTCAGGTATGCGGCCATCAGGGAGCCTCCTTTGGCATGGGAAAGGTTCTTGGCAGCCAGAGACCGCTGAACGATCACCTGAAACACAGCGAGGGGGCTGGGATCTGGCTGGGCTCCGCAGCTGGGGAGCTGTGATCAGTTCTTAGTCTGCCTGGTTTCCCTGTGAGGAATCATCTTTTCTTTTTAAATTTCTTGTGCCAGTCCTGGGGCTTGAACTCAGGCCCTTGTGCTCTTGCTTGGTTTTTTCACCCAAAGCTAACTAGCACTCTACCACTTGGGCCATAGTTCCACCCTCTTCTCTTCTCTTCTCTTCTCTTCTCTTCTCTTCTCTTCTCTTCTCTTCTCTTCTCTTCTCTTCTCTTCTCTTTGCTTCTCTTCTCTTCTCTTCTCTTCTCTTCCCTTCCCCCCCTCTCTCTCCCTCCCTCCCTCCCTCCCACCCCCCTGTTAATTGGAGATAAGAGTCTCATGGGCTTTTCTGCCCAGGCTGGTTTGGAACCATGGTTTTCAGATCTCAGTCTCATAAGCAGCTCCTCCCTTCTCCTCTAGCCAAGGTCAGACCTAGCCCGTTGGGATTCCCTGCTCTCTGGGTGCCATTGTCAGACAAGGAAAACGTCCAGTCACAGTACTCAGGGACACTTATTCCTTGAAGAAGACAAAGGAAGCCAGGTGCCTGTGGCTCATGCCTGTCATCCTAGCTACTCAGGAGGCTGAGATCTGAGGATCGAAGAAAGTCCTTGAGACTCTCATCTCCCGTCAATCACTGAAAACCGGAAGTGGAGCTGTGGCTGAAGTACTAGAGCACTCACTGAGGGACAGTGCTCAGCCCTGAGTTCAAGCCCCTAGGACACACACATACACACACACACACACACACACACACACACACACACACACACACAAAATGCAGAGCAACAGAGCTTTTTTGTGTACTTCAATGGTTCTTCAACCCCCAGGTATCAGCTTTACCATCTCTACAATGGGGCTGATCAGCAGTGATTGATTCTGTGGATCCAGCAAGGAGGCAATAGTGATTATCACCATTTGTGGATGACATTAGGTAAATCAGTGAAATAGAAGGGACAAGCTTGAGAGATGGAAAGCCATGACAGAGAGCTGTCAGTGGGACACATGGACAGGAAGGAGAGGCCTCCTGGGCAGGCCCTCCGCCAGCTGCCCTGTACCTGATCCGTGCACCAGTACCAGAGAGAGGGGATGGACATTCCAAAGAGAATCCCAGGCCATGGCAGATCCGATGTCACTGGGTCCCGGAAGATGTGGAAGGCATCTTGGCGGGGCAGCCCACAGCTGCCGTTTTCACTGCGGTTGCTAGCCAGAGCCAAGAAGTACTTCTCCTGCAGGCCTTCCAGCCCACCGACCGCTGCAAAGCCTGGAACATACAGGGAGCCCTGAGTTTGCCAGGAACTCAGATGGTCCCTCCACAAGCAAGAAAGGGGTGGTGGGCAGAGCTAAGCTGCTAACAGACGGTGGCCCCTAGAGGAGTGTATGTGTGTGTGTGTGTGTGTGTGTGTGTGTGTGTGTGTGTGTGTGCACGTGCATGGGTGCAGGTGTGTGTGTGTGTGTTCTGGGACTGCAGCCTGGGCACTGTCTCTGAGCTCCATTTTACTCAAGGCTAGCACTCTACCACTTGAGCCACAACTCCACTTCTGGCTTTTTTTGGTGGTTACATGGAGATAAGAGTCTCATGGACTCTCCTGCCTAGGTTGGCCTCAAACCAAGTCCCTCAGATCTCAGTTTCCTGACTAGGTTGCTAGGTTGGATGACAGACTGAGGACTCTTAACCATATATATATGTATGTCTTTGTTACTGCAGATGGCATCTCAGTAGTAATATTTGTAAATGCATAAAACAAAATACAAAGGATTATAAAAATAAAATACAGGGGCTGGGGATATGGCCTAGTGGCAAGAGTGCTTGCCTTGTATACATGAGGCCCTGGGTTCAATTCCCCAGCACCACATATACAGAAAATGGCCAGAAGTGGCGCTGTGGCTCAAGTGGGCAGAGTGCTAGCCTTGAGCAAAAAGAAGACAGGGACAGTGCCCAGGCCCTGAGTTCAAGCCCCAGGACTGGCCAAAAAAAAAAAACCAAAAAACATAAAAATAAAATACAAGTAGATCGAAACAATGATCAAAAGATAAAAATGGGACAGAGTCATGTATTTGCTCCCTTAAGTAGAAAGAGGTAGTATGTGGTCTAGTAATTATTTGATGAGGTAGCCAGGAGCACAAAAACAGTATTTGAATATCTCATCAGTGGCTGGGCACCAGTGGCTCATGTCTGTAATCCTACATCCTCAGGAGGCTGAGATCTGAGGATCCTAGTTCCAAGTCAGACTCAACAGGAAAAATTCATGAGTCTTATATTTAATTAACTAGCAAAAACCTGGAAATGGAGGTGTGGCTCAAGTGGTAGAA